>NC_041389.1:687979282-688028159 GCF_002162155.2 Triticum dicoccoides | reverse complement strand
CACATTTGTTTGAAATGTGAGGGGGAGTTACAGTTCTACCCTTGCCTATAGGCTTCTCGTCTTGGGTCTGTGTACTGAGGGTCGGGGATAGTAGAGTAACTTTGCTTCTCCCCAAATAGTGGGCGGGAGCGATTTCGGGCGAGGAGGGCGTGTTTTGAACTATAGTGGGCGCGAGCGAATTCAGGCGAGGAGAGCGTGTTTTGAAATAGTGGGCGCGAGCTACTTCGGGCGAGGAGAGCATGTTTTGCCGACCATGCTTTATGAATTATTCGGCACATGTCATTTCGGCCGAGGAGAAGGCGTGCTTGGATGAAGTTATGAACCTACCCTCGATGTACAACAGGCAATTGATGCGTGTCCCACATAGGACGGTAATTTCGCTTCTCCCATTTATTTGCTCAAGCGAATTCCACCGAGCAGAGAGGATGTTTAACGGTTCGTTCAAATTTTGGGAGAACGAGCATCCACATCTACCTTACCAAGTCGATTCGAATCAAATTTTGAAATATTAGCTTGCCACTTCTTTTTTAGATGGAGAGATGATGCTCGGGAGTAATGTGTTTTTACATGCTCATTGCTAGCGATTTACTATATGAAAAATAGTTGACCCACTCAAAAACGCGAATCAAACCCAAAATGAAATATCTCGATTCAATGAACTAGCTCGTTCAGTAGGTCAAAATAGTGAACTAAATCCAAAATTGAACACCTCAATCGAGTAGCATGTTGTACAGTATTATAGTACTCCATGAACATGTTGAAAGTCAAATTAATGAACTTGTTTGATATACGCATAGATCCATTCATGTGTGGATTGCAGACAACATGGTGTCCAATTTAAATATTTGAATGCAAGTTTATATCAGTCTTTGATGCATAAAACGCAACCTCCCCCTCTCCCGGACTCCTGTTCTCTCTCTCTCTCACACACACTCTCTCGCCGACAATCTTCAATTCTATCGCACGCATCCGACACAAAAACCTTGTTGGTCCCTCTCCCTTTCTCTCTCTCTCTCTCTCTCTCTCTCTCTCTCTCTCTCTCTCTCTCTGTGTGTGTGTGGGGGGGGGTCTTTCTAGTCCGCATTCATATATACACCATCTATAGGTCTCTCTCGCACACTATGTATGATACTCTAGCTAGTCGAAGCTAGATATCTTGGGTGCACTCATCGTACGCATAGAAATTCCTTGGCTCTTCGCCCGTAACTCTCTCACGCACCACTATGTCGTCTCGGAGCTCTTCCCCCCTCTCACAAACTCTCCATCCACCTGGGTCACACATACACATGCATATCTCACTCGCACTTGATAGGCCCATCCAAAACTCTATCTCTCTCCATCGTTCTCTCTCCATCTCACACACACACACAAAATCTCATACCCAGCTAGCCAAGTATGATGGTCTCTCACTCAATTGTAGGCACACGCAGTCCCCCGTATATGTATATGACTAGCTAATCATAGTCTCCATCACAAACATGTGCATGGTCTATCTCGATTTCTTTCGGGGCATCTTTCTATCGCGCACGCACTCCCTCGATCTGCCACCCATATAGTCCCCTCACGATCTCGAGGGAATCTCTCTATCACAAACACACCCTCTCTCCCTCCCCATGCGTCCATGCCATCCATGTGTCCCTCTCGACCTTTTTTCCTTGTTGGCCAGACCTCTATTGGACATGTGCTACAGGGGTGTCTCTCTCCGTTGCAAACAATCACACACTAGCTATCTTCATGTATCTCCTCGCCTCGCTTTTCCATCTCGGAGATGCATGCGTGATATGTTCGCATCAGAAACGAAAAAACACACACTCTCTCTAATTATTCGTTTGTTGTCACTTTCTCTTTCACACGCATACTCTTTTTGCACACTTACTCATTCTCCTTCACACGCACTTCATCTGTCTCGACTGAGGCACTCACCTTCGTCCATAGCACATAGATTTATTGAAAAGTCAAACATCACAAAGTTTGACCATGTACGTGGAGAAAAAGAATTACATCTAGTGAGGCAAACATATACCATTAGATTCACCATGAGATGTAGTTTTGTGTGATGTATCTTTGGTATTGTAGATATAAATAACATTTGCGTAAACCTGATCAAAGTTTCCAAAGTTTGACTTCTAAAAAAGTTACATGCACTGCATTATCGAGCGGATGGAATATCTCTTTCCCCCTCTCAGCTATTTGACGCACCACTCAGCCTTATCGGGGCTCCTTAATCTCTCTCAAACACCTTGATGGTCGGTACTGCCTGGTGTGGACGTGAGATGTAAAATATTTCTGCCTGGCCAGACTTGTGTGGTGCTGAAGCGGTTGGTTCATGCCTGGGCCAGGCAAAGCATCAACGTCCCATCAATCAATCCATGCATCAATTATTTAATGCTAATATCCATCCATGTTGCTATTAGCCTCGTGGCCGCACGACCAGGCACGTCCAGGCGTTCGAAATCGCTCGCTTGGGCCAGGCTACTTGCAGTGTCTGGAGTTCAGCCAGGCTAATTAAAGTGCAAGGGAACCCAGCCCAGGCGGGCTTTCTTTTTCACAGGGTAGCAACCAAACAAGCGTGCATGAAATCCAGCCACAACCCCAGGCCACGCAAAAGATGCTCACGACGCAAGCCAAACGGGCCTTACATCTCCCTGGTTCACACATACACATGTCTCGCTCGTGCTATACATATAGACCCATCCAACACTCTCCGCCCTTGTTCTCTCTCTATGTGACACGCACCCCCCTAAGGACCATAATTCATCACTCCATCATAGGCTCTATTTGGATCCATGGGTTAGAGTTAGTTTGGATTAGTTTGGAGTCAACTAACCCAAAAAGATCCAAATAGGAGGGTTAGTTTAGGTTAGATGCATCTAACCCATCCAAAAAAACTAACCCATCCAAGAGGTGCTTATTTGGGTTAGTTCTTCTCGGGACCACTAATAAACACTTTTTTCTCTCGCTTTCCCCGCAGCAGATCCCTCCCCACCTCCTCGAAGCTTCTCGTCCTCTCCCTCCCTCCCTCTCACACCGCTCGTGAAGGTGCCTCGCTGTATCCGCGCTCCATCTAACCCTGCCATCCAAACACCTCTTTACTTAGAGTTAGTTCAGGGTTAGAATCTAACTCTAACCTCTAACTGAGTTAGAGTATCCAAATAGGGCCATAGGCGCAAGCACCCCCCCTCCTAAGTATGATTATCTCTTACTAGCTATCAGGAACACACGTATTGTCTCCTTCCATCCATACGTCTATCTCGATATCTCTCGGGGCATCCTCTATCGCGCACACACCTTGTCACTCGATCTCCCACCCATGTAGTCCGATCATGATCTCCAGGGGATCTCTCTATGACAAACATACACTCTCTCCTCCCCATGTATGCATTTTCTCCGTACGTCTCTCTCGACCTCTCTCCCTTGTTTGTCAGACCCCTCTTGGCCATGTGCTAGGGGTCTTCCTCTCTCGGTTCCAAACAACCACTCACTATCTCCTCACCTTGCCTCCGTTGTTGAAGATGCATGTGTGATATGTTTCCAAAAGACACGCACGCTTTTTCTCCACTTTTATCGTGTGTTGTCCATGTCTCTTTCACACACGCACACACACTTTTTTCACTCTCTCTCTCTCTCTCTCTCTCTCTCTCTCTCTCTCTCTCTCTCTCTCTCTCTCTCTCTCTCGTAAGGGACTCTGTCACGTCCATAAGCATATGGATGTTTTGAAAAGTCAAACCTCAGAAAAGTTTGACTAGGTATATGTGGAGAAAAACATTTACATCTATCATTAGATTCATCACAACATGTACTTACTTCATACTATCATTTATCTTTGGTATTGCCGATATAAGTAATTTCTTTATAAACTTGTTCAAAGTTTCAAAAGTTTGACTTTAAAAAAATGTTGTAACTACATTATCGAACGGAGGGAGTAGCTCTTTCTCTCTCTCTGCTATCTCTCACGGGCCTCCCCTCTCACTCGAACTCTCTATACCAACGTATTATGCGCTCACTGTGTCAGCGTATAGCTCTGTATATTGTTTAGTTGACTGGTCAACCAATCCACATGCTGCGTTGTCAACTCGTGTTCTGTATCTTGGTGTGCGGGCCCATGTGACAGTGGGTGAAAATAAGTAAACTAGAGGCCCATCTGACACGAGGTGAAGGAAACAAAGTTGAAACCACTCGGGGTAGCACCCCGCACACTAGTAAATTGAGGGCGCATTGAGGACAAACTTCTTGCGCGCGAAGGACACACTCGCGCACAATTCACCACTTCACGGCGGCATGCACAGAAGGACGCACTCGCGCACACCCAGCACACAACACACACCAGCACACGTGCACACCGACGTCGCCGCTGGTTGAGATGGACGGCGAGGCAGCCAACAAGCGGAGGCCCCTCGAGCCAAAACCGCATCCGGCGAGCCTGGACTTCATCAGCAGCCTCCCCGACGACATGCTGCTCGTCATCATCGACCTCCTCCCCACCAAATCTGCTGTGCGGACCGCCCTGCTCTCCCGGCAGTGGCGCCCCCTCTGGCGCTGCATCCCCCTCAACCTCACTGTCGACAGCTGCCTCTGCGACGGGGATTGCAAACGCATGGCCGCAGTCTCCAAGATCCTTTCATCGCACCCTGGGCCAGACGCCTTGACATCCGCATGTTCAGTACCAACTGCAAGGTCCAACCCAAGTTCGACGAGTGGTTCTTATCCCCCGCCATAGATCAGCTCGAGGAGCTCAGCTTTGAAGCTGGACGATGTCGCTCTCTGCCGCCATCCGCGCTCGCCTTGATGATGTTATGTACCTAGGGTAGGGTCATGGACCTATCTAGGATACCATACCCAAGGACATCCTTAGACGAAGCTATCTTCCAGTCAACCAAGAGAGGCTCCACTCGACCAAGAGAGACTCCACTCGACCGGCTAGAAGACACTCGACCATGAAGACGCACTCGACCGTTAGAAGTTCAGGATCTACTCTGTATCCAAACGGTCTGTAATTAAGTAGTCTTAATGGTCATGATAACACTTTATGTAGGGCGTTACCAGTAACGCCCGGCCTTAATGTACTTTAACCCTCTGCTACACGGGTAGGCTGGGGTCCTGGCGTCCTCTATATAAGCCACCCCCCTCCACTGGTAGAAGGGTTCGCACCCCTGTAACTCATATACACATAAACCAGTCGACCGCCTCCGGGCTCCGAGACGTAGGGCTATTACTTCCTCAGAGAAGGGCCTGAACTCATAAAACCACTTGTGTGTACAACTACTCCATAGCTAGGATCTTGCCTCTCCATACCTTCCCCCCATTCTACTGTCAGACTTAGAACCACGACAGTTGGCGCCCACCGTGGGTCAGGTGTCTTAGCGACTTTTTTGGAGAAGTTGCAATTTGTCCGATCGCCTTCATCATGGTTTCCGGCGGAGCTCTGGTCGAGGGCCGCGAGATCCGTCTCGGGGCGCTCGCTTTCATCGCCGACGACTCCGCTTGGCTCCAGGAGGCACCACTCGACATCGAAGCACTCCCCGTCCGCAGGGCGACGCACTTTCGGACGTGTATCCGCGGTGTCTTGCTGCGGCAGCCGTCGACCCCATACCGGTCGACTCCTGCGCCGTCTTCCCTCCCTGTCTCCCGCCAGCACAAGCGCTCCGGTCGATCGAGGCTCCAGCGATGGGTGAGACATGCAGTGGCTCACCAATCGGCCACCACCCAAGTCGCGGCAATTGAGCCCGACGAATCTCTCTATGGCCTGTTCGACCTGTCGACTGGCTCCGTAGAGACTGCATCCGAGTGTGATAGCAGTGATCCAGCGACGGAGGTCCTGATGGTCAACGGGCCTCGTAGTCCTCCCGGTTTCCCCCGCGACGATGGGATGGACGACGGAGGCGACCCCGCTCAAGCCCACGAAGAGTATCAGCCCAAGCCGCTCACTTCTCAATAGAGGGAAGAACTTCGCCGCCGTAACATGGATGCCCTGCATACTCCCATTGCAGGAGAAACTCCTGAGGCTCGTGCCCTGGAAGAGGCGCGTTTAGCCAACCTGGCTGAACGCACTCGACTGGAGAACCTCCAGCGAGCACTCGACGAGCGTGCGCGTCAACGAGTGACCAACTCCAACCGACGTCAGCTCTTTCCGCAACCGACTCAGGTATATCGAACCCCAATTCAGAATTTGGCAGCTGCAGCCCGTATAGAGGAGTCAATTCAGCCCTCTCAGTCAGAGGCTGGGAGAGGCTTGATGCAGATCAGAGATTTGCTCTGGGCGGCAGGAGATCAGAATTCAGCTGTGTCACAGTCGCGCAACAGGATTCACAGTCGATCCGTCGCTGCGAATACTGTTCAGTCGGCTCACAATCCAAGGTCGCCTCTGAGGCGCGTGGGACGTGAAGGCCGGCAGGACCACTATGATGATCGATTTGATCATGATGACAGGCGTCGAGTGCTCACTCCTCCCCCGAGGGGTGGGTCTAACGCCCATCGGCAGCAAGATGACAGACACCAGCTCAGTGTTGGGCAGAGAGCCCCAGTCGACCCCAGAGAGCCAGGCTTTGACGCGAGATCCATCATCGTGCAAGGTTTGGTCGACCGGAACAGAGCTCATAGAGGTGGCCATGACAGAGATGTGCCCACAAGCAGCCGAGTCCATGTTTCAGGTCCAGAATGCTTTAGCAGAGCCATCAGAGCCGCAGTGATACCCCCCAACTTCAGGTTGGCGACTGGAGTGAGTAAGTTCACTGGAGAGTCTAAGCCTGAAACTTGGCTTGAAGACTACCGGGTGGCTGTTCAGATTGGTGGCGGTAATGATGAGGTGGCCATGAAGCATTTTCCACTTATGCTAGGGTTCAGCCAGGGCGTGGTTGAATCAGTTAGCTCCTAGCAGCATTTACACTTGGGAAGATCTTTCCCTAGTGTTCGTCAGGACATTCGAGGGAACTTGCAAGCGACCGGCCGGATTGACAGAGCTGCAAGTTTGTGTACAAAACTCGAGTGAAACTCTGAGAGATTACATCCAGAGATGGATCACTTTCCATCATACTGTAGAGAACGTGTCAGACCATCAAGCGGTCTGCGCCTTCAAGGATGGTGTCAAGAACAGAGAGTTGAGCCTGAAGTTTGGTCAAACTGGAGATATGACCCTGAGTCGGATGATGGAAATAGCCACCAAGTACGCCAATCGCAAAGAAGAGGACCGACTCCGGAGTGGCAAGTACAAGCCGAGTCAGTCGGATAAAGGAAACTCCAGTCGGAAGCAAAAGCGGAAGGCCGAGCCAGCTGCTCCTGGAGAGGCTCTGGCCGTGACCCAGGGCAAATTCAAAGGGAAGCCCAAAGGATCTTGGAACCCCAAGAAGGTAAAAGATAAGGAAGGTAATGACGTGATGGATCTACCGTGTCATATCCACACGAAGAAAGACGAAGAGGGTAACTTCATCTACCCAAAGCATACCACTCGCCAGTGCCGGCTCATAATCCAGCAGTTTCAAGGGAAACAGCCGAAGGACAAAGAGAAGGAGTCGGACAAGGCTGAGGACAAGGAGGACAGTGATGGAGAGTACCCTCATGTCAACTCCACTCTGATGATTTTTGCCGATGTAGAGAGCAAAAGTCGACTGAAAGTGATCAACCGTGAGGTCAATATGGTCGCCCCGGCGACACCAAACTATTTGAGATGGTCGCAAACTCCCATTACTTTCGACCAGTCTGATCATCCTACTCATATTGCCACCCCTGGGAGGCAAGCGCTGGTGGTCGACCCAGTCGTCAAAGGCACTCGACTGACGAAGGTATTGATGGATGGCGGCAGTGGATTGAATATACTATATGCAGAGACACTCAAGGGAATGGGCATTCCGATGTCTAGGCTCAGTTCCAGCAACATGAGTTTTCACGGAGTCATCCCAGGAAAGAAGGTTGATTCACTCGGCCAAATAGCTCTAGATGTAGTGTTCGGCGACTCGAAGCATTTCCGCAAAGAGAAGCTGACATTTGAAGTCGTGGATTTCTGAAGCGCCTACCACGCCATTTTGGGAAGGCCAGCCTATGCACGCTTCATGTCTCGACCATGTTATGTGTACATCAAGTTAAAGATGCCTGGCCCCAAAGGCGTGATCACCATCACTGGCAGCCGGAAGAAGGCAGAAGAGTGTCTCCAGAAAGGCTCAAAGATTGCGGATGACCAGATAACGGTGGTAGAGCTGGAGGAATACAAGAAGAATGCAGATCCAAGTTATTTGCTGCGGGCCAAGAAGCCCGCCACAGAGTCAACATTTCAGTCGTCCGGGGAGACGAAGCTAGTTCATATCCACCCGACTGACCCCAATGCAGCTCCGACCCATATTTCCACAACACTCGACTCTAAATAGGAAGAAGCGCTCATCCAATTCCTCCGTGAGAACTGGGACATCTTTGCATGGAAGCCAGCTGACATGCCGGGTGTTCCCAGGGGGCTGGCTGAGCATCGCCTTAGAGTCGACTCAAAAGCGAAACCCGTTAAAGAACATCTTCGACGGTCCGCCGTTCAGAAGAAAAAAGCCATTGGCGAGGAGGTGGCTCGACTCCTTGCAGCAGAGTTCATCCGAGAGATATACCACTCTGAGTGGCTCGCCAATGTCGTCATGGTCCCCAAGAAGGACAACTCACTTCATATGTGCATTAATTTCAAATACATCAATCGGGCCTGCCCGAAAGATCATTTTCCTCTCCCTCGCATCGACCAAATTGTTGACTCGACCGCAGGGTGCGAGAGATTGTCTTTTTTAGACGCTTATTCCGGGTATCATCAGATCCGTCTGTATGGACCCGACGAAATCAAAACAGCTTTCATCACTCCATTCGGGTGCTTCTGCTATATCACCATGCCATTCGGCCTCAAGAATGCCAGAGCCACGTTCATGAGAATGATTCAAAAGTGTTTACTCACTCAAATCAGTCGGAATGTGGAAGCGTACATGGATGATATCGTGGTTAAGTCGCGAAAAGGTTCCGACCTATTGACTGACCTAGCCGAAACATTTGCCAATCTCAGAAGGTATGATATCAAGCTCAATTCATCGAAGTGCACATTCGGAGTACCTGGCGGAAAGTTACTCGGTTTTCTCGTTTCAGAACGAGGAATCGATGCTAACCCAGAAAAAGTTGGCACCATACTCCGAATGAAGCGCCCTGTGCATGTGCACGACGTCCAGAAGCTTACTGGATGCTTGGCCGCTTTAAGTCGATTCATTTCTCGCCTCGGTGAAAAGGCATTGCCCCTTTACCGACTGATGAAGAAGGCAGACAAGTTCGAGTGGACTCCAGAAGCTGATGCAGCGTTTGCCGAGTTAAAAACTCTGCTCTCCACCCAGCCGGTGCTTGCTGCTCCAATCAGCAAAGAGCCTCTGTTGCTTTATATTGCAGCCACAGGACAAGTCGTCAGTACAGTACTTATGGTCGAGCGGGAAGAAGAAGGGAAAGCCTTCAAAGTTCAGCGCCCAGTGTATTATCTCTCTTAAGTATTGACCCCATCGAAGCAAAGATACCCTCATTATCAGAAGCTCGTATATGGGATCTACATGACCATGAAGAAGGTTGCTCATTATTTCTCTGATCATGACATTACAGTCATCAGCGACGCACCATTGTCAGAGATTCCACATAACAGTGATGCAATTGGTCGAGTGGCTAAATGGGCGATTGAACTCCTTCCCCTTGATGTCAAATTCGAGGCAAAGAAAGCCATTAAGTCCCAGGCTATAGCAGATTTCCTTGCCGAGTGGATTGAGCAACAACAGCCGACTCAAGTTCACTCGGAGCATTGGACCATGTTCTTTGATGGCTCTAAGATGTTAAATGGTTCTGGTGCTGGGGTTGTTTTGGTTTCCCCCCGAGGAGACAAGCGCAGATATGTACTCCAGATCCACTTTGATTCTTCCAACAATGAAGCAGAATATGAAGCACTCTTGTATGGGTTGCGCATGGCCATTTCACTCGGCGTCCGTCGCCTTATGGTTTATGGCGACTCAGATTTGGTGGTCAATTAGGTGATGAAGGAGTGGGACGTTAGAAGCCCAGCAATGAATTGATACTGCAATGCAGTGAGGAAGCTCGAAAAGAAGTTCGAAGGGTTAGAGCTCCACCACATACCCCGACTGAAAAATCAAGCAGCTGACGATCTGGCGAAGATAGGATCCAGGAGAGAAGCCATCCCCAGTGATGTGTTCTTGGAGCATATCCACACTCCGTCAGTCGTAGAAGACTCTTTTACCGATGAAGCTCCGCAACCTAAGAGTATTACGGACCCGACTGAGGTTGAAGTCCCAGCAGTGGTCGACCTGATCATGGAAGTTCTAGTGATCACTCCAGATTGGACAGTACCATACATCACATATATCTTGAGGAAAGAACTCCCGGAGGACGAAGAAGAGGCTCGACAGATTGTCCGACGATCTAAGGCCTTTACCGTGATAAGAGGACAGTTGTACAGAGAAAGCGCGACTGGAGTTGGTCAGAAATGCATAACACCGGAGGAAGGTCGAATAATCCTTGATGACATCCACTCAGGGACCTGTGGCCATCATGCGTCCTCTCGGACCATCGTGGCCAAAGCATACCGAGCCGGATTTTATTGGCCAAGAGCGAATGAAATGGCAAAGGAGATAGTCGACAAGTGCGAGGGATGCCAATTTTACTCCAATATGTCACACAAGCCCGCGTAAGCTTTGAAGACTATACCACTCGTCTGGCCCTTTGCACTGTGGGGTTTGGATATGGTCTGTCCTTTGAGAACAGGCAGAAGTGGTTTTTCCCATGTACTGGTAGCAGTCGACAAGTTCACTAAGTGGATCGAAGCTAAACCCATCAAGAACCTCGATGCCGGTACTGCTGTCAGCTTCATCAAAGAATTGATATTCAGATATGGGGTTCCGCATAGCATCATCACTGACAACGGGTCAAACTTCGACTCCGAAGAGTTCAGAGCTTTCTGCACATCTCAAGGCACGCGAATCGACTATGCTTCAGTTGCTCACCCACAGTCGAATGGACAAGCAGAACGAGCCAATGGTTTGATTCTCAAAGGGTTGAAACCCCGTTTGATGCGCGATCTTAAGCATGCGGCTGGTGCATGGGTCGACGAACTTCCCTCAGTGCTTTGGGGGTTAAGGACCACGCCCAACCGGTCGACTGGAAGAACTCCATTCTTCTTGGTCTACGGAGCTGAGGCAGTCTTGCCGAGTGACCTTCTCCACAATGCTCCCCGAGTCGAGCTCTACACTGAAGCTGAAGCAGAACAAGCGCGGCAGGATGCAGTCGACCTTCTAGAGGAAGAGAGGGAGATGGCTCTGATCAGATCAACCATTTACCAACAAGACTTGCGTCGCTTCCACGCCAAAAACGTGAAGAGTCGAGCCTTCCAGGAAGGAGATTTAGTTCTCCGAGTGGATCAGTAGAAACCACACAAGCTTGCTCCTTCTTGGGAAGGTCCCTTCATTGTCACCAAGGTTCTCCACAATGGAGCATACCGTCTTTACAATGTCGAACATCAGATCGACGAGCCCCGAGCTTGGAACGCGGAGCTTCTCCGCCCCTTTTACACCTAAGTATTCACTCGGATGAGTTGTAATAAAAGTACTTCTGTAGTTTATTTATCAAAGACAAGAGCTTTATAATCTTTCCAGTCATCGTTATTTCTTTTCTCCACTCAAAACAATCCCCCAGTGGGTGGCTTGGCTGCGAATCTGATTCGCCCAAGTCTGTAAAAAAATCCTAACCGAGTGGTGAGCCAGTCTCCCACACGAAGGCTTAGCTGCGAAATCCGTTTCGCCTAAGATAAACAAAATCCTACCGAGTGGTAAGCCAGCCTTCCACTCGGAGGCTTAGCTGCAGTCCAAGTACTCGCCTAAGATAAATAAAATCCTACCGAGTGGTAAGCTAGCCTTCCACTCGGAGGCTTAGTTGCAGTCCAAGTACTCGCCTAAGAAAAATAAAATCCTACCGAGTGGTAAGCCAGCCTTCCACTCGGAGGCTTAGCTGCAGTCCAAGTACTCGCCTAAGATAAACAAAATCCTGTCGAGTGGTAAGCCAGCCTTCCACTCGGAGGCTTAGCTGCAGTCCAAGTACTCGCCTAAGATAAACAAAATCATGTCGAGTGGTAAGCCAGCCTTCCACTCGAAGGCTTAGCTGCAACATTGTGCTCGCCTAAGTACAAATACAACATGCGCTTCGCAAGGAGGACGAGGTGCAGGTCGACTGCTACCCTCTCCTTCCGAGCTACGCCACAAGTACAATGTGCGCTTCGCAAGGAGGACGAGGTGCAGGTCGACTGCTACCCTCTCCTTCCGAGCTACGCCACAAGTACAATGTGCGCTTCGCAAGGAGGACGAGGTGCAGGTCGACTGCTACCCTCTCCTTCCGAGCTACGCCACAAGTACAACATGCGCTCTGCAAGGAGGACGAGGTGCAGGTCGACTGCTACCCACTCCTTCCGAGCCACACCACCAATACGAAATCCTACCAAGTGGAGAGCAAACCTCCCGCTCGGGGGCTTAGCTGCAGCCCAGTGCTCGCCTAAGTATCTGAAATCCTATTGAGTGGAGAGCAAACCTCCCACTCGGGGGCTTAGCTGCAGCCCAGTGTTCGCCTAAGTATCTGAAATCCTACCGAGTGGAGAGCAAACCTCCCACTCGGGGGTTTAGCTGCAGCCTAGTGCTCGCCTAAGTATCTGAAATCCTACCGAGTGGAGAGCAAACCTCCCACTCGGGAGGGCTTAGCTGCAACCTAGTGCTCGCCTAACTATCTGAAATCCTACCGAGTGGAGAGCGAACCTCCCACTCGGGGGGTCTTAGCTGCAGCCCAGTGCTCGCCTAAGTATCTGAAATCCTACCGAGTGGAGAGCAAACCTCCCACTCGGGGGCTTAGCTGCAGCCCAGTGCTCGCCTAAGTATCTGAAATTCTACCGAGTGGAGAGCAAACCTCCCACTCGGGGGCCTTATCTGCAGCCCAGTGCTCGCCTAAGTATCTAAAATCCTACCGAGTGGAGAGCAAACCTCTCACTCGGGGGCTTAGCTGCAGCCTAGTGCTCGCCTAAGTGTATTGGGGAACAAGTCGATTGCATTGAGCGCTTCACTTTAACCTGCAAAAGACACCTCAAACCAAATACAAACATATTCAACATCGTATCCAAGTTCGGATAACACCTCATGGAACCAAAAGTGCTCAGGCGCTAAGCCTGTTAAGGTTTGTCGATTACAAAACACACTCGGCATACCGAGGCAAATTTAAATTATCAAGCTCAGAAGTTTTTTACCCCTCCTGTGGAGGGCTGGAAGGTGCAACAAACTCGTCCAGATCAATTCCATCTGCAATCCGAGTGGCAGCAGCAATGAAGGTCTCCATGAAAGATCTGAAATCGTGCTTCTTGGTATTAGCCACCCTAAGAGCCACCAGCTTGTCCTCTCGTGCATCCTTGAAGTGAATGCGGACCAGAGACAGAGCAACATCCGCACCGCACCTGGCCGAAGACTTCTTCCACTCCTGCACTCAACTTGGGACCTCGTTCAGTCGAGTCATCAGAGACTCGAGGTCGTGCTGGAGTGTTTCTCTTGGCCAGAGTGTTGTGTCGATGCGAGAAGTTGCGACCTTCAGCCGTGCGAGATAATCGATGACAGCAGCAACACGAGATTCCAGCCGGAGCAGATTCATGGCGACTTCGTCTTTCATGGGAGAGTTGATGGGATCCAGGTTTACTTCCAGTCGACCAGTCTCCTCTTCAAAGTTCTGACAAAACTCTGCAAGCACAACCTCCGAGTCAAGACAAATAGTCGGAGGTTACAATTAAAATATTTGTTTGAGACAAAGTATTACCTTCAAGCATGAGGAACAACTTCTTGGCGAGTCCACCCAGATAAGCCTCTAGATTGTTCTTCTTTCTCTTCAACTCACTGGCCTTGTCATTCAGGGTGGTCTTGTCACTTTTCAGTCGACTGACCTCCTGGTTGGTAGCATCAAGAGTAGCTTTCAGATTGGTGTTTTCTTCTTCAAGCTTGGTCACTGAAGCCAGCTTCACATCAGCAAGCCTGGTCTTCTCTAAAGCAGTTTTTTGCATCTCAGCCAAGTCAAGCTCTTGCTTCTTCAGAGCATCCCTCACTTTGTCTGCAAAGTTACAGTGATATTAGATTCGGAAACAAGTAAGAGGCAAAGGCAGTCGTCAAAGGCCTCACCAAGCATACCTTTAGCTTCCTCCTTCGCCTTCATTAAGTTCTCTTGGGCTAGTTTCAGATTGAGCTCGAGCTGAATGTGTTTGTTCTCCAACTCAGTATAACGAGCCGCAAGGTCACAGGATTTCTAAAAAGAACCAATAGACAGATGTCAAAGACAATTCACTTCCGAGTGAGTAAGGAAAAATCATAGCGTTTCTAAGATTGCGGCCGAATACAAACATTCGACCATAGTCTCGGGGACTACACCCAGTGGGTGCACTCAGCGTGCCCCCACTAGTTTCATCAGTTAGAGTCGACCAACAAAAAAAAGGGGGAAGAGATGTTCTTCAGACTATAGTCAACTGCCAGCAGTCGACCACAGTCTCGGGGACTACACCCAGTGGGTGCACTCAGCGTGCCCCCACCGGTCTATGATCTATTCGACCTAGTCGAGTAAGGAAAAAACTTAAAGCCTATGGTCGACTGCCAGCAGTCGACCATAGCCTTGGGGACTACACCCAGTGGGTGCACTCAGCGTGCCCCCACTAATCCGGAATTTCAATCGACACACCCAGTGGGTGTAGGACAAACTCGAAGAATTTCAGAAAGAAGAGTTTTTAGATATCATATCTCAACAGAACAGGCAGTGACCGACTGACCTGAACGTTACTCTGAAGAGCCGAACTGGCGTCATAGGCTGCCTGGCTGGCTTCTCGTATTGCCTTCACTTGCTCCATCATGACCCCCGCTTGGCGTATTGCTTCTTTAGCAGCACTAGCTTGGTCTTCTGGAATGGGGTAGGTGGAGAAAAGCAAAGGCTGAGCAGCTCTCGACGATGGAGGACGAGCACTCGTCAACGGCACCGCAAAGGTTACGGTAGGCCGAGTGACATTGTCTCCTTCCACGACCAACGTCTCGGGTGCTGGCACATCCTGAGTCACCTTGCCAGCAGACGCTTTCTTGTTCCTCCTCTGCCTTGGTGGTTCTTCATCGTCGTCGTTAGGAAGGTCAATAACAATGTTAGATGAAGCTGCAGAAAGAATCAAAATTAGAGACAATAAGTCAGTCGTCTGAAAACGGCATCACAAGAGTCATACCAGGTTTTGAGGTAGCAGCATCCTCCATCTCGTGGTCTTCAGCCCTGGCCGAAGTATCAGAAGTAGCAGCACTGCAGTTCTGGAAGTCAGTCGATTGACCCATGAGTCGACCAAGAGCAAGTTCATGAAACGGGGAAAACTCAAGACTACCATTACCCTGAGATAGTGGGGATCACCATCTTCATCTTCGGCAAGACCTTCGCAGGTTTCGACGGTGCCACTCGAGATTGCATCGGAGCCTTCTCAGTCGGCCGGAGAAGTAGTCCGAGGGCGCTTAGTCGACTGGGTAGCGGTCGCGACCCCCTTACCACGCTCAGTCGCGGGATCATGGACAAGCCTCGAATGTCTTTCCGAGCGGGGAGGTGCAACCTCCTCCTCCTCCTCCTCTTCCTCCTCATCAGAGTCTTCAGCCTCATCGTTGTCGTCAGCATCCAAATCCCACTCCTCCGGGCTTTCGCCCCCACTTCCTTCCTCCTCTTCAGTCGGCGTCTGCGCTCCATTGGGCATCGAGTATAACTCTATGGTGGCCTGTCAAGCAACAAAGCAAAACAAGGATAACTCGACCAATTCACAGCGAAGCAGAACGAATAAAGCAAGATTGTGATTGGAAATAAATGGCCATACCGTGTCCCATGTGTAGGTATGGTCGAGTGGTGGGATCCTCTTGGCCCCTCGAGGGTTGTCCTTATTCCCCGTGATCACGGTCACCCACCTCTCCAGTGTGGCGTCATCTACCGCCTCTGGATGGACCCGAGTGGTGTCCTCGGTTCCACAATACAACCACATCGGATGGCCTCGGTACTGAAGTGGTTGGATGCGCCGCCTAAGGAAGACCTCCAGAAGATCCATACCCGTCACTCCTTCTCTAACGAGTTGGACTACACGCTCCATCAGCATTTTCACCTGAACTTTCTCGTCAGGAAGCACTTTCAGAGAATAAGGTTTGTCCACTCGGTCCATGGAAAATGGAGGGAGACCAGTCGACTGCCCCGGCGTCGACTCGTCTTGGCAGTAGAACCAAGTCGACTGCCACCCTCTGACCGACTCAGGAAGGGTCATGGCTGGGAAAGTACTCTTGTTCCTCATCTGGATCCCAAGACCACCGCATGTCTGGATAACCTTAGTCCTCTCATCGTCCGGACTCGCCTTTTTCACTGTCTGTGAGCGACAGGTGAATATGTGCTTGAAGAGACCCTAGTGAGGTCGACAACCCACGAAGTTCTCGCACATGCACACAAAGGCAGCAAGATAGGCGATGGAGTTGGGAGTGAAATGGTGGAGTTGCGCCTCGAAGAAATTCAGAAACCCCGGGAAGAAAACACTCGGCGGCAGAGAAAAACCATGGTCTACGTGAGTGGCTAAGAGAACGCACTCACCCTCCTGCGGCTGCGGTTGACACTCGGTCCCCGGAAGCCTGTCCCTCATTGGCCAGGTCATTGAGATCTTTCTCAGTGATGGTCGAGCGGATCCAATCCCCTTGGACCCAACACGTCGGCAGGCGGGACCTTGACGAAGATCCGCCCCGACTGCATGGTCTCCCCTTCGCTTGCCCCGTCGCCGTCGCCTTCTTCGCACGCTCTAGGGCCGCCGTCTTCTCCTTCACCATTGTCGCCGGTGAAGCGCGCGAGGAGTGGATAGGCGGAGGCGAGAGCAGGCGCAGTGGGCGGAGGCAAAGAGGGAAGAGAGAAGAATGGGGAGGCACTGTTCAAAAAACCCTCCCCCGACGCTTTATATAAGGGCACTTCCGAGTGGCTTACAAGTGGGTCCAGGTGATCCTGTCACATCCCGAAACAGTCGCGCACACGCGATACGTGGCGAAAAAGGTGGCACGGAAATCGAGGCAACCACGCCCTATCCCATCCGATTGTCGCGGTCCTCCCCGCTTCGCGCGCTTCCCAAATTTCGGATCCCGCAAAATCCGCTAACAGCAGATCAATCTGTCAGATGATATCTTTCCGCGATCCGTCGCTCGGAAGTTCACCAAAGTTCAAAAGTTCACTCGACAGAAGACAAGAATGGATCAAGGCGACTGAAGTAAAAGTTGACGCCAACGCCGAAAGAAAAATCGCCGGTCCAAGATACGACATAATCAAAGCACAGGAAATAAGTCAGAGAAAATCATCAACTCCTTCCTCACTCAAACCTCGATCCATTCGGGGGCTAATGATGATGTTATGTACCTAGGGTAGGGTCATGGACCTATCTAGGATACCATACCCAAGGACATCCTTAGACGAAGCTATCTTCCAGTCGACCAAGAGAGGCTCCACTCGACCAAGAGAGACTCCACTCGACCGGCTAGAAGACACTCGACCATGAAGACGCACTCGACCGTCAGAAGTTCAGGATGTACTCTATATCCAAACAGTCTGTAATTAAGTAGTCTTAATGGTCATGATGACACTTTATGTAGGGCGTTACCAGTAACGCCCGGCCTTAATGTACTTTAACCCTCTGCTACACGGGTAGGCTGGGGTCCTGGCGTCCTCTATATAAGCCACCCCCCTCCACTGGTAGAAGGGTTCGCACCCCTGTAACTCATATATACATAAACCAGTCGACCGCCTCCGGGCTCCGAGACGTAGGGCTATTACTTCCTCAGAGAAGGGCCTGAACTCGTAAAAACACTTGTGTGTACAACTACTCCATAGCTAGGATCTTGCCTCTCCATACCTACCCCCCATTCTACTATCAGACTTAGAACCACGACACGCCTCACGCCAATGCTGCGCCGCGCCAACTTGAGCTCCTGCTATCTTCCCCAGATTAATGCCGCGCCCGCCCTTCTTCTCCCTCAACTCAAGCAGCTCGACCTCTTCGACGTTGTCATCTCGAAGAAGGCTATGGAGCACCTGCTCCACAGCTGTACTGCGCTCGAGTACCTCCGTCTTGAGCAGATCCACGGGTTCATTAGCCTCCTCATCGCCTCGACGAATCTCCGATGGATTTATGTGTCTTGCTGGCCCCACAACAAGACATCAATTGGGAAGATATCACTCCAGCTGTTCCACGTTATGCTCATTGAGAATTCGCCTTTCCTTGAGAGATTGCTTGTATCGGATCTAGAAGGTCCAACAAAAATCAGGGTCATTGACGCGCCGAAATTGACAGCGTTGGTGTACTCGTCTGCCAAATTCTCCGAACCCTTTATTGGATCCGTAATCGGTCAGGTACAACACTCATCTTCTTCTCCGTCTTCTTGAAATTCACATTTTAAATTTCTTCTTGATGTATTTACGACCGTCTTCCAAAAAATGATTCCCCACAAGCTTGACCCAGTCCATGCGCATAGAGAATATCTTAGCACTAAAATCTATCGGCCCCAATCTGGATCAAGTTGTTGGATTCCTTACATGCTTCCCATGCACGGAGAAGCTACTCATCGAGGTGAAACTTCTTTCCTATTAGTAAACGGTAATCACAACGTAGCTCAATTTTTTCGTAATTTTCCCAAATTACAATGACAAGTGTAGTGCTCAAAACTACATCTACGCACTGCACCGAAAGAAATGTTTTTAGTATTTTTTTCTCACGTGATCACCTGCATCATTTTTATGCTGTACTACTATAGTAGCCTAGGCTAGTCATAGTGGAAAGTAACTTAGACTACTCCAGTAACTCTATGGTTACCCTAAGGGCAAGTACTACCTCCCTCCTGGTTTACTCTTCCTATTTTGTAGTATCAAAATTTGACCATAGATTTAACTGACAAAATGTTAATGCATGTCACTAAGAACTATATCGTTGGATTCGTATTTGAACATAATTTCAAATGGTGTAATTTTTAGTGACATGCATTGGCATTTTCTTAGGTAAATCTATGGTCAAAAGTTTATACTAAATACGAGGTAGTATACAAAAGTGGGCTATGTAGGCCAAAACATGTGCCAAATTCACTTGTGATGCATTTGGCATCGATGCCCCTCCATTACTCACCTGGTGCCCCAATCTGGAGCACCTACTTTGCTCCGGTGTCAAATTAACTCACGCAATGAAAAAACACTGCATGGGAGAGAGAGAGGACTGAGGCAATAAAAAACACTTGTTTGGGAGAGTGAGAGGCTGGTGTAGTTGGTTTGATTGATTTGTTTATACATGTGGGTCTGTGTGCACAGTGGTGCCAACTCTCTCACATTGCGAGAGCGGTGCCAAAATCTTTTGATTTGACATCGATGCGTATCATGTGGCATACTTTTGCAAAATATGGCATCGGCCACATAGTGGAAGGCAACAAATGCCCAAGCTCTTCACGTGCTCCTAGGTAAATGAGAGGAAACAGAAACAGAGAGAGAGAGAGGGAGAGAGAGAGAGTGAGTGAAAAAATATCACTAGCCAGCCAACCCTATCGTATGAGCGAATGATATTGGTACCTCTTGATGACACGTCAATCTTATGCAGCCAGCTGCTCTAATATCTTCTCTTCTTTTGTAGATAAAAAAAGACCCGAAAGTGAAAAATGTGCTGCACTATAACAATCTCATCGAATGCCTTGATCTCCATCTGACAGAAATTGATTTGATCGACTGCCGAGGCAGCACATCTGAGATTAAATTGGCCAGGTTCTTTGTTCTGGAGGCAAGTGTGCTCAAGGTAATGAGGTTTGGTGTTCTCTGGCGCAACAATGAATGGCGTGCTGATCACCGCAAGCGTCTAAGCCTAAATGACAAAGTCTCCGCAGAAGCTGAATTTGTTTTTGAAACATCAAGTGGCCAGAGACTCGAAAACTTATTTGCCCATTAGTGACTTGTCAGGGCGGTGGATTTTAGTTTGTACGATAACGCTGCATCCACCTAAAGTAACTGAAGTTCTTACGTGAACTTCCTAGTAATTCCCTCTTCCTAGGTGCAGCATTACTCCTAACATTTGTAATATCAGTTTGAAACTTGTAATATTGTCGTGTCCTATTCCTGCGTTTTCAAAATCCTGCGAATCAAACAGGTCCTGAGTTGGTGATGATGTTGTGCCTCCCATCTTTCACCAGTAGCCGTCGGATCTAGATCTGACGCATACAAACCAAGCTTCTCCATTTTTGCAAAAAGATGCCCAGACTTATTCCCTATTTACAAACAACTCCTTGTCTTTCACAATCAGCCTTATCTCCTCCCCACCACATCTAGAAGGCCATGGAAAAATCTAGCGCGATGGCCGCTGCTGGAGCAGTCCACCCCCAATCTTGGTGTTTCGTGCAATGCACGGGCATCTACGCACGAGAAATTATGTCGAACAAGGCTAGTTGTAAGCAGGTAGCTCTACAGCCATGATGATAGTGACTGCTGACAGTGAGGCTAACTATGGTATGCTGAAAACGGCACCTATACTCAGGTGTCATCTCCGGTGCAGGGTCTTGTCACTTCACTGTGAGGAGCAGCATGTAATAATTTGACCAACGGGTAGTACAGTGCTAGTACTCCTAGGAGTACTACATTGGTAGTATTACTACTAGTACTAGTAGCACCACCGTCTGGATTTAGGAGTACTACCACGTCCATCTGGATTTTAGTATTTGACTAGCAATATCTAGTAATGCATGTCACAAAAAATGTACTACTCCCTCTGTAAATAAATACATGGTGTTTTATTCCTATCGGCGAGAGAACTTAATGTTTTCTTGCTAACTAGAGTCTTAATAGGATTACATGCAATGAACTAAACACTGCATGTCATGTTTGGTAGTCTCAAGTCATTGAAAGCATGCATGGCCCACATCTCTCATTGGTTGATATGTCACGAAATAAGAAACAAGGAGGGAGTTAATGCACCGTGCCTAAGTGTTTTGGGATTATTTGGTTTTTGTAATGTGACTGACACAACATTTTTGTTTACATGCATTAACATTTTATTAGTTAAATCAAAGGTCAAAACTTGGCGCAAAATGCAAAGGGGACCAATAAACCAGTAAACATCAAACTTCTCTTGTTTGGCCCCAACTAGAGGTCCGGTGAGATGACTATACTGCACCGGCACAAAGGGGGGCGCAACTTCATTGACTTACGGCAACTGCCTTTGGGTGAATGACACGTGGGCCCAGGGGGTGGCTGGCCTACCTATCATACAGCGAAAGGCAGGTGCAGTAGAGGGCCGAGGAGTAGTATGAAATCCTATGCACCTACGCACGCTAACCAAGGGCAAGAGTGATCACTCGAATCGCAAGATCAGTTGACTAAGCTAGACCCATGGAGGCGATGAGCGCGAGCATCAGCCGGCTGTGCCAGATGGTCCACAACGCCGGCTTGCGGCCCGGCAATGAGGAACGTCTCCAGGTAGTATTGCTTGAGGCCGGCAGGGCGAGGGGCCGCTTGGACGACAGCTTCGTCTCCTTGTTCGACGAGGTCCTTGTCGGTTTCCTCGACAAGTTCACCATCGTCAGGAAGCTCGCAGACGACTTTGATGTAAGCCTTCAGCCGACGCGCCCAGGCTCTGCGATGCCCGCCACCCTCAACGGCCACTATGGTGATAACCTCTTCAACGCACTAGTGGCCCTGCGACTGCCTGCCGTCACGCCGGAGAATGTCCACCTTGAGGTCGCGCTCGCCGCGCAGCGCCTGGTGCAGCAAGACACCATGGACATAATCACCCACGTCTACGCGCATGCAAGAGGAGGACGATAGGACGCTGACCTTCTTGGACCGTAGGGCAATCTTGTATGCACTGTTCAGAAGCACGTTGAGCTCGCCGCCAACGCCGCTGCTCCTCACACGTCGGTTGGTGACCCGGCGCACTAGGGCGTGAGGATGTCGTTGATGGATCCGTATGTATTTTTATCTTTCCGTCAAATCCATGTAGTAGTATATGATACTACAGTAATTATCTTACCTTTCGCATCAACTTCATAATTTTCGTACGTACTCCATGCATGAACAGCGCCAGAACCAAACTTCTCATTACTCTAGGAAAAATCGTTATTTTCTATCTATCGATCGCGCCATGGAGCAGAACCAAATTTTACAAGTTACGAATTCAAAAGGAAAAGCCTGCCGTGTTCGCGTCACACCCCCACACGGTTGGTCCGGCACGCCACTCAAGCGGGAATTCCTGTGGTGTTGCATTTTCACTTACAAGTGGGACCGTAGTTGAGCAAACTGACTATCAGCAAACCCCCATCCCGCCCACCGCGCGATGGCTGAGAAAACAAGAGGGTGAAGAGATGGCTGTAGCACGGACTCCAAGAAAATTGGTGTCGGATGGGACTCGTGTGGGTGGCGTGTGCCGTAGTGCTAGACGTGAATGCAAGTTATGGCCCATGCCACCCCACTATATCGAGCTTATATCGAGGTACAGTACGTAGAACAAATTTCCTGCAGTCCGTGCTTAGCACTCCTCTATCTCTCTTCTCAGCCAGCCAGCGGACGCGCGGATCCCATCGTCTGTTTGCTCACATGCAGTCCCACATGTCAGTGAAAATGCAAGCGGACCCACTGAACCTGCACATCTTTCACCTCGACGTGCTGGTGATGAAAAACAAATCCAAGAAAGATCTTCGGTGGCCGCTTTTGGAGTTACTCAAGTGTAGTAAGATTCTATTTACAGTTTAACCCAAGATGCACATCTCATGGCTCCAACTTATCAACCACCACCCTATTTTCTTTCATGACACGACCTGGATGCTGGATGTCCCACGTGTCGGCAAAAGGAGGAAGAAACCCAACCAAATCTTCGAATGTGCTCTCGGATTAGACTAGTTGTGCTAACTTAAAATTTTTATTGTGTACTCCCTCCGTTCCAAAATACTTGACTTCCATTTGTCCAAAAATGGATGTGCCTATATACTAAAACATGTCTAGATACATATATATTTTGAGAAATAGAAGGCATGTATTGTCCAACGGAGTGAGTAGAATGGATGCAATTTTTTGTATTGGGAAGAAGAGTACATCCATATATTGATAGAGCGCAATTTAGTAGATGTTCTGTCACTTTTAGCTAGCACAGAGGCTATAGATGAGATTAGTGCACTTGTTGATACTCCTACTTGGTATGCGTGTTGCTGCTTAGACGGAGAGAAAAACGGGCCGGAGGGAGTACTAGAATAGAGGCTAGACATGAGACTAGATGCGAGGAAGCAACGTCTACTTCTTTACACTCGAAGAAGAAAGAAGCACGCAAGATCGAGCCTCCGCAGATCAACAATGAATGCATCGAGAAGGCACTAATCCAACTTACAGGAGTAGTAAAATGTATTCTTGTGGTTCTTGTTTTCTTTGGTCTTTCTTTTCTAGTCAAAATTATCGTTGGAGTTCATGCAAGACGGAGGTCCGTTTGGGGTCGTGCGTTGCAGTTGGCCTTACAAGTGGGACCGCAATTAAGGAAACCGACTATCGGCAAACCCCCACCTCGCCCGCCGCGCGATGGCTGAGTAAGAGAAACGATGAGGTTGAAGAGATTGCTCTAGCACGAACTCCAAGAAATATGATGTCAGATGGAAGTCGTGCTGGTGGCGTGTGCCGTACTCCTAGACGTGAATGCTTGTTCTGGCCCATGCCACCCTACTACTCGTACTAGTTAGTACTATATAGTACTACTAGTATCGAGGATTCGAGGTGCTGGTTATGTAGTACAGTATGGCTACAGTAAAAACACCCGCACGACGCGCAAAGCATGTGAAGCTAGTACAAATAGTGTACTACTATTGTTGATTGGCCCCATCCGATAACCTGTTGCAATGCACGTACAATTATGTATTCGGAAAATATTTTTTTGCCTCGTCGCACCACTCACTCACAGAAGCAACTCAAAAGCCATTCATAAATTTAGTAAGTTTATCACAGGCATATCATTTTATTACATACAACAGGTCATCAACCCACATCGACAACGAGGATACATTATAAATACTAAAGTTTTCATCACACAACAAATAACAAGCAATGAAATGAACTTCAACTCAACCATTCCTCGGCGTTGGAAACGCTTGCTTTGAACCACAAGTGATTCTATGGGACGGGCCATCCATTGTCGATCTGGAGACCAACGCAGGACTGATCATCCAGGCTGAAGCGGCCTACTATATCAGTACCAGGGTAGGGAACCACCCAAATGTCCGAGGTATAGACACAGCTGCTTCTCATAAATGGTAGTAACATTGTGTCAACAGCAGTTGGATCGCCTTTCACCATCATTGGATAGTTTTGCCCAAGGAAGAGCGAGTTTTCTCCAAGACTATCAATGCTGTACCAGGGAGAAGGAGTTGGCGCTAGCACACTAGTATCCATCCCGAATACCATGCAACGGGTGTTGGAATAGGTCCGGAGAGTGCGACCATGGGAGACTACACCTGCTTCCTTGGCAGTAACATCATCAGTGGGTTGTATACACACGAGAAGAGGTGATCCATCAAAATTAGTTGCGAGGCACCAAATAGTATATTGGCGCTGCTTGTCCTCATGCTTGTGATCATCACCATCATCATCTCCCCCTTGGTTATAAAAATCTTCAAGTATAGGTGGTGGAATGTTCACAGGACCTTGGAAACACAAGAAGAAGGTTAATTGATAAGGCTGGCCATAGTGGGGGTAAGGCTGGCCATAGTGGGGGTAACATAAGTAGTATCATGCACTTGGGACTCGCAAACATGCTTATGTGGCAGACTATTAAAGAAGAAAGAGATGATCATAGTAACATAGGTAGATACTGTAACATAATAAATGTTATGCTACTATGTGTCTTGCATGGCAATAAATGTGACCACCTATGATACTAATCTATGATACTATGCACTATAGAGGTAGTAACATAGACTAGTAACATATGCATGTTACTAGTCTAAGTTACTCCCCACTATGATCAGCCTAATATAAGTAGTATCATGCACTTGGGACTCGCAAACATGCTTATGTGGTAGGCAATTAAGGAAGAGAGAGATGGTTATAGTAACATAGGTAGATACCATAACATAATAAATGTGATGCTACTATGTGTCATGCATGGCAATAAATGAGACCACCTATGATACTAATCTAAGATACTATGCTCTATAGAGGTAGTAACATAAACTAGTAACATATGCATGTTACTAGTCTAAGTTACTCCCCACTATGACCAGCCTTGCTAACCCGCATGCATGTGGATGAAACAATTATAATCACGGTGGACGACAAACGTACTGAAACAACGAGGATGCCATGCAAAAATAGTGCCACGAGTGGTGGCAGCAAACACAAGGCCCTCGTATTGAATTGCATCACGGTACTCATCCGTGTACAGAAACTGATTTTTGAGCAATATCCATCCAGTCAAACCACTGACGATGGCAACAAGCTTGTCGAAGATAGCAACAACTTAATAGTTGTTGTAATTCAAAGAGCGGTTGGGGACTCGAGAAATTGCTATCTTCCGTAGAAGACAGTCACCATGATTGTATTTGAACGTGCGTACAATACCGGTGTGCTCAACCTCTGGGCAGTCTGCTGAGATTTTTGGAAGTGGAACCCGGTCACGAGTGTACACATTCACAAGTTCCCACTCGCAGTTGGACCCAATGTAAACAACCCAATCTCCATTTGCGCCTGCCCAAGCCTTGCCCTCAAGCGATGGCATCTTAACATCATACGTATCATTATCAAGCGGCATCAACTTGCACAGGGCGAGGCCTCCGTCGTGACGGTGCCAGTCATCAGGGTCACGGCAAAGAAGATAGGGGAGATCAAACCGCTCCTTGACTCTTGGGTTCCTTGTAATGATGTTATTAGTTGAGTCGAAAATGGGCTTGAACGAACCTGCCATGCTAGCCGAGGTGATGACGTCACACCGATCAATGAGTTCCTCCACCACGTCATCTTTCAGATCGGGGAAAGAATAACGGGGACGTTTCCGTCCTGTTCCCTCCATGGAGAAGACGATCGAACAATGGCAGAAGAAAGGGTGAAGGGCTGAAGGAAAATGGAGGAGGGAGAGGAAGAGTGTGCGACAGCAGTTCCAAGTCGAGAGGGAAAGGCGAAGAGTCGGTGGACGGTTGCTAGTTTGCCACGGTTCACGAAGGGGCACCCCGGCCTACACGTCAGTTTGAAAATACTCCTACTACTCGCCGTCGTCTCACTGATATGTGGAACGGGACCACATGTCAACGAGACATGGTGTGTAATTTCTCGTGAAAAATGCGATCTAGCCGCGTTGGCCCGAGGTGCCGCATTAGTTATCGGCCTTTATTTTTTTTAATGGCGCGCCGTTCAGTTTTGAAGCACGACTAACTGGTACTGTACATAGAGAAAATATAAACTACTCTACCACTACTCCACCTCCAGTACTAGTAGTATAAAGAAGATATATAGGCTGGAGCTTCAGCTCTTTCTTGCCAAGGGCTGCCCACTTGCTTCTCACACTACCACCCTCTCTCCAGATCTAAAAAAGATGGCCCCGCAGATCAATAATGAATGCATCGTGAAGGCACTAATCCAACTTACAGGAGTAGTAAAATGTATTCTTGTGGTTCTTGTTTTCTTTGGTCTTGCTTTTCTAGTCAAAATTATCGTTGGAGTTCATGCAAGACGGAGGCCCATTTGGGGTCGTGCGTTGCAGTTGGCCTTACAAGTGGGACCGCAGTTAAGGAAACCGACTATCGGCAAACCCCCACCTCGCCCGCCGCGCGATGGCTGAGTTAGAGAAACGATGAGGTTGAAGAGATTGCTCTAGCACTGACTCCAAGAAATATGATATCAGATGAAAGTCGTGCTGGTGGCGTGTGCCGTACTCCTAGACGTGAATGCTTGTTCTGGCCCATGCCACCCTACTACTCGTACTAGTTAGTACTATATAGTACTACTAGTATCGAGGATTCGAGGTGCTGGTTACGTAGTACAGTATGGCTACAGTAAAAACACCCGCACGACGCGCAAAGCATGTGAAGCTAGTACAAATAGTGTACTACTATTGTTGATTGGCCCCATCCGATAACCTGTTGCAATGCACGTACAATTATGTATTCGGAAAATATTTTTTTGCCTCGTCGCACCACTCACTCATAGAAGCAACTCGAAAGCCATTCATAAATTTAGTAAGTTTATCATAGGCATATCATTTTATTACATACAACAGGTCATCAACCCACATCGACAACGAGGATACATTATAAATACTAAAGTTTTCACCACACAACAAATAACAAGCAATGAAATGAACTTCAACTCAACCATTCCTCGGCGTTGGAAACGCTTGCTTTGAACCACAAGTGATTCTATGGGACGGGCCATCCATTGTCGATCTGAAGACCAACGCAGGACTGATCATCCAGGCTGAAGCGGCCTACTATATCAGTACCAGGGTAGGGAACCACCCAAATGTCCGAGGTATAGACACAGTTGCTTCTCATAAATGGTAGTAACATTGTGTCAACAGCAGCTGGATCGCCTTTCACCATCATTGGATAGTTTTGTCCAAGGAAGAGCGAGTTTTCTCCAAGACTATCAATGCTGTACAAGGGAAAAGGAGTCGGCGCTAGCACACTAGTATCCATCCCGAATACCATGCAACGGGTGTTGGAATAGGTCCGGAGAGTGCGACCATGGGAGACTACACCTGCTTCCTTGGCAGTAACATCATCAGTGGGTTGTATACACACGAGAAGAGGTGATCCATCAAAATTAGTTACCAGGCGCCAAATAGTATATTGGCGCTGCTCGTCCTCATGCTTGTGATCATCACCATCATCATCTCCCCCTTGGTTATAAAAATCTTCATGTATAGGTGGTGGAATGTTCACAGGACCTTGGAAACACAAGAAGAAGGTTAATTAATAAGGCTGGCCATAGTGGGGGTAAGGCTGGCCGTAGTGGGGGTAACATAAGTAGTATCATGCACTTGGGACTCGCAAACATGCTTATGTGGCAGACAATTAAAGAAGAAAGAGATGATCATAGTAACATAGGTAGATACTGTAACATAATAAATGTTATGCTACTATGTGTCATGCATGACAATAAATGAGACCACCTATGATACTAATCTATGATACTATGCACTATAGAGGTAGTAACATAGACTAGTAACATATGCATGTTACTAGTCTAAGTTACTCCCCACTATGACCAGCCTAACATAAGTAGTATCATGCACTTGGGACTCGCAAACATGCTTATGTGGCAGGCAATTAAGGAAGAGAGAGATGGTTATAGTAACATAGGTAGATACCGTAACATAATAAATGTGATGCTACTATGTGTCATGCATGGCAATAAATGAGACCACCTATGATACTAATCTAAGATACTATGCTCTATAGAGGTAGTAACATAAACTAGTAACATATGCATGTTACTAGTCTAAGTTACTCCCCACTATGACCAGCCTTGCTAACCCGCGTGCATGTGGATGAAACAATTATTATCACGGTGGACGACAAACGTACTGAAACAACGAGGATGCCATGCAAAAATAGTGCCACGAGTGGTGGCAGCAAACACAAGGCCCTCGTATTGAATTGCATCACGGTACTCATCCGTGTACAGAAACTGATTTTTGAGCAATATCCATCCAGTCAAACCACTGACGATGGCAACAAGCTTGTCGAAGATAGCAACAACTTAATAGTTGTTGTAATTCGAAGAGCGGTTGGGGACTCGAGAAGTTGCTATCTTCCATAGAAGACAGTCACCATGATTGTATTTGAACGTGCGTATAATACCGGTGTGCTCAACCTCTGGGCAGTCTGCTGAGATTTTTGGAAGTGGAACCCGGTCACGAGTGTACACATTCACAAGTTCCCACTCGCAGTTGGACCCAATGTAAACAACCCAATCTCCATTTGCGCCTGCCCAAGCCTTGCCCTCAAGCGATGGCATCTTAACATCATACGTATCATTATCAAGCGGCATCAACTTGCACAGGGCGAGGCCTCCGTCGTGACGGTGCCAGTCATCAGGGTCACGGCAAAGAAGATAGGGGAGATCAAACCGCTCCTTGACTCTTGGGTTCCTTGTAATGATGTTATTAGTTGAGTCGAAAATGGGCTTGAACGAACCTGCCATGCTAGCCGAGGTGATGATGTCACACCGATCAATGAGTTCCTCCACCACGTCATCTTTCAGACCGGGGAAAGAATAACGGGGTCGTTTCCATCCTGTTCCCTCCATGGAGAAGACGATCGAACAATGGCAGAAGAAAGGGTGAAGGGCTGAAGGAAAATGGAGGAGGGAGAGGAAGAGTGTGCGACAGCAGTTCCAAATCGAGAGGGAAAGGCGAAGAGTCGATGGACGGTTGCTAGTTTGCCATGGTTCACGAAGGGGCACCCCGGCCTACACGTCAGTTTGAAAATACTCCTACTACTCTCCGTCGTCTCACTGATATGTGGAACGGGACCACATGTCAACAAGACATGGTGTGTAATTTCTCGTGCAAAATGCGATCTAGCCGCGTTGGCCCGAGGTGCCGCATTAGTTATCGGCCTTTATTTTTTTAATGGCGCGCCGTTCAGTTTTGAAGCATGACTAACTGGTACTGTACGCAGAGAAAATATAAACTACTCTACCACTACTCCACCTCCAGTACTAGTAGTATAAAGAAGATATATAGGTTGGAGCTTCAGCTCTTTCTTGCCAAGGGCTGCCCACTTGCTTCTCACACTACCACCCTCTCTCCAGATCTAAAAAAGACGTCACCTCTCTCCCTCCTCACCGGTGGTCACAGATCCGCCGGGGAAGAAAAGGACGTGCAGCATTGACGCACTCGTCATCGGCGAGCGAGGTCACACACTGACGACAAGGCCGTCCTCTAAGACCTAGCGCCCGCGCGGGATCACTGCCGTTGTGTGTGCGGAGGATGACGACCACGAGTGAAGCCACTTCCCGCTGACCCTCAGGTGTGCTACCTCTTTTCAAACCATACCCTTGTTCTATTGCCCCATCTGGCACGTCGTTGCATGTGGATCTTTTTCCACTCCACCATCTTCCCAATTTGCTATCCTCTGCTCTGCTGGCCACGCAGACGAAAACCATAATTTGCACTATTAAAGGAAACCCTACTTCATGCAAATTATTGCATATCTGGGTTGAATAAGGAAATGAAGGGAGACTGTACTGTCCAAGAGAGTAGGCATCGAACCCGCATCTAGGTTGAAAAGGGGAAAATCAGTAGCTAAGGAACGAGTCTCGTGTCTCTTGGTTGAAGAAGGGTAGAAAGGCATGACAACGCAATAGAGAATGACCAGGTCGATCGGTTTGTTGTCCTCACATAGGAAAAAGGTGGCTAAAGAGAACAAAAATGGGATGTAATCCACATATGCTGCCTGGATATTTGTTGCTCTGGGCAACCATACCTCCCTCACCACTCTGCGTCCGTGGAGGTACATTGTACTGGTGCGCCCACTGTCCGAATGGGCCTCCCATGCTCTTATTGCCACTTTTTTTGCTGTTAGTATAACGCCAGCAGTCAAGTCAAGCAATGGTACTGCTAAAGTGATGCCACATTTAACTAATGCGCTCTCAGTCTAATGCCACAGGTAAATTTAAGCAGTGTCATTTAATGTCACTGGATCATTTCAGGGTTAGCTGTTGATTATGGATGTATTAAAGATTTTTCAGCTAAGGCATTCTAATGCTGTTGCACAGCCAGTATACCAACGATGAAACTTGTTACTACCTTCAGATTTTTGCACTGTTAATGCTTATAGATTACATACCTCACATTCATGAGATAAGTTAATTTTTTTGTATAGTGTCACCCAAATGCCAAGGCGCTGATGTCATTTTATTTTGGTTAAACTGCACAGACAATTATGAAGGCAAGAGGAAAGGTCAAGAGTGGGCACCTCCTCCTCCGGCTGTTCTCTTGATTATCAAGAGGAAAGATCAAGTTTTTATGTTTGATCGATTATCAAGATTGGGATAGCAATTTTTAAGGTCCCCCCGAGTTCGAAATGATATTTACCTTGGAGGTACATGGTTTGCAATTTTTTTATACTGTCATTAGTTAATAATGCTAGTTACCTTCAGACTTTTGTATTTGGTTTAATGCTCATGCACAGCTAGTATACCAATGCTGAAACTTGTTACCTTTACATTTTGTATTGTTAATTCTTATAGAAACCTTCCAGTGCTAGAGTTTATTGAAATCTGTACAGTAAAACCATTGTACTGTACCCTGTAATAAACTAACTACTCTACTGTTGCACTAGCCACTGGATTAGTGTATATTTGTAGTATTCGAATGGTGTTGCATTAGCGTATGGACATAAATAAAGTGTGGCAAGCTTTCCCAGATATGTGCTCAAGAAAACTACTACCCGTTTTTCTAAATACTAGATGTTTGGCTACTTTAAATTGAACCGCGAAAACGTCTTATATTAAGGAACAAAGGGTGTAGAGTTCACTCAAATTATCCTGGTAAAGCTAGTCACACCTTTGTTAAAATTAATGTTCATTATGTTATTGGAGGAGTTCCGTATGTTTTTCTCTAATGCCTGTCTACTACATACCCGACATCATGATGTAATGTTAAGTCATTTCCTTTTGTATAGTGTAACTAAACTGTCAAGGCGGTGATGGCATTTTATTTTAGTAGAACTGCACAAAATTTGATTAAAAGAAGAGGAAAGGTCAGGAATGGCTCAGTTTTTCAGAAAAAAAACTATGTATGCCTTCCTGACGTCAGCCGTTGTTGCTTTATTTATTCCTTCAAACAGGTGGTTAGAAACAGTCTTGCTACCTTTTCCCATTAAGAAATTGGAATGCTTATATTTGTGAGTCTATGCTTCAACTAGTGCCACTTTTATAGTAATCACACTTTCAATATCTATGCAAACAGGGATGCTCGATTTTAGTGGAGCTGCACAAAAAGTCCAACTGGTTCAACATTAGGAGCATGTTTTTTCCAAACCTTTATATCCAATTGGTGGCACTATGAGTTGTTCATTAAGAAGGTACATGGTTTGCTACTATCTTGCTACTCTTTTTGTACTGTCATTAGATAGTAATACTAGTCGTTTGCATGTGAATTTATTGGCAGGGTGGACCTACATTGGAGTTGCAGGACAGGATTCAATGATTGGATGCTCAATTTCAGTTGTATCGATTTCACCTCTTCCATCACTGCGAACATGGTTTGGTATATGTTTACTAGCTGCTTGATATTGTGCAGACAGAGATGTCTGCCCGTTGCTATTTGGCAAACAAACAAAGTGTCCGCAATTTTGGTTGAACTGCACAAGAGAATAGTATAGTCACTGCATGTAGTGCCATTTGAAAATAGACACAAAGATTGGATAGTCACTTCATGGACTGCAGAAAAGTAGTACTATACTATTTATTGGCCAACAGTTGGTGCTTCATTGCTTTGGTATGATTATACAATGGGCATCATTTTCCCTAAGTTAAAGTTTGTATTCCGAAAATAGTCTCGCGGTGTGATCGAGAGAAGACCAAATCATATTGTAGTGGATGTTCCTCCATCATGTGTGGTTCATTCTCATGGTTCCAGCTGTTGGTGAAACCACTTACGTTTGCAAGAGGAATTGTAGACTTCACAAACAAATTTGTCTTTTAGTCTGTACTGAATGTTGGCCAAGAGAAGCATCCATGTTAGTAGGAAGAACAGATGTTTTTTCTAGATCTTTGCTTTTGGAGCTACATATTTGTATATGATCTATGAATCATTGAGATGCATTAACATGTTGATCTTATGTATGGGAATCGTACTAGTTAGTTTTAGTTGCGACGCAAGATCCGAACTGGCTGATCTTTGCTTTTGGAGCTACATATTTGTATATGATCTGTGAATCATTAAGATGCATCAACAATTACTTATTTCTGTTCGCTCAGTGTTTACAAGTTATTGATCGATCACTAGCTAGCCTACAAATGCGCACCTGGCAGTTTAATTTGCGACGCAAGATGCGAAGTGGCAGTTTTTTGAATAAAAATGCCTACCTCTGAAGAAACTGACAAGCTACACTATTGATCCTACACGGATAAAAATGCCTACCTCTGAAGAAACTGACAAGCTACACTATCGATCCTACACGGATAAATAGCGTATCATGCATGTACTACCTCCTTTCCGGTTTACAGGGCTCAATTCAAGAAACGACCTACTCGATCCTACACGAATAAACAGCGGATCACGCACGTACTAGTACCTCCTTTCCGGTTTCCAGGGCTTAATTCAAACCTCTCACCAACCAAGGTACTCCCTCCGTCCGGGTTTATTAGTCCCGTGAGCAAAGCAGCAAGACCAAGGCATGGCAATAATTAACGGCATGCTGTCGGGGAAACTGATCCACGAACACCTATGGGACCGGCGGACCGAGCCCCTTTCGGTTCGGCGGGGGGCGGAGGTCGCACGAAGAGCGGATCGAGGCGAAGCACACGAGCAGTTTACCCAGCTTCGGAGCTCTCCGGAGAGATAACACTCCTACTACTGCATGTCTGAGTGTATTGAGTTCTTGCTCGGGAGCGCTGAGTGCTACAGTACACTGGCTGCTAACGAGACCGAGCGTGAGTGTTTTTCTGCCTTCCCCCCTCCTTCTTCTACGTTGCGCATGGGCCTCCTTTTATATGCTCAAGGGGTCACCGACAGGTGGCAACGTAGACAAGGGTAAAAATGGAAAAGGAATTGTGGTTGGTACAGCTACCTGTACAGTGTATCCTACCTAACCCTGACGGCAGGGGACAAAGGAATTAAATGCCTGTCTGTGTCGCCCAAACAGTGCAGAAAGGGACCGTCAGGGACGCCACCGCTCGCCACGATGGCAATCTTAGCGTCGCTTGCCACCGTGCACTGCTGGCTGCACAGCCTCCTGCCACGCGCGCCTGGAAAGGTCCCAGGGCGACACGTCGGTGGATGTGCTGGAGCGCGGGTACAGAGTGGTAGCTTGCCGCGGTCGTTGTCTTGTCGCGTCCAGAAGCTTGTCGCTCACCGGGCCTCGCCGGGACGCGTGGCGCGTCGCGGCAAGTTCCTTGAGATGCCTTGGTTGGCCTTCCCGGTAAGCTCCTCTTGCCGGGGCCTTGTCTCCTTGGCTTGAATACTTTGTTCTTGAATGGCTCCAAAGGAACCACGGAGGACCTTGGCGGTCACCCGGCAAGCCTTGCCGCGGGGTGCTGCAACTGCCCGTGCACAAGTTCGGGATACTAGGGTACCCCTACTCTAGTACACCGACAGGAGCCCCCAGGCCTGGGCCACACATGGCACCGAGCGCTATTGGGCCAGGCCCAAAACAGGGCACGGGCACGCGCGGCCTGGGTTACGCCGTATCTTACTCCGTATCCACCGCGCCCGACAGGCCAAGCTGGAATCCCGAGAAGCGCTTGTCACGAAGGCGGGAGTGGACATCGAGAAGCGCGCAGAGGAGCTTCGGGGTCTCAGGCAGGAAGCTCTCTAGTCCCTGGCAGAGGAGCGGGAGCAAGTCGCTGGGGTCTCAACCTTGACAGCCACGAGGAGGAGCTTGCCGCGCGCGAGCAAACATTTGGCGGGGCTCTCAAGGAAGCAGAGGATGCTACCGCAGCTGCCGAGGACGCCAAGAAGGAGCTGGAGACGAAGATGGCACAGCTGGAGGCCGATCTCAAGGCGAGCGGCGAGGAGCTTGCTGCGCTCAAGCGTGAGCGCGAGAAGGACGCCGCCGCTCATGGCGAGCTGCAGGGTCGTCTCGCTGAGAGGAGCAAAGAGCTTAGCACCGCCAAGGACTCCAACGCAGATCTTGAGTTGAAGCTGGTTACTTTGACCAAGACGCTGGACGGTGCCAGGGAGCAGGAGGTGGCCTTGAAGGAGAAGATCAAGGCCGACGAGGTGCTGCTGGCGAATGCTGCTGCCGCCCAGAACGCTTTTAGGGAGAATGTGGAGCACTGGACCGAGGGTCTCGTGGATGTTGCCGCAGCCATCGACAGGGAGCTGGCGTAGCTGGGGATGGAGGATCTCGGGTATTCCTCCGATGAGCACCTCCAACCCAGCGCCAAGCTTAGCTTGTTCTTCAAAGGCGTGGCGACAACCCTCCAGCGACTCCGGGAGAAGATCCCAAAGCAGCTGGCCGATGAGTCGCGCAAGATCTGCGCGGGGGCTCTTCAAAAAGTGCTGGTGAAGGTGGCCTTCCGCAACCCAGGCCTCAACCTCACCAACGTCCTCAGGTCCCTACCGCCGGACGCTGATCAGGAAGCGCTCAAGACCCTTGTCGCACCCATTGTGGACAAGGTGAGCGGCATCAAGAGGGTTGAGGGCGATCACGTAGATTAGGCCGCCCGTTTTCTCTTTTTCTTTGTCGCTGCTGGTCATGTCATGAGAACAATCTGTTAGAGCTGCGACAAGCCATCTTGTAATATAACTCTATTTTGGGTAGAGATTGATGTGTTATTCCCTTTACTTGATTCCTTCCTTTGTATGTTTTTGCCCTACGCTTTTAGGGAACTTGTCGGCGCAGGCACCTGGGCCGCGAGCGCTGAGTGCGGGACGTCAGCAGCCTGCTGGCGGTGCCGCTTCCGACAAGAAACCTTGTCGCAACTAGTCGCAGCTCACTTAAGTTGTTGAGCGGACTCGAAACAAAGTAAGGGCGCAACTAGCTACGAGTTGGTTCCTCCGCGCACAGGTTTTCCATACAAAGCATGGTCGTTCGAGGAAGATAACTTAAAAATTAAAACTGATTGCTCAAACTTTGGCAACTTAGCTTTTCTGTCATTTGCTTTCCGGTAAGGCGAAACACCATTATCTTCTCCTTTCCCCCCCGGCAAACTTGTGGGCGAGGGAACCTTCCTTTCCTTTTTGAGAAAAAGAAAGAAGAGAAAATAAAGATATGGAGCCTTACGGCTCGTTATTGCTTACCGGGGGTAGGCGCTGCACAAAGTGTCAGATAACACATGCAAAAAAAAGTATAAAACATGAAATTGACAAGATGTGCGGAGCACATGAGCTTTACTTATGCACGGGGTCTGCGCCCGGCTTTGTACAAAGGATTACATGCAACATAGGCAAGACTTGTACAAAAGGTGGTTGCCGGAACAGGTTCTGGCAATCGCGCCTTACGGGTAAAACTTACGAATATGCTCAATGTTCCAGGAGTTGCTCACCGGAATACCATCTTCGGTCTCAAGGAGGACAGCGCCAGGCCTAGTGACTCGTTTCACCCGGTAAGGGCCTTCCCACTTTGGGGTCAACTTGTTGGAATTCTTGGTGGACTGAACGCGCCGAAGAACAAGGTCCGCCTTCCTCGAGACTTCTGGCATTAACTTGGCGGCTATGGTAGCGGCGCAAAGCTTGCTGGTATCGAGCATCTCGTACAACAGCCTGAAGACGGTCCTCCTCAAGGAGCAGCGAGTCATCTTGTCGCAGCTGCTCTTGCTCAAGCTCATCATAAGCGAGCACTCGAGGTGACCCATATACGAGTTCTGTGGGGAGAACTGCCTCTGCTCCATAGACTAGAGCGAAAGGTGTCTGGCCAGTGGCTCGATTTGGTGTCGTCCTGATCGACCAAAGAACCACCGACAGCTCCTCAATCCAGTTATTTCCGCACTTGCGCAGCCTGTCGAAAGTCCTGGTCTTGAGCCCGCGCAGCACTTCAACATTTTCCCTCTCCGCTTGACCGTTGCTTCTCGGATGAGCAACAGAAGCGAAGCAGACCTTGGCGCCAAGATCTTGGACGTACTGCATGAAGGTGCGGCTCGTGAATTGCGTGTCGTTGTCGGTGATGATCCTGTTAGGGATCCCGAAGCGGCAAACAATCGACCTGAAGAACTTGACTACTGACTGTGCTGTCACCTTCCTCACTGCTTCCACTTCTGGCCACTTTGTGAACTTGTTGATTGCAATGTACAAGTACTCAAAGCCCCCGACAGCTCGGGGAAAGGGGCCGAGGATGTCGAGCCCCCACACCGAAAATGGCCAGGATAAAGGGATCGTCTGGAGAGCTTGAGCTGGCTGGTGTATCTCCTTGGAATGGAACTGGCACGCTTCACACTTGGTTATTTGTGCAGTTGCATCCTGGAGGGCTATCGGCCAAAAGAAACCTTGCCGGAACGCTTTGCCGGCAAGTGCTCTTGCGCCAATGTGGTGACCACATATGCCTCCATGTATCTCTGCCAACAGCTTTTGTCCGTCTTCCCGGTGAATACACTTCAATTTCACACCGTTGAGTCTTCTTCTGTATAGTGTGTTGTCGACAAACTGGTACATACTTGACTGCCTGGCTACTCTTTCCGCTTCTTCTTTCTCTTCGGGAAGTTCTCCTGTCTGAAGGAAACGGACAATCTGCTGTGCCCATGCTGGAGCTTGCGGCTCGACAACAAGGACTAAAGGCACATCTGCTGCTGTGGGAACATCCGCTTCTACGGCGAGAACCTGTGGCTCAGCCGGAGCTTGACGTTCCCCGGCAAGCTTGCCGGAGCAAAACTTGTCGAGAGCGTCTGCTTCAACGGAACAAACCCTAGGGTTTGCCAGAGCAGACTGCTCCTCAGCACCCTTGGTGTTGATTTTGAGGACCTTCTTGGCGGCGGCTTCGGGGAGCTCTGTCGGAAAATAGTCACCAGAAATCAACTTCCTCTTCTTGCTCTGTCCAGCTGATGGCGTTACAGATGGTTGAGTCAGTTTGAGCACAAAGATAACTGGTTCCACAGGTAACCTAAGTGCGGCGCACTTCGACAGGCCATCGGCAATGTCGTTCTGAGCTCTTGGAACATGTTCCATCTGTAGGCCGTCAAAGTGCTCTTCTAGCTTTATCACTTCATCAACGTAAGCTTCCATCAACGGACTCTGATAATTCTTGTTCACTTGGCGGACGACAAGCTGTGAGTCACCCCTGACAATGAGCTTCTTGATCCCAAGGTCTGCTGCGATCCTGAGACCGGCAAGCAAACCTTCATACTCTGCGGTATTGTTCGTTGCTTGCTCCTTGGGAAAGTGCATCTGGACTACGTACTTGAGGTGCTCTCCGGTGGGTGCAACAAGTAGCATGCCCGCACCGGTGCCTTGTAGCGAGAAGGCACCATCAAAGTACATCAGCCACTCTTTGCTTGCTTCTTCGAGGGGGATGCTCGTTTCTGGAATTTCTTCATCTTGTGTTGGCGTCCATTCTGCTATGAATTCCGCCAGTGCTCTGCTTTGGATAGTTGAAGTGCTCTCAAACTTGAGGCCAAAGCTTGACAGTTCTAGTGCCCACTCGACAATCCTGCCTGTTGCTTCTGGATTTTGCAGTATCCTCTTCAGCGGAAAACGAGTGACGACTGTGATCTCATGTGCTTGGAAGTAATGGCGCAGCTTTCTCGAGGCCATGAGAAGGCCGAAAAGCAATTTCTGCACACCAGAGTACCTTGACCTAGCCCCCTGCAAAAGGGAACTAACAAAGTAAACTGGGTGCTGCACCATTCTTTTCTACATTTTCTCACGCGCCTGCGCAGATCCATCTTTGTCGGGACCAGAGCTTGTCGGTGAAGTCCCTTGCTTGTCGCTGGATGCATCTGCCGTGGTTACTGGCTCATCATCCGCCTCCCTCTCTGCCACTAACACATCACTAACCACTTGATTGGTTGCCACTATATACAGCAGCAACTTCTCTTGTGGCTTAGGTGCGACAAGTGTTGGAGTGGAGGACAGGTATCTCTTCAAGTCCTGCAGCGCAGCCACCGCCTCCGGAATCCATTTCATCAGACCTGCCTTCTTCAATATTTTGAAAAATGGCAGGGCGCGCTCAGCAGACCTAGAGATAAACCTGCTGAGAGCAGCTACACAATCGGCAAGTCTTCGTACATCCTTGACGCGCTTTGGTGCTTCAATCTGCTCAATGGCCTTGATTTTGTCGGGATTGGCTTTAATTCCCCGCTGAGACACGAAGAACCCGAGAAGCTTGCCGGAGGGGACTCCAAACACACACTTCTCAGGGTTAAGCTTGAGGTTGATCTTGCGCAGATTTGCAAAGGTTTCGTCTAAATCTTGAATCAGGGTCGCCTTGTCCTTGCTCTTGACCACTATGTCATCCATGTAGGCTTCCACATTTCTGTGTATTTGCGGCTCAAAAGCGTCATGGACTACCCTTGCAAATGTTGAACCAGCATTCTTTAAACCGAAAGGCATCCGTACGAAACAGTATGTGCCACATGGGGTGATGAATGTTGTCTTCTCCTCATCCTCTTCTGCCATGAAGATCTGATGGTATCCTGAGTATGCATCAAGAAATGAAAGCAAGTCACATCCGGCCGTGGAGTCAACAATCTGGTCGATGCGCGGCAAGGGAAATGGGTCTTTGGTACAAGCTTTATTGACATCAGTAAAGTCGATACAAAGCCTCCATTTCCCGTTAGCCTTGCGCACGACTACAGGATTGGCCAACCACGTAGGATGGAGCACTCCTCTGACAAGGCCTGCTGCTTCCAATTTCTTGATTTCTTCTGCGATGAATTCTTGGTGCTCCACTGCCTGTTTCCTGACTTTCTGCTTGACGGGCCGTGCATGAGGATAGACGGCAAGATGGTGCTCGATTACTTTCCTCGGAACACCGGGGATGTCAGACGGTTGCCACGCAAACACGTCGACGTTCGCCCGCGAGAAAGCAACGAGCGCGCTTTCCTATTTAGGGTCGAGAGTGGCACTGATGGTAAAGGTACCACCAGCGCCATCCTCCTTGGCGGACACCTTCTTGGTCTCTGGTGGAGCTGCCATTGTCTTCTTACACTTGCCGGTGGAGCTCGATGGTGCGTCCTCGACAGTAGCGCAGCACTCCGAAGAGGTGCGCTTGCCGGAGTGGGCACCAAAACTCTTGCCGGACTTGGTCTTCTTCTTCGCCCGGGAGCTTCAACGGCAAGTGACTTGCGATCTGCTGCTGCTGCTGCTTCTCGGTAGATCTTGTCGGCGCAGATAAGAGCATCTTTCTTGTCGCCAGGGACAGAGATGACACTTATCGGGCCTGGCATATTCAGCATGTTGTATGCGTAGTGAGAGGCTGCCATGAATTTGGCGAGTGCTGGACGACCAAGTATCCCATTGTAAGGCAATGGAAAGTCAGCAACGTCAAAAGTGACCCTCTTAGTCCTGAAGTTCAACTCGCTGCCAAATGTCACCGGCAACGTGATCTTTCCCTTCGGCTTGCTCCTTCCTGGATTGATTCCTTGGAATGAGTCGGTCTCTTCGAGCTCGTTGTTAGGGATCTGGAGTTTCTGGAGTACCGCGGAGGAGATCAGGTTCAAGTCGGCCCCACCATCAACTAGCATCTTAGTGACCTTGAGGTTGCGGATAGTTGGTGAAACCAACATCGGTAAGCACCTGACCGCAGTTATGCGATCAGGGTGGTCCTCAATATCAAAGATGATAGGCATGCTGGACCATTTCAGAGGCTTGCGTGACTCGACGGGTGGTTCTGCCGCATTGACTTCCCGCACCCACTACTTGAGCTGGCGGTGTGAAGTATGCAGAGAAGCACCGCCGTCAATGCACAGGACCTCTGTGGCTTTCTGGAACTCCTGCTCATCGGTCTCGTCATCATCCATATCTTCATCGTCGTCGTCATCTTCATCCTTGTCGCGGCCGCGGGGAGGTCTGTCCCCTTGCCGCTGCTTGGCCTTGCCGCGGCGTCCTCCTCGGCCGGGGCGTTTCTTGCCGGCTCCTGCAGCACCTTCCTGGGCCTTCTCCTTGTCGCGTCGCTCGTATTCATCCTTTTGCTGCTCGACAAGCTGCTCGACCTTCTTGCAGCTCTGGAGGTCATGGCCCTTGGTGCGATGGATCTTGCAGTACTGCTTGTTGGTGCCGTCTTGCTTGTCGGCGACCGCCACAGCCTGGTAGTTGGTGCCTGCGGCAATCTCCTTGCCGGAGCTACCAGCTTTGGCTTTCTTGGCGCCACCTCCGTTGCCGGACTGCTCAACGACTAGCACATCTTTGCATTTCTTCTTTCTGTTGTTCCGCCGCCGGTTTTTCTTTGCCGGGGCAGCTTCTTCACTAACAGATCCTCCTGCTTCTGTATTCTCTCCGGGGAGTTTCCTCCCTTCCTCAGCACGTGCACACTTGTCGGCCAGGGCATATAGCTCACTGACACCTCTGATCTTGCACATCGCCATCTCCTCCCGCATCCTGCGGTTTCGCACGTTCTGGTGGAACGCGCTGATTACCGTGGCAGGGTGGACATCTGGGATGTTGTGTTGTACGCGACTGAATCTCTGAATGTACTTGCGCAGGGGCTCTCCTTCCTTCTGGGCGAGCAGATGAAGGTCGCTCTCTTGGCCATGAGGCTTGTGGCCGCCTGTAAAGGCGCCGACAAACTGATGGCATAGATCTGCCCAGGAGGATATGGAGTTGTCCGGCAAGTGCATGAGCCAGGATCTAAGGTTGGGCTTGAGCACCAGCGGGAAGTAGTTGGCCAGGATCTTGTCGTCCCGCCCCCCCGGCAGCTTGCACCGCGATGGTGTAGATGCTGAGGAACTCCGACGGATGCGACTTGCCGTCGTACTTCTCTGGTACGTCTGGCTTGAAATTCTTCGTGCTGGGCCACTGGACTTGCCGCAGCTCACGAGTGAACGCAGGGCAACCTACCGCGTACGGCAAGTCGCCTGGTTCCCCTGGTGCATGCATGTCGACAGAGAGCAGTGCGCTGGTCCGATTAAGGCCGCGCTTCTCTTCGGCGCTCGATGCGAGTTCGAGCGTCTTCTTGCTGTCATTCGTGAAGAACTTGGCGCTGATCGCGACGAGCTCGTGGATCTGATGATGCGGTGGAGTCGCTGTCAAGGTGGATCCGGCGAGTCAGCGATCTTGGCCTTCGGGGTGGAGAGTGCATGGTGGTTGCACCCCCACCGGTTTCATAGCCATCGGCTCGTGCCTGGCAGTCCTGTCGCGGTAGTGATGTACTCGGCTGCCGTGGAGTGTCGCCGTTGGCGAAGCCGATGAGACTCTGAATGGTGGCCCTCCATTGATCGATCTTGTCTGCCGTTGGAGGGTAATCCAGGAGCAGTTGAGCTCGCGCCAAAGCTTCTGCTGGAGTGGTGGGCAGCAGTGGCGAACGACGTGAGGAGCGGGATATGCTCGAACTTCTAACTATGTTAGAAGGAGCAGTATCCCGTCCAGGCGACCCTGTCTCGCTCGTGCCAGCATGTTGGCGTGCATGCTGGTCTTGAACACCCCGAGATCCACCAGCTCGATCTTGGTCCAACAAGCGTATGGCACTGCGAATACCATGACGCTGTCGGTCCTGCACCTCCTGAGATGGGCGCGGTGCATGTACGGACGCCGAGGTCTGCGCAGCCTTGTCCTTGGACCTAGCATCACCGTGGGCTCCCTCGTCGATGCCCGTTCTTCCGCCGGCGTCTACCCCACCACTCGTTTGCTCCGGTGGTGGTGGGATCGACGTGGACGGAACAGCTGCCGCCGAAGTCTTCTTCTTCGGTGGCATGTCGATGAAGCAGATGAAGATCTGGCTCGTGTGAACGCCGAATCAGGTTCACACAACCTCAACGCCCCCTACCTGGCGTGCCAGAGATGTTGGGGAAACTGATCCACGAACACCTATGGGACCGGCGGACCGAGCCCCTTTCGGTTCGGCAGGGGGCGGAGGTCGCACGAAGAGCGGATCGAGGCGAAGCACACAAGCAGTTTACCCAGCTTCGGAGCTCTCCGGAGAGATAACAGTCCTATTGCTGCATGTCTGAGTGTATTGAGTTCTTGCTCGGGAGCGCTGAGTGCTACAGTACACACTAGCTGCTAACGAGACCGAGCGTGAGTGTTTTTCTGCCTTCCCCCCTCCTTCTTCTACGTTGCGCATGGGCCTCCTTTTATATGCTCAAGGGGTCACCGACAGGTGGCAACGTAGACAAGGGTAAAAATGGAAAAGGAATTGTGGTTGGTACAGCTACCTGTACAGTGTATCCTACCTAACCCTGACGGCAGGGGACAAAGGCATTAAATGCCTGTCTGCGTCGCCCAAACAGTGCAGAAAGGGACTGTCAGGGACGCCACCGCTCGCCACGATGGCAATCTTGTCAGCGTCGCTTGCCACCGCGCACCGCTGGCTGCACAGCCTCCTGCCACGCGCGCCTAGAAAGGTCCGAGGGCGACACGTTGGTGGATGTGCTGGAGCGCGGGTACAGAGTGGTAGCTTGCCGCGGCAAGCGCCTTGCCGCGGTCGTTGTCTTGTCGCGTCCAGAAGCTTGTCGCTCACCGGGCCTCGCCGGGACACGTGGCGCATCGTGGCAAGTTCCTTGAGATGCTTGGTTGGCCTTCCCGGCAAGCTCCTCTTGCCGGGGCCTTGTCTCCTTGGCTTGAATACTTTGTTCTTGAATGGCTCCAAAGGAACCACGGAGGACCTTGGCGGTCACCCGGCAAGCCCTGCCGCGGGGTGCTGCAACTGCCCGTGCACAAGTTCGGGATACTAGGGTACCCCTACTCTAGTACACCGAAACATGCAGAAGTTTAAGCCTAATTAATTCCAGCGATTTAAGTGGATGCATGCGTGCCCTCGGCTGCGACTCGTTGCATGCTGCTTCGCGTACTGCCAGCGAGCGATTCTGAGTGCCTGCATGCAGCCGGCCGTAATTAAGGCAGCTAACTGATGCGAAAAAAGATACGCTTTAATTGTTGCGGGCTTTTTAAATCCGTGAAATCATTATTGACAAGGAGGGAGATGATTCGAGTGCACTCGTTTGACCGCCATGCCGGCGTGCGACCCAGACGGGACGGACGACACAGTGATAATTCCAGTTTCCCTAGTTTTCCACGGCAAGCTGGCACGCTAAGCCATTATGCATTGAATTCCGATGAGCGTCGCGCTACCTTCCCCCTATAAGTACTGTTTCCCGGCATTCTCCAGTGCCACCGTGACCCAACTCGCCATATCCTCATAAGCCCCCACCAGCCCGACTTTGCTCGCCACGTCCGCCATGCCCCTGCCCGTCCGCCGTAGGCGACGCCGGAGGCGTTCACCGCCGGAACTAGTGTTCGGTTTTTCACCGGAAGGCAGACAGAGGAAGGAGGCATTCTATCTGTCTTTAGATGGCAATGCGCAGATCGAGGAGTTGTTGGAGCGTGACCGCATGGCGGAGGAGCAGGAGTTGTTTGAGCGCGACCGCCTGGCGGAGGAGCAGCGTAACGCCGATTTGCGCCGCCAGCGGGACATGGAGCAGTAGCACACCGACGCTCTGAGTCGCAAGAAGAACGCTCGCAACTGGGCCGACTACGTGGAGGTCGGCGCCCGACATATAGCCCTGGAGGCTGTCGGGCACGAACGCGTTCGCGACGCTGAATTTTACTACCAGCTCATCAAGTGGGTTTCCTGCTTGGAAGACGAAGCTTCGGTGGACCACGCCGGCATGGAAAGGGCCAACACGCGCGAGCAACGCGCCCTATTGCACCTCTGGCAAGTCCGAGGCGAGGCGCAGGACGCCGGTGCCGGTGTTTAGCGTGTACCACCGACATTGTCTAGTTAGCTAAGAGTAAGTTACTACTTGTCTAGTGGGAGTAGATAGTTAACTTGTCTATGATGGTTGTCAACATGGAATTTCAGTACTCTATATGTGGATCAGACCTGTTACTTTGCTCTGAATGTTGAACTGTCCGTTTGAACGTATGGAATGGGTTGTTATTTTTTTAATTGGGTTGTATTTGTCCTCCACGGGTTTAGAGGCTGACTTGTGGGTCTAGCAAGTTGACGCATACACAATTAGGAGATGATTGTACGTGGAGAGGATGACAGCAGAGACCCGCCAAGGTCATGGCAGTACGCAAGCAAGTGCCTCCTTATTTCAAGCCAATAAAAAAATGGCTCCTCCTAGTGGATTTTTGACATCTGGGTCCCATGCCATTGTCAACGTAGTCAATAAACGAGAGAATTGCACAACGAGCGGCTGACACCAGGAACCCAGCAGCTCACCCAGTTATGTTTTTTGGTTAATTTGATAAATGCCTCCAAGAAATGCCACTGCAATTTCCAAACTTTGAAAAATGCCATTTCATGCCATTTCTAGTGGCATTTTTTGAAGTCTGGAGTGGCGTTTTTCAAAGTTTGCAAACTACAGTGGCGTTTTTCAAAGTTTGCAAAAATTGCAGTGGCATTTTTATGAATCGCCATAATTGGAGTGGCATTTATCTAATATGTTTTTGAGACGGAAGCAGGGTGTCAACTGGACTGTGCGGGACACTCTGGCCTGCCTAGACAACCTTTTCTTTTATGTTTACCACAGACCAGCCTAGTAGTTTTTTTTTCTTTTTGAAAATGGCTAGCCCAGTTTTTTTGTGATTTGTCAAGTAAGTCACTTTATCAGGCCTGTTAGGCTAGACGAGGAGAGCTTCATTCGGCTGGCCGAGAAAATGGCCTATCAGTAATGAGAAATGGGCTATACATTTTTAAAACACATCAAACCGGCAATTAGTTTCAAATATCTTTTTTTATTTCAAGATTTTAAATTGCATTGATTTTTATGCGTGGACAATTTATTGGATTTCATATTGATATACATTTATTTTTAAAATCAGTCTGAATGTGACTCGAAATTTCGGGATTAAAAACAGTTCAAACCGCACCGACATATGCAAAATTTTGTATAATTTTTTAACCGTGGCCACAATATGGGCTGTAATGCTAACAAAAAGAATATGGGCTCCAAAAAAACCCGTAAGATTTAGCAAATGGGTTGTAAACTACTCCCTCCATTCCTAAATATAGGGTGTATAGTTTTTGGCACGGAAATTAAAGAACAAGGATGGAGGGAAAATTTCACAAGTTTTGGGCGACATTACACATGACTAATTGACATGAGAAAATAGAGGAGCTTGCGTGATATAAGGAAATGTAAACAAATCCCTCAAAAAATTATCCAAACGAGTGGTGCAGCGCAATACACCTTATATTTCAGAATTTTTCTCAAAAATCTATACATCTTATATCAAGGAACGGAGGGAGTATTTGAAATAATGGCAGATGGGTTGTATGCTATTTTCCACAGATTTGAGGCTTTCCACAGATGGCCTGTGTACTGTTGGATGTCCATCCAACGGCCGTCGTGCTTCTTCAATCTTTGCTCTTCCTGCTCCAGCTTCTCAAACAAGCGCCGGCAGGACTGCCTGCTCCCTCCTCCCCGCAGCCGGCTGTGTTGCCGCGTAGGCCTCACCGCCCCACCGTACTCCCATCGCTTGCCTAGCTATCCCTCTACTCACGGTCAGTCCCACACATGCTGTTATTCTTCGGCGACGGCAGACGAACCAGTAAACCCTCGTACTCCTACGTGTGGGAAATAATTGTTGAGTATTCCCTGGATCCGTGTCGTTCCCTTCCTAGGCCTCGTCGTCGTCCACTGCCCTGGTGCTCTCGGTGCGGCCTGGTCAACGTGGTCAATGAACGACATCCATCGGAAGTGGACTGTACGTGGAGAGGCTGACAGCTGGGTCCACGGCCGCACGCAAGGAAATGCCTCCTTATTACACGCAAAATAATGATTCCTCCACCTGACATCTGGGACCCATCGAAAGGGCCTCTGTATTTCGCAAAAAAAATGTTACCGCCGCTGACAGCTTGGACCCACCAGCTATATCTTCGCACGCAAGGAAGTGCCTCCTTATTATGCCCAAAAAAAAGAATACTCCCCCTGCTAGCTGGGACCTAGTATAGTGGGCCTACTAAGTTGACGGGGACGAAGGGCTTTGTCAACTTAGTCAATATGCACGATTCTAGATCGACTGACCGTACGATGTCCATCCAACGGCCGTAGTGCTTCTTCAACCTCTGGTCTTCTTGCTCCAGCCACCCAAAGCAGCACCGGTCGTGCCGCCTGCTCCTGCCTCTCGTGGCCGGCTGTGCTACCGCAGAGGCCTCACCGCCCCCATACTACTCCCACCGCTGGACAGGCCATCCCTCCACTCCACTCACCCACACCCCCTATTATTCTGTGGCGACGGCAGCGCAGCCGAACCAGTGAACCCTCGTACTCCTCTCCAGGTGGGCATCCACTGCCGCGTCTTCCCCGGCTCCGCGTCGTCCCCTTCCTAGGCCTCGCCATCATCCACCGCCGTGGTGCTCTCGGCGCGGCGTGGTCAATGTGGTCAACGAACGAATTCCATCGGAAGAATACTGTACGTGGAGAGGCTGACAGTTGGGTCCACGGCAGCCGCAAGGAAGTGCCTCCTTATTACACGGAAAATAATTATTCCTCCACCTGACAGCAGGGACCCACCGGACGGGCCACCAGTATTTCACGAAAAAAACATTTGCCCCTGACTGCTGGGACCCACCCGACGGGCCATCGTATTTTGTGAAAAAAACGTTCCCCCTGCTGTCAGCTCGGACCCATCGGAAGTGCCTCCTTATTACGCACAAAAAAATGAATACCCCCCAGCTAGCTGGGACCCACCTTGGTGGGAGGCTGACTTGTGGGCCTACTAAGTTCACAGGGACGAAGGTCTTTGTCAACTTAGTCAATATAAACGATTCTAGCTCCAGTGACAGTACGATGTCCATCCAACGGTCGTAGTACTTCTTCAACCTCTGGTCTTCTTGCTCCAGCCGCCCAAAGCAGCGCCAGTCGTGCCGCATGCTCCTGCCTCCCGTGGCCGGATGTGCTGCCGCGGAGGCCTCACCGCCCCCTACTATTCCCACTATTGGCCAGGCCCTGCGGCGACGGCAGCCTCACACCGCAGCCGAACCAGTGAAACCTCGTACTCCTCTCGGCGCGGGCTTCCACTGCCGCGTCTTCCCCGGCTCCCCGTCGTGCCCTTCCTAGGCCTCGCCGTCGTCCACCGCCTTGGTGCTCTCGGTGCGGCGTGGTCAACGTGGTCAAGGAACGATTTCCATCGGACGTGGACTGTATGTGGAGAGGCTGATAGCTAGGTCCACGGCCGCAGCAAGGAAGTGCCTCCTTATTACGCGGAAAATAATTATTCCTCCACCTGATAGCACGGACCCATCGGACGGGCCACCATATTTCGCGAAAAAAACGTTTCCCCCCTGACTGCTGCGACCCACCAGCTACGCCTTCGCACGCAAGGAAGTGCGTCTGGGAAGAAAAAAAACGATTCGCCCCTCTGACTATTGGGACCCACCAGCTACATTTTCGCACGCAAGGAAGTGCCTGACAGTCGGGACCCACCTGGTCGAAGCGTACGTAGCGTTGTCATTTTGGTCACGAACGTGTACGTACATACTGGTCGTTGTAGAGGCACGCACGTGTCGTAGTAGAGGCGCGCACGTAGCATGTACACGTACGTACAGCGGCCAGGGTGCAAGAAAGAAAATACGGCCACGTATGTGTACATACGGGCGGGGTCTCGAACGCCTAGTCGCGCATACGTACGGCGAGGGCTCGTGTTGATGGGGAGGTAATGGAATGCGTCGTGTTCATGGGGAGGCAATGGAATGCATCGTGTTCATCGGGAGGCAACGAAATGCGTCGTGTTCATGGGGATGCAACGGAATGCGTCGTGTTCATCGGGAGGCAATGGAACGCGTGGGAGCCAACCAGCTTGGACGGAACAGGCGATGGAAACGAGGCCTGGCGTACCGCACAACGGAGGAAATGGACCTCCTATGGTCGAAAAGGGGTTCCTGTTGATCGGGAGGGGTGAGGCATACCGCAAAATGGAGGAAACGGACCTCCTACGGTCGAAACAGGGGTCCTGTTGATCGGGAGGGGTGTGGCGTACCGCAAAACGGACAAAACGGACTTGTGTTGGAGCGCTACGGTCGAAACAGGGGTCCTGTTCATCGGGAGGGGTGTGGCGTACCGCAAAACGGATGAATTGGACTTGTGTTGGAGCGCT
>NC_041389.1:687914499-687978656 GCF_002162155.2 Triticum dicoccoides | reverse complement strand
GGCTTCGGTTAGCCATCGATCAATCGCTCGGGTTCAGTAATGCGTAGCCTGCAGTGCAATCGCTCGGGTTCAGTTAGAGCCCAACGCCTCGCTCGGCTACAGTTAGAGCCAACGCCTCGCACACACGCGCATACATACGAGAGAAACGCACGTCGCTCCGCCCCCGACCTCCCACCGTAACCGGCAACTCCCCGAAATTTTCCTCCCCCTCGCTTCTACCACGGTTTTTTCCGTCATGGACGGCCCAAAGAATGTCATGCAGCTGCGTCTCCGGCCCGCCCAGGACAAAAAGCCCATTTTCTGTCATGATTTTTTGTCATAGAGGTAGGAGCCCACCACATCTATGATGATACCGGGTTTTGTCACAATTATCGTCATAGAAGTGTCATATGTATGACAGAAAAAATTTCGTTCGGGCCAAAATGTCACGGATGTGTCTTTTTTTTGTAGTGGATATAGGTATTTGTAATCTGAAAATATAAGAACAGCAAGGTAGCAAGCGATAAAAGTGAGCGTAAACGGTATTGTAATGGTAGGAAACAAGGCCTAAGGTTCATAATTTCACTAGTGCAAGTTCACTCGACAATAATAACATAATTAGATCATATAACTATCCCTCAACATGCAACAAAGAGTCATTCCAAAGACACTAATAGAGGAGAGCAAACTAAGAGATTATGGTATGGTACGAAACCACCTCAAAGTTATCCTTTCTGATCTATCTATTGAATAGTCCGTAGTAAAATAACACGAAGCTATTCTTTCCATTCGATCTATCACAGAGTTCATACTAGAATAACACCTTAAGACACAAATCAATCAAAACCCTAATGTCACCTAGATACTCCATTGTCACCTCAAGTATCCATGGGCATGATTATACGATATGCATCACACAATCTCAGAATCATCTATTCAACCAACGCAAAGTACTTCAAAGAGTGCCCCAAAGTTTCTACCGGAGAGTCAAGACGAAAACGTGTGCCAACCCCTATACATAAGTTCAGTGAACCCGCAAGTTGATCACGAAAACATACATCAAGTAGATCACGTGAATATCCCATTGTCACCACAGATAAGCACGGCAAGACATACATCAAGTGTTATCAAATCCTTAAAGACTCAATTCGATAAGATAACTTCAAAGTGAAAACTCAATCAATTACAAGGGAGTAGAGGGGGAGAAACATCATAAGATCCAACTATAATAGCAAAGCTCGCGATACATCAAGATCATGCCAAATCCAGAACACGAGAGAGAGAGAGATCAAACACATAGCTACTGGTACATACCCTCAGCCCCGAGGGTGAACTACTCCGTCCTCGTCATGGAGAGCGCCGTGATGATGAAGATGGCCACCGGTGAGGGATCCCCCTCCGGCAGGGTGCCAGAACAGGGTCCCCATTGGTTTTTGGTGGCTACAGAGGCTTGCGGCGGCAGAACTCCCGATCTATCTTCATCTCTGATGTTTTTAGGGTATATGGGAATATATAGGTGAAAGAAGTTGGTCGCGGGACACTCGAGGGACCCATGAGACAGGGGGCGCGCCCAGTAGGGGGGGGCGCCCCCCACCCTCGTGGCTTCCTCGAAGCTTCTCTGACGTGCACTCCAAGTCCCCTGGATTGCTTCTGTTCCAAAAATAACTTTCCCGAAGGTTTCACTCCGTTTGGACTCCGTTTCATATTCCTTTTCTTTGAAACACTGAAATAGGCAAGAAAACAACAATATGGGTTGGGCCTCCGGTTAATAGGTTAGTCCCAAAAATAATATAAAAGTGTAAAGTAAAGCTCATAAACATCCAAAATAGGTAATATAATAGCATGGAACAATCAAAAATTATAGATATGTTGGAGATGTATCAAGCATCCCCAAGCTTAATTCCTGCTCGTCCTCGAGTAGGTACATGATAAAAACAGAATTTTTGATGTGGAATGCTACCTAGCATATATCTCAATGTAATTTTCTTTATTGTGGCATGAATGTTGAGATCCAAATGATTCAAAATAAAAGTCCATATTGACATAAGAAATAGTAATACTTCAAGCATACTAATCAAAGCAATCATGTCTTCTCAAAATAACATGGCTACAGAAAGTTCATCCCTACAAAATCATATAGTTAGGCTATGCTTAATTTTCATCACATAAAAATGCTCCCATCTTATACACCCCCGATGACAAGCCAAGCAATTGTTTCGTACTTAAATAATCTCAAACTTTTTCAACTTTCACGCAATACATGAGCGTGAGCCATGGATATAGCACTATGGGTGGAATAGAATATAATGATGGGGATTGTGTGGAGAAGACAAAAAAGAGAAAGTCTCACATTGACGAGGATAATCAACGGGCTATGGAGCTGCCCATCAATTGACGTCAACATGAGGAGTAGGGATTGCCATGCAACGGATGCACTAGAGCTATAAATGTGTGAAAGCTCAACAAAAGAAACTAGTGGGTGTGCACCCAACTTGCTTGCTCACGAAGACCTAGGTCATTTGAGGAAGCCCATCGTAGGAATATACAAACCAAGTTCTATAATGAAAAATTCCCACTAGTATATGAAAGTGACAACATATGAGACTCGCTATATGAAGAACATGGTGCTACTTTGAAGCACAAGTGTGGAAAAAGAGATAGTAACATTGCCCCCCCCCCTTTTTTTGGGCCTTTTTTCTTTTTGGCCTTTTTTTCTTCCTTTTTTTCTTTGGCCTTTCTTTTTTTTCGGCCCTTTTTTCGTTAGGGACAATTCTCTAATAATGATGATCATCACACTTCTATATATTTACAACTCATGAATTACAACTCGAAACTAGAACAAGATATGACTCTATATGAATGCTCTGGCGGTGTACCGGGATGGGAAATGAATCAAGAGTGACATGTATGAAAATTTATGCATGGTGGCTTTGCCACAAATACGATGTCAACTACATGATCATGCAAGGCAATATAACAATAGTAATGTATGTCATGATGATAAATGGAACGGTGGAAAGTTGCATGGCAATATATCTCGGAATGGCTATGGAAATGCCATAATAGGTAGGTATGGTGGCTATTTTGAGGAAGATATAAGGAGGTTTATGTGTGATAGAGCGTATCGTATCACGGGGTTTGGATGCACCGGCAAAGTTTGCACCAACTCTCAAGGTGAGAAAGGGCAATGCACGGTACCAAAGAGGCTAGCAATGATGGAAATATAAAAGTGCGTATAATCCATGGACTCGACATTAGTCAAAAGAACTCATATACTTATTGCAAAAATCTACAAGTCATCAAAAACCAAGCACTACTCGCATGCTCCTAGAGGGATAGATTGGTAGGAAAAGACCATCGCTCGTCCCCGACCGCCACTCATAAGGATGCACAATCTAAGTACACCTCATGTTTCAAATTTGTTACACAATTTTAACCATACGTGCATGCTACAGGACTTCCTAACTTCAACACAAGCATTCTTTAAATTCATAATAACCCAACTAGCATGACTCTAATATCACTACCTCCATATCTCAAAACAATTATCAAGTATCAAATTGATCATAGCATCCAATTCACTTTCTATGATAGTTTTTATTATACCCAACTTGGATGCCTACCATTCTAGGACCAATTTTATAACTATAGTAAATACGATGCTTTTCTAAGAGACTCTCAAAATAATATAAGTGAAGCATGAGAGACTATCAGTTTCTTTAAAATTAAGCCACCGCCGTGCTCTAAAAAATATAAGTGAAGCACTAGAGCAAAAATTATCTATCTCAAAAGATATAAGTGAAGCACATAGAGTATTCTAACAAATTCCAATCAAGTGAGATTCTCCCAAAAGTTGTGTACAGAAAGGATGATTGTGGTAAACTAAAAATCAAAGACTAATATCATACAAGATGCTCCAAGCAAAACACATATCCTGTGGCGAATAAAAATATAGCTCCAAGTAAAGTTACTGATGAACGAAGACGAAACAGGGGATGCTTTCCGGGGCATCCCCAAGCTTAGGATCTTGGTTGTCCTTGAGTATTACCTTGGGGTGCCTTGGGAATCCCCAAGCTTAGGCTCTTACCACTCCTTACTCCATAGTCCATCGAATCTTTACCCAAAACTTGAAAACTTCAACCACGCAAAACTTAACAGAAAACACGTAAGCTCCGTTAGTAAAAGAAAACAAACCACCACTTTAAGGTACTGTAATGAACTCATTATAAATTCATATTGGTGTTAAACCTACTGTATTCCAACTTCTCTATGGTTTATACCCTCCGATACTACTCATAGATTCATCAAAATAAGCAAACAACACATAGAAAACAAAATCTGTCAAAAATGGAACAGTCTGTAGTAATCTGTATCAAACTTATACTTCTGGAACTCCAAAAATTCGGAAATAAATTGGTGGATCTGAGGAATTTGTCTATTAATCATATGCGAAAATAATCAACCTAGAATCACTTTCCAGTAAGAAATGGCAGCTAATCTTGTGAGCGCTAAAGTTTCTGTTTTTTACAGCATGATCATAAAGACTTCAACCAAGTCTTCCCAAAGGTCCTACTTGGCACAAACACTAACTAAAACATGAAACCACATCTAACCAGAGGCTAGATGAATTATCTATTACTAAACAAGAACCAAAATTAAGAAACAAAAATAAATTGGGTTGCATAACCAACAGCGCTATTGTTTAACGCCCCTAGCTAGGCATGATGATTTCAATGATGCTCACAGAAAAGATAAGAATTGAAACATAAAGTGAGCATCATGAAGAATATGACTAGCACATTTAAGTCTAACCCGCTTCATATTCGTAGGGATTTTGTGATCAAACAACTTATGGGAACAATAATCAACTAGCATAGGAAGGCAAAACACGCATAACTTCAAAATTTTAAGCACATAGAGAGGAAACTTGATATTATTGCAATTCCTACAAGCATATGTTCCTCCCGCATAATAATTTTCAGTAGCATCATGAATGAATTCAACAATATAACCAGCACCTAAAGCACCCTTTTCATGATCTACTTGCATAGAAAATTTACTACTCTCCACACAAGCAAAATTCTTCTCATTCGGAATAGTGGGAGTATCATAAGAGACTTGAATACTATAAATTGTTTCCACATTAAAAGAATAATGTTCAGAAAAAGGGTAATCATAATCATGACAAGTTTTATAAATATAATCATCACTACTCTTTATAGTATAAGTTTTATCACAATAATCATCATAAGTAGCAACTTTGTTCTCATCATAATCGATTGAAACCTCTTCCAAGATAGTGGAATTATCACTAAATAAAGTTGACACTCTTACAAATCCACTTTCATATTCATCACAATAAGATTTAACATCCTACAAAATAGTGGGATCATTACTTCCTAAAGTTGACACTCTTCCAAACCCACTTTCATCAATATAATCATAAGTAAGAGGCATGCTATCATCATAACAACTTTGCATATCAAAACTTGGGAAGCTAAAAATATCATCTTCATTATTTGTAGCATCGCCAAGCTGGGGACAAACATTAATTTCAGCAAATATATTCTCAAATATTTCATCCTCATCAAACATAGCTTCCCCAAGCTTGGGCCTTTTCATATCATAAGCATAATCACTCTCATCATCAATAGTATGGATAGCACCAATAGTATAGCAATTATCATCATCACAATGAGTAGTAGGAGCAACATCATTTGGGAGGGATACCTTTTTACCTTTGTTGATCATTCTTTTCTTTTTCTTCTTCACATTATGTGTGGGTTCGACCTTCTTCCTTGAGCTCCTTATTAATGAGATTGGTTCAATAGAAAGTTCCTCCTCGTTACCTGATTCATCATAAGAAATAATAGGAGGATAATGGGAAGTCTCTTCCCTTTCATTAGTATTCTCTTCATCTTCTATTTTTTTATTTCTTTAGGTAATTGACAATATAAGTATTTTCAATGCAATTCACCGCACAATACATATAAATTTCCTCTAGATCAATATCAAGGAATTTCTCAAGGTTAAATTCTGGAATATGCTTAGTTTCATGTTTCAATTCTTCATAACCCAAAAGCAAACTAAGTTCATTATGATGTGCAAGGGAAATCAAATCATCACAATTTTTGGACACGATACGATCATGAAACAATTTGCATCGGAGATTTAAATGACCATGTTCATTGCAAAGTTCACAAGTACGGCGGAGATATTTTAAATTTTCAGCACTCACATTAAGCGTTTCTTGCAACCATTTAGTTTCTAAATGCTTATGCTTCTTGCAATATCTATCTTCTCTATTTGGTGTGTACTTGCAAACCTAATTTACTCCACAAAAATTGACATGCTTATAGGAGACATTTTCATCATAACTAGTGCAATCATCATTAGTACTATGGATATTCGAGGAATTCATACTAACAACATTGCAATCATGCTCATCATTCAAAGATTTCATGAAAAACATTTCATAGACTTCTTCTTCTAGCACTTGAGCACAATTTTCCTTACCATCATTCTCACGAAAGATATTAAAAAGATGAAGCGTATGAGACAAACTCAATTACATTTTTTTGTAGTTTTCTTTTATAGACTAAACTAGTGATAAAACAAGAAACAAAAAGATTCGATTACAAGATCTAAAGATATACCTTCAAGCACTCACCTCCCCGGCAAAGATGCCAGAAAGGAGCTTGATGTCTACTACACAACCTTCTTCTTGTAGACGTTGTTGGGCCTCCAAGTGCAGAGGTTTGTAGGACAGTAGCAAATTTCCCTCAAGTGGATGACCTAAGGTTTATCAATCCATGGGAGGCGTAGGATGAAGATGGTCTCTCTCAAACAACCCTGCAACCAAATAACAAAGAGTCTCTTGTGTCCCCAACACACCCAATACAATGGTAAATTGTATATGTGCACTAGTTCGGCAAAGAGATGGTGATACAAGTGCAATATGGATGGTAGATATAGGTATTTGTAATCTGGAAATATAAAAACAGCAAGGTAGCAAGCGGTAAAAGTGAGCGTAAATGGTACTGCAATGGTAGGAAACAAGGCCTAAGGTTCATACTTTCACTAGTGCAAGTTCTCTCAACAATAATAACATAATTAGATCATATAACTATCCCTCAACATGCAACAAAGAGTCACTCCAAAGCCACTAATAGATGAGAGCAAATGAAGAGATTATGGTAGGGTATGAAACCACCTCAAAGTTATCCTTTCTGATCTGTCTATTCAAGAGTTCGTAGTAAAATAACAAGAAGCTATTCTTTCCATTCGATCTATCATAGAGTTCATACTAGAATAACACCTTAAGTCACAAATCAACCAAAACCCTAATGTCACCTAGATACTCCATTGTCACCTCAAGTATCCGTGGGCATGATTATATGATATGCATCACACAATCTCAGATTCATCTATTCAACCAACACAAAGTACTTCAAAGAGTGCCCCAAAGTTTCTACCGGAGAGTCAAGACAAAAACGTGTGCCAAACCCTATGCATAAGTTCATTGAACCCGCAAGTTGATCACCAAAACATACACCAAGTAGATCACTTGAATATCCCATTGTCACCACAGATAAGCACGGAAAGACATACATCAAGTGTTCTCAAATCATTAAAGACTCAATCCGATAAGATAACTTCAAAGGGAAAACTCAATCCATTACAAGAGAGTAGAGGGGGAGAAACATCATAAGATCCAACTATAATAGCAAAGCTCGCGATACATAAAGATCGTGCCAAATCCAGAACACGAGAGAGAGAGAGAGAGATCAAACACATAGCTATTGGTACATACCCTCAGCCCAGAGGGTGAACTACTCCCTCCTCGTCATGGAGAGCGCCGGGATGATGAAGATGACCACCGGTGAGGGATCCCCCCTCCGGCAGAGTGCCGGAACAGGGTCCCAATTGGTTTTTAGTCGCTACAGAGGCTTGTGGCGGCGGAACTCCCAATCTATCTTCGTCTATGATGTTTTTAGGGTATATCGGAATATATAGGTGAAAGAAGTCGGTCGCGGGACGCTCGAGGGACCCACGAGACAGGGGGGCGTGCCCAGTAGGGGGGCGCCCCCCACCCTTGTGGCTTCCTCGAAGCTTCTCTGACGTGCACCCCAAGTCCCCTGGATTGCTTCCGTTCCAAAAATAACTTTCCCGAAGGTTTCATTCCGTTTGGACTCCATTTGATATTCCTTTTCTTCGAAACACTGAAATAGGCAAGAAAACAACATTATGGGATGGGCCTCCGGTTAATAGGTTAGTCCCAAAAATAATATAAAAGTGTAAAGTAAAGCTCATAAACATCCAAAACAGGTAATATAATAGCATGGAACAATAAAAAATTATAGATACGTTGGAGATGTATCAGTGTCGTACCTTCGGTGCTAGGATTGGTCGGATCGTGAAGATGTATGACTACATCAACTGTGTTGTCATAACGCTTCCACTTTCGGTCTACAACTGTACGTAGACAGCACTCTCCCCTCTCGTTGCTATGCATCACCTAGATAGATCTTGCATGATCATAGGAACTTTTTTGAAATTACTGTGTTCCCCAACAGTGGCACCTGAGCCAGGTCTATGCGTAGATGTTATATGCACGAGTAGAACACAAAGAGTTGTGGGCAATAATAGTCATACTTCTTACCAGCATGTCATGCTTTGATTCGGCGGTATTGTTGGATGAAGCGGCTCAGACCAACATTACGCGTACGCTTACGCGAGACTGGTTCTACCGACGTGCTTCGCACACAGGTGGCTAGTGAGTGTTTGTTTCTCTAACTTTAGTTGAATCGGGTGTGGTTACACCCGGTCCTTGTTGAAGGTTAAAACAACACACTTGAAGAAAAATCATTGTGGTTTTGATGCATAGGTAAGAACGGTTCTTGCTAAGCCCGTAGCAACCACGTGAAACTTGCAACAAAAAAGTAGAGGATGTCTAACTTGTTTTTGCAGGGCTTGGTGTGATGTGATATGGTCAAGGCATGATGTGATATAAACTGTTGCATGAGATGATCATGTTTTGTAACAAAGATATCGGCAACTGGCAGGAGCCATATGGTTGTCGCTTTATTGTATGCAATGCAATCGCCATGTAATTGTTTTACTTTATCACTAAGTGGTAGCGATAGTCATAGTAACAATAGTTGGCGAGATGACAACGATGCTACGATGGAGATCAAGGTGTCGCGCCGGTGAAGATGGAGATCATGGTGATGCTTTAGTGATGGAGATCATCAGCACACGATGATGATGGCCATATCATGTCACATATTTTGATTGCATGTGATGTTTATCCTTTATGCATCTTATTTTGCTTAGTACGGCGTTAGCATTGTAAGATGATCCCTTACTAAATTTCAAGGTATAAGTGTTCTCCCTGAGTATGCACCATCGCTACAGTTCGTCATGCCGAGACACCACACGATGATCGGGTGTGATAAGCTCTACATTCACGTACAACGGGTGCAAGCCAGTTTTGCACACGCAGAATACTCGGGTTAAACTTGACGAGCCTAGCATATGAAGATATGGCCTCGGAACACTGAGACCGAAAGGTCGAGCATGAATCATATAGTAGATATGATCAACATAGTGATGTTCACCATTGAAAACTACTCCATCTCACGTGATGATCGGACATGGTTTAGTTGATTTGGGTCACGTGATCACTTAGATCATTAGAGGGATGTCTATCTAAGTGAGAGTTCTTAAGTAATATGATTAATTGAACTTTAATTTATCATGAACTTAGCACCTGATAGTATTTTGTATGTCTATGTTGTTGTAGATAAATGGCCCATGCTACTGTTACGTTGAATTTTAATGCGTTCCTAGGGAAAGCTAAGTTGAAAGATGGTGGTCGCAACTACACGGACTGGGTCCGTAACTTGAGGATTATCCTCATCGCTTCACAGAAGAATTACGTCCTGGAAGCACCGCTGGGTGCCTTGCCTGCTGCAGATGCTACTAATGACGTTAAGAACATCTGGCAGAGCAAAGCTGATGACTACTTGATAGTTTAGTGTGCCATGCTTTACGGCTTAGAACCGGGACTTCAACAACGTTTTGAATGTCGTGGAGCATATGATATGTTCCAGGAGTTGAAGTTAATATTTCAAGCAAATGCCTGGATTGAGAGATATGAAGTCTCCAATAAGTTATATAGCTGCAAGATGGAGGAGAATAGTTCTGTCAGTGAACATATACTCAGAATGTCTGGGTACCATAACCACTTGACTCAACTGGGAGTTAATCTTCCTGATGATAGTGTCATTGATAGAGTTCTTCAATCACTGCATCCAAGCTATAAAGGCTTTGTGATGAACTATAATATGCAAGGGATGAACAAGACTATTCCCGAGCTCTTCGCAATCCTAAAGGTTGTGGAGGTACAAATCAAAAAGGAGCATCAGGTGTTGATGGTCAACAAGACCACTAGTTTCAAGAAAAAGGGCAAAGGAAAGATGGGGAACTTCAAGAAGAACGGCAAAAGGTTGTTGCTCAAGAGAAGAAACCCAAGTCTGCACCTAAGCCTGAGACTGAGTGCTTCTAATGCAAAGGGACTGGTCACTGGAAGCGGAACTGCCCCAGGTATTTAGCGAATAAGAAGGATGGAAAAGTGAAAGGTATATTTGATATACATGTTATTGATGTGTACTTAACTAATGCTCGCAGTAGCGCCTGGGTATTTGATACTGGTTCTGTTTCTCATATTTGCAACTCGAAACAGGGGCTACAGATTAAGCGAAGATTGGCTGAGGACGAGGTGATGATGCGCATGGGAAATAGTTCCAAAGTCAATGTGATCATAGTCGACACGCTATCTCTACATCTACCTTCAGTATTAGTTTTAGACCTGAATAATTGTTATTTGGCGCTAACGTTGAGCATGAACATTATATCTAGATCTTGTTTGATGTGAGACGGTTATTCATTTAAATCAGAGAATAATGGTTGTTCTATTTATATGAGTAATATATTTAATGGTCATGCACCCTGGTTGAGTGGCCTAACTTTGTTGAATCTCGATAGTGATGATACACATATTCATAACATTGAAGCCAAAAGATGCAAGGTTAACAATGATAGTACAACTTATTTGTGGCACCGCCGTTTGGGTCATATCGGTGTAAAGTGCATGAAGAAACTCCATGCTGATGGACTTTTGGAATCATTTGATTATGAATCAGTTGGTGCTTGCGAATCGTGCCTTATGGGCAAGATGACTAAAACTCCGTTCTCCGGAACAATGGAACGAGCTACTGACTTGTTGGAAATAATACATACCGATGTATGCGGTCCAAGTATTGAGGCTCATGGTGGGTATCATTATTTTCTTACCTTCACAGACGATTTGAGAAGATATGGTTATATCTACTTAATGAAGCATAAGTCTGAAAAATTTGAAAAGTTCAAAGAATTTCAGAGTGAAGTGGAAAATCATCGTAACAAGAAAATAAAATTTCGACGATCAAATCATGGAGGAGAATATTTGAGTTACGAGTTTGGTCTTCATTTGAAACAACATGGCATAGTTTCACAATTAATGCCACCTGGAACACCACAACGAAATGGTGTGTCCGAACGTCATAACCATACTTTATTGGATATGTTGTGATCTATGATGTCTCTTACTAACTTACCACATCATTTTGGGGTTATACTTTAGAGACGACTGCATTCACTTTAAAAAGGGCACCATCAAAATCCGTTGAGACGACGCCTTATGAACTGTGGTTTGGCAAGAAACCAAAGTTGTCGTTTCTTAAAGTTTGGGGCTGCGATGCTTATGTGAAAAAGCTTCAACCTGATAAGCTTGAACCCAAATTGGAAAAGTGCATCTTCATAGCATACACAAAGGAAACTGTTGGGTACACCTTCTATCACAGATCCGAAGGCAAAAACTTTGTTGCTAATAATGGATCCTTTCTAGAGAAGGAGTTTCTCTCGAAAGAAGTGAGTGGGAGGAAAGTAGAACTTGATGAGGTAATTGTACCTTCTCCCTTATTGGAAAGTAGTTCATCACAGAAATCAGTTCTCGTAATTCCTACACCAATTAGTGAGGAAGCTAATGATGATGATCATGAAGCCTTAGATCAAGTTACTACCGAACCTTGTAGGTCTTCCAGAGTAAGATCCGCACCAGAGTGGTATGGTAATCCTGTTCTGGAAGTCATGTTACTAGACCATGATGAACCTACGAACTATGAGGAAGTGATGATGAGCCCAGATTCCGCGAAATGGCTTGAAGCCATGAAATATGAGATGGGATCCATGTATGAGAACAAAGTGTGGACTTTGGTGGACTTGCCCGATGATCAGCAAGCCATAGAAAATAAATGGATATTTAAGAAGACCGACGCAGACGGTAATGTTACTGTTTACAAAGCTCGACTTGTTGCAAAAGGTTTTCGACAAGTTCAAGGAGTTGACTATGATGATACTTTCTCACCCGCAGTGATGCTTAAGTCTGTCTGAATCATGTTAGCAATTGCTGCATTTTATGACTATGAAATTTGGAAAATGGATTTCAAAATTGCATTCCTGAATGGATTTCTGGAAGAAGAGTTGTATATGATGCAACCAGATGGTTTTGTCAATCCAAAGGGTGCTAACAAAGTGTGCAAGCTCCAGCGATCCATTTATGGACTGGTGCAAGCCTCTCGGAGTTGGAACAAATGCTTTGATAGTGTGATCAAAGCATAATGTTTTATACAGACTTTTGGAGAAGCCTGTATTTACAAGAAAGTGAGTGGGAGCTCTATAGCATTTCTGATATTATATGTGGATGATATATTGTTGATTGGAAATGATATAGAATTTCTGGATAGCATAAAGGGATACCTGAATAAGAGTTTTTCTATGAAAGACCTTGGATAAGCTGCTTACATACTGGGCATCAACATCTATAGAGATAGATCAGGACACTTAATTGGACTTTCACAAAGCACATACCTTGATAAAGTTTTGAAGAAGTTCAAGATGGATCAGTCAAAGAAAGAATTCTTGCCTGTGTTACAAGGTGCGAAGTTGAGTCAGAACCAATTCCCGACCACTGCAAAACATAGAGAGAAAATGAAAGTCATTCCCTATGCTTCAGCTATAGGTTCTATCATGTATGCAATGTTAAGTATCAGACCTGATGTGTACCTGGCTATAAGCATAGCAGGGAGGTACCAAAGTAATCCCAGAGTGGAGCACTGGACAGCGGTCAAGAACACCCTGAAATACCTAAAAAGGACTAAGGATATGTTTCTCGTTTATGGAGGTGAAAAAGAGCTCGTCGTAAACGTTACATCGATGCAAACTTTGACACTGATCCGGGTGACTCTAAGTCACAACCCAGATATGTATTTTTATTGAATGGAGGAGCTATTAGTTGGTGCAGTTCCAAGTAGAGCGTCGTGGCGGGATCTACGTGTGAAGCGGAGTACATTGCTGCTTCGGAAGCAGCAAATGAAGGAGTTTGGGTGAAGGAGTTCATATCCGATCTAGGTGTCATACCTAGTGCATCGGGTCTAATGAAAATCTTTTGTGACAATACTGGTGCAATTGCCTTGGAAAAGGAATCCGGATTTCACAAGAGAACCAACCACATCAAGAGACGCTTCAATTCCATCCATCATCAAGTGTCAGAGGGGGGCATAGTGATTTGCAAGATACACACGGATCTGAATGTTGTAGACCCATTCACTAAGCCTCTTCCACGAGCAAAACATGATCAGCACCAAAGCTCCATGGGTGTTAGAATCATTACTATGTAATCTAGATTATTGACTGTAGTGCAAGTGGGAGACTGAAGGAAATATGCCCTAGAGGAAATAATAAAGTTATTATTTATTTCCTTAATACATGATAAAATGTTTATTGTTCATGCTAGAATTGTATTAACCAGAAACTTAGTACATGTGTGAATACATAGACAAAACTTATAGTCCCTAGTATGCCTCTACTTGACTAGCTCATTAATCAAAGATGGTTATGTTTCCTAACCATAGACATGTGTTGTCATTTGATGAACAGGATCACATCATTAGGAGAATTATGTGATGGACATGACCCACCCGTCAGCTTAGCATTATGATCGCAACAGTTTGTTTGCTACTTCTTTCTTCATGACTTATACAAGTTCCTCAGAGTATGAGATTATGCAACTCCCGAATATCGGAGGAACACTTTGTGTGCTACCAAACATCACAATGTAAATGGGTGATTATAAAGGTTCTCTATAGGCGTCTCTGAAGGTGTTTGTTGGCTTGGCATAGATCGAGATTAGGATTTGTCACTCCGTGTTTCGGAGAGGAATCTCTGGGCCCTCTCGGTAATACTCATCACTATAAGCCTTGCAAGCATTGTAACTAATGAGTTAGTTGCGGGACGAAGTATTACGAAACGAGTAAAGAGACTTGCTGGTAACGAGATTGAACTAGGTATGATGATACTGACGATCGAATCTCGGGCAAGTAACATACCGATGACAAAGGGAACAATGTATGTTGTTATGCAGTTTGACCGATAAAGATCTTCATAGAATATGTAGGAACCAATATGAGCATTTAGGTTCCGCTATTGGTTATTGACAGGAAGTGAATCTCGGTCATGTCTACATAGTTCTTGAACCCGTAGGGTCCGCACGCTTAACATTTGATGATGATCGGTATTGTGAGTTTATGTGTTTTGATGTCCCCAAGGTTGTTAGAAGTCGTGGATGTGATCATGGACATGACAGGAGTCTCGAAATGGTTGAGACATAAAGATTGATATATTGGAAGGCTATGTTTGGACACCGGAAAGGTTCCGAGTGGTTCGTGCATTTTTCCGGAGTACCGGCAGGTTACCGGAACCCCGCGGGGAGTTAATGGGCCTGGGCCTTAATGGGCCATGGTGGAAGAGAGGAGGAGGCGGCCAAGGTGGGGGCGCCCCCCCCCACCCAAGCATAAGACGAATTGGGAAGGGGGCTGGCCGCCCTTTCCTTCTCCCCCTCTCCCTCTTCCTTCTTCTCCTACTTGAAGTAGGGAAGGGGGGGACCTACTCCTACTAGGAGTAGGACTCCCCACCTTGGGTGCGCCATAGAGAGGGCCGACCCTCCCCTCCTCCATTCCTTTATATACGGGGGAGGGGCTCCCCATAGACACAAGTTGATCAAGTTGATCTTTTAACCGTGTGCGGTGCCCCCCTCCATAGATTTCCACCTCGGTCATATCATCATAGTGCTTAGGGGAAGCCCTGCGCCGGTAACTTCATCATCACTATCACCACGCCGTCGAGCTAAAACTCTCCCTCGACCTCAGCTGGATCTAGAGTTCGTGGGATGTCACCGAGCTAAACATGTGCAGATCACGGAGGTGCTGTACCTTCGGTGCTAGGATCGGTCGGATCCTGAAGACGGATGACTACATCAATCGTGTTGTCATTACGCTTCTGCTTTTGGTCTACGAGGTTATGTACACAACACTCTCCCCTCTCGTTGCTATGCAACACCTAGATAGATCTTGCGTGATCGTAGGATTTTTTTTGAAATTACTGCTTTCCCCAACAAAGGTGTCTAGCGATATCGTCGCTAATCTTCCGGGGATGGTGCCCGGTACAAATCCTGGAGATTACATGCCCGACGATGCACTTTTTGATACAATGGAGGTGGACACATTCAAATACCGACACGGGAAGCCTCTTGTAAAACCTGGTCATCCTCTAACAACGATGATGCGAAGATTCCATGATTGGTACATGGACATCTACACCAAGTCTGGGAAGGATACTTTGACGCTGAGAGTTAAAGAGGAGCACGACCTCGTTGGAATTAATCTGTTGTCTGTTCCATATGAGGAGTTCTTCCAGTTTTTCAATCAAAAGGCCCTCGACAAAGTAATCAAAAGTCCTAGGCCGAGAGAGGCTTAATTAGTTACCCTGATGATGGAGTCGAGCTCGGCTAATGTCGAGGCACCGCCAACGGCGGGCGTGTAGTTGACGGAGGGGCCGCTTGCTGCAGAGGTGCCGGCCGGCATACACCCGGGTGCATTAAGCTCCTGTACCGGCGTCGGAGACACCAATGCCGCCTCCGCCGGAGACACCAATGGCCCCGCCATCGCATTCTGCGAGTTGCTGGCCGTGAAGCTAGGAATCAGGGGCGGCCCCTGTTGGCCGCCCGCAATCCATGCACTCAACCCCTCGATCAAGGTAGGCACAATGGCGGTGATCGTCGCTCCGAGTTGTTGTTGGACTTGCTCTTGGACAATCTCCGGAATCCGCGCAACCTGTGCCTTGAGTTCTTGAACCTCGCGCGCCTGGCTTTCCAAGCTAGTCTTTTTCTCCTTTCGCCCACCATTGTTATAGTATGATGACCATTTTGTCGACAAGCCTTTGCCGGCCACACGACCAGCTGACGTCGGCTTACTGAGCTTATCCTTGTTCTTCATTACATTCAACGCCCTATTTAGAGTGGTGTCCCAAGGGTTGCTCTTAGTCGACCCCGCGCTACTGCTTTCAGTCGCCTGCGGAAGGAATGTGAACCATTTAGAAATTTGGCTTCATTAATTAGAATGCAACCATATGGAGCTAATTACGCGGGGGTGTATTCCTTACCAGAACAAGCTCAAGCGCCCTGGTCTTCGGATCCGTGGTAAGCTCCTTTGTTTTCGGGTCCTTCTTGTACCGGGCCCTAACAAAGTTCCTGGTCTGCTTGTCACCATATTTATCGAAGAGGGGCAGTAGGCCTTGCTCGGCACGTTCCGCCTCCTCCTTGTCCCATATAGGCTCCGCCACTCTGTAACCGCCAGGACCGAGTGTGTGTTCCCCTAAGTTCAGCTCCCGCATTTCTTTCCCCCACTGACTTGATTGGGAGTTTGCGGTGCTCGAGCAATTGATCTTGAAGTCGTTGTAGTCATCTTCGGTGATCGAAGGATTTTTCTCCTTGATCTTCTCATAACTCTCACCTTTCTCGATCATTCTCTTCACATTGCTTTTCCAAGTAGACAGGGCCTTGCTCATCTTCGTGAGGGCAGCATTGTTCACTTTATTCCCTTTGAGGCTTGTGTTTTCAAATTCAGCGGGGAACTTGTATCGTTCGTGCAGCTTCGTGAAGAGGAGGTTGCGCAAATTCCCTCGGTCAGGATGCCTCAGGTTCTCGGTGTTGATCGAAACGGTGCTCCAGAGAATGCACCCGAGCTGAAGGGAGTACCCCTTGACTATTCGTTCGGGCGCCGTTGGATTCCCATGGGAGTCCACTTCAGTAACTTCCTCCTTGAGGGTGCGGAGCACGGTCGGGTGCCGGTCCTTCCGTTGCCTCTTCGGTTGGCTGCCATCTGTGCGTGCGCCGCCATCATCAGTGGTGGCATCCTCGGCGGCACCATCAGTGGTGGCATCAGTGGGGTCATCCTCGGCGGTACCATCAGTGGTCTTAGTACCGGTGGGGAAGGCGGCGTCCTCATACAAGTGAGGTTGTTCCTCCATCTCCTGGGACAGCTCCCAGAATTCCTTGTCGCCCGAACACCCAGCCTCATCGTTGTTGGCCATGTTTCTCTCTAAATAGGAACAAAGTTTGGTCAAAAAGTTGGTAATTGTCAAGGAACAAGATCATGGTCTCATCATTTAGGGTTTGTCGACACCGAGGCATCCTAAAAGCTAAGCTTTTATCATTGAGGGTTTTTCGACGCCGAGGCACCCTAAAAGCCTAAGCTTTCATCATTAGTCACAAGTACCCCGGCCCATGCATTAGTCACAAGTACCCCATATGTCCTATTTTTAGCAAAGTCATGCTAAAATTCACGGAAAATTTCAGCATGACCTTTGCTGAAAATAGGACATATGGAGTACCCGAATTTGCTGGAACGGAAGTTAATCGACATTCCAGCAAACTCAAGGGCCTCTCGGGTGGACAAGGCAAAAAAGTCCTCCATCACAACATGGAAAATACATTGGCATGTGAAGAGATGAAACAATATATGCATCTCCAAGCAGTATCATTCAACATTTTGGACAAACCACTACAAGCAATACTGGATCAGATACAAGAAGAATGTGAGAAAATGCAGACAAATACTAACAGATTGAGGTGTTTAACTTGTGGTGCTCTCTGTGCTATTAACATTTCAAGTCAAAACCTTTTCTGGTTAGTAAGTGTTTCTTGAGCATATGTATGTAGTAAGTGTTTCTGCTCTCAGTGTTTAAGAACACATATTTTAGCTACCTAGTACCAGTGCTATTACCCAGCAGTTAATTAGCTTTTGCTTTTGCTTTTCAGTGCCAAATTCTAGCTAGTACCAGCAAATTAACATCTAGCAGCAATCATTTTCAAATATATATATACACTGGACATTTTAATATTAACCTAAGGAAAAATGAATAGTTAGGTTAATTACCCACTGTTAGTTATTCAGTCTGATGCTTTGTTCTACACTTTGATGCAAATTAGTATATAGAAGAAGCTATTTACTAGCAGTACCATATATAAAAGACATTCAGTCTGATGCTATTTACTAGCAGTACTAGCAGTTTTTTTTCTTCTTCAATAACTGTATTGTCCATCAGACTGTATTGGCCATATATAAAAGACATTCAGTCTGATGCTATTTACTAGCAGTAGTAGCAGTGTTTTTTCTTCTTCATTAACTGTACTAGCAGTTTTTTTCTTCTTCATTAACTGTATTAGCTATTTACTAGCAGTACTAGCACTTGGATCATATGCTAACGCTACATTGATACATCATCATGTTGGGTAATATTAAACCCAAGCAACTTTATAATCAACCCAAGATACATCAACTACTGCACTGTCCTGCCTAATAAAAACAGTCATGCCAGCATATAGTATATAAATCTAAATTTGTGTTTACAAGAAGAGTGCCCATTGCAATGTAAACCTGAGAACACAACTCACCTCAAGTGCAGGATATAGCAGACACCTACTTCTTCAGTCAAGTGCAGTAAAAGACCGTTTGCAGAACCTGTTTAGTCAGAGTTGAACATTAGAATCCATACTATGCTCTACTATGCTTGTAAAGGAACACCTGCTAGCTAGCTGCTGTCGAGTTGCCAGCATTCGTCGTCAGTGAAAAAAAATGAAGAAGAAAAAAGGCATGCATGCACTGGTTTGCCAAAACAGAGCACTTTAGTCCTCTGTTTTTGCTAACTGCTACACATACCCCCAAGTGAACCACCACAACATCTAAAAGCTAACAATTGTTTTTGCTTATATAATCAGACTTTTTGTGCTAAAAAACCATAGAACAACTGCTCCAAATTTCTAAATAAACTCCCATTTCATTTTATTCAATAATGAACTGTACTCTTTATGGGTTTTTTAGTTAAATGCAGAAAATCCAAAGTTAATTCCGCCGGGCTTTTCTATGTTTTTTATACATAACTGCTAAAACCCTAGGAGTTAACCGAGCCACCAACAGAATGTGGACTTAAAAAGAGAGAGTCACGGACAGTGACATGATACATTTTCATAAAATTAGCTAGTTTTACTTATGGTGCACAAAGGAACAAGTACCGCAGTGCACTTAGAAAAAATGAAGGAACTTCTCTCTACCACACGTAATCTGATTCTTTCAAATTGCTTGTCTTTTCCTTTTTTTACTCAATAACGGTAAGCACTAATACTCTTAACTGCACTATAGAAACTGAACCAAATGAACTCCACAGATTCTGCACTTGCAATGAAGATTCTGTAAATTGTGAACCACACAGCCACTGAACTGCCATTACAAAATAACATGAGGTGGAGATTCTGTGTCGCGGTCGTGAACCAAACTGCATCGCCATTACCAAATGAAATAACAAAGCAGAGTAGAGCTTGCGGCAACCTGAACCAATCTGAATTCTGAAACACTCTAGCAACAGAGTAGAGCAGACAATATTCAGTAGCATTTGAATTCGCGGGTCCAAACAATACAGAGTGATATGGTATGGTTGTTCATGGCGGCCATGGATCCAGATGCTAACTCTTCCTTTTTTTGGTTTCTGAAGCTAAGAAGGGGATGCAGGGGGAAGAGGACCATGCTCAGATCACATACACAATTCACCACATCAGGGGGAAGAGGACGAGGAAGGAGGCTCACGGTCGTAGTTGAGCGTCGCGCACGACCGGCTGCACGGCGGCGGCTTTGATGCGCCCGCGGAGCACCCGACGAGCAGGAGGAGCACGACGACCAGGCGCGGTTGGTGGTGGTGGTGGAGATTGCTGGACGGGCCACGCCTGTCAGCCACTCTCGATGGAGGCGGCGTCGAGGCGTCGAGGCGGCGTCGGGGCGTCGAGGCGTCGAGGCGGCATCGGGGCGGCGTCGAGGCAGCGGGGCAGCGGCGTTGGGAGAGGAGAGGGGAAGGGGATCGAGGGCGAGGGCGAGGGAGAGAGAGGGGATAGGTTTGGGCCGGGGAGGAAATATGGATGGGGGCAGCACAATATTAATGGCGCACCACCCCTCGGTGCGCCATAAGTACATCCATACTAATGGCGCACCTCACCCTGGTGCGCCATTAGTGTTTTTTTTTATTTCTGCTCGAGCCAACAGGTTATCTTCCACCTGACCTGATCCACATCAAGTTCCCTCTACTAGCTCGACTGGTCAGCAGCCAGTTCTCACACCAGGAGGTCCTGGGTTCGATTCCCAGGCTCCACAATTTTTTTATGCATTTAAAATGTTGTTTGATACTTATTTGTATTTAAATATGTTCAAACTTGTTTAAATCATAACAGTAATATTTTTTATAAGACAGTAATAATTTTTTAAAAATATCATCAAACAGTAATGCCGGTGGAGCGGGGGAGGGCGCGGGGGGTCGGCGGCGGCGGTTGAGTAGGGGAGGGGTGCGGGGGGGCGGCGGCGGCGGTTGAGTAGGGGAATCGAGGGTGCGGGGGGGGCGGCGGCGGCGGCCGATGGACCGGGGGGTGCTCGGCGGCGAGGGGGACTTGATCTGGCGAAGTGGGATAGCGATCGAGATGGAGGGGGATCAAGATCGAGTGTCCATGAAATTTAAAAATATTCATGATAGTTCAAAAAGTGCCCATGAAATAAAATCAAGAATTGAAGGCTACGATTTAAATACAATCGATCTTAGCTAGCTATCTGTTCACAATCTTCTTGCCCTTCTTTTTCGCAAATGGAGTTCTTCTGTGGAACGGACGTCCTTTAGCTAGGGTGGTCCTGCTTCTTCTTGTGGTGTATGCTGATACTTCATCATCGTCGTCATGTTCGATCCTCGGGTCGCCGTACTTGTCGAAGTCTTGCTCATTGGCTACTCCATCCATTCCGATGATCTTCCTTTTGCCTCTCCTCACGACAACATGACTGGGCTTTGACGGGTCAGTAATGAAGAAGCATTGGTCAACTTGGGAAGCCAGTACCCATGGCTCATTTTTCGCGGTGATGTTTGCGCCCGCGGTCTTGGATTTGGCTTCGGGTATAACCATGGTGGTGAAATACCGGTCTTCTTTTAGGACGCTCTTCGCCCATCTGACACGAAACATCGGGACCTTCTCTCTAGCGTAGCTCAGCTCCCAGATCTCCTCGATCCTTCCGTAGTATCTGTCCTTGTCATTACCGGTGTAGGATTCCATCGTTACCCCGGAGTTCTGATAACCATCGCTCTTCATGTCCTTGGCCTCGGTGTAGAATGTGTAGCCGTTGATATCGTACGCCTCATAGGTCATCAGGTTGTGCTCGACGCCCTGTGACAAGGCGAATATGAGTTGTTCTTACGCGTAAGAATCCTCATGTAAAGGGTACGACAGAAGCTTCTGCTTGAACCAACGCGTGAAACATGAGTTGTGCTCTTTGATTATATCTCCGTCTGTCCTCTGTTGGCCTCGGTCATTGTACGTCTTCTTAATAAAGGTTTTGTGCTCTACCACCCAAGGATCGGCCACGTCTATGTGTTGTAGCGCGACTAGGTTTGCTCTTTCAAAGTCGGCAAGTCGACCCTCTAAGTCGACATGCATTTCGCGGCGACCCTCACGGTGACCCCATCCAGCGAGCCTGCCGAGGTGCCTGTTGAGGGGCAGACCAACGGGGTTCTCGATGCCTAGATAATTCATGCAGTAGGAGATGCACTCTTCGGTCAGAAAGCCCCTGGCTATACTTCCCTCTTGACGTGACATGTTTCGAACGTATCCTTTGATGACACCATTCATCCTTTCGAACGGCATCATGCTGTGCAGGAACGTCGGCCCGAGTTGGATGATATCCTCCACTATATGGACCAGCAGATGCACCATAACGTCGAAGAATGCGGGCGAGAAGTACATCTCAAGCTCGCATAGTATCACCACGATCTCTTCCTGTAGCCTTCTGTGTTGCCTCATGCCAATCGACTTCCGAGAGATGACGTCGAAAAAGTTGCATAGGCCAAATAGCGTTTCACGGACGTGTGCGTCCATGATCCCACGGATTTTAGCTGGAAGTATCTGCGTCATCAGCACATGACAGTCGTGAGACTTCATCCCACTGAACTTCTGCTTCGCTGGGTCTAGGTATCTGCTTATCTTCCCCGCGTAACCATAAGGAAGTTTTACTCCTAGGAGGCAGGTGAAAAACTGCTCGATCTCCTCCTGACTTAGAGTGAAGCACGCGGGAGGGTAGTCATTTCCGGTCTTCTTGGCCTTTTTGCCTTTGCGACGACTTACTGTGTCTTGCTTCGCCTCATCATCATCATCATTATTAGCGTGAAGCTCCTGCCTGATGCCCATTGATTTCAAGTCTGCCCTTGCTTTCGGCCCATCTTTGGTCCTCTCTGGCATGTTGAGCAGGGTACCAAGCAGACTCTCGCACACGTTCTTCATGATATGCATGACATCAAGGCTGTGAGGCACACGGTGGATCTTCCAGTACGGCAAGTCCCAAAAAACAGACCTCGTTTTCCATACCTTCAGCAGCGGCTCTGGCGCCTTTCGCTTCTTTCCCGTCTCTGGCGCCTTTTGCTTCTTTCCCGGCAGTGGGCAGTCTTTCCAATTTTTCAACAGCTTGTCTATTTCCTCGCCGATCCTCGTACACGGGCGTTTTCGGGGTTCGGTTTCACCATCGAACAGATCCTTGCGTTTCCTCCACGGGTCATCGTCGCGAAGCCACCTTCGATGTCCCATGAACACGGTTTTCGAAGACCCGGGATCTCTATCTAGCTGGCGATACATTGTGTCATCCATGCACCTTACGCATCTAGAAAATCAGTGGACTACCTGCCCCGCGAGATATCCGTAACCGAGATAGTCGTGCACCGTCGTGAGCAGTGCGGCTCTCATAGGGAAATATTCTTTCTCTGCGGCGTCCCACATATTGGCTGGCGTTTTCCACAACGTGTCAAGCTCCTCTTTCAGCAGCCCCAGATACAGATTGATGTCGTTCCCTGGTTGTTTCAGTCCTTCAATTAGCATACTCATGTGAATGTACTTCCTCTTCATGCACAACCAGGGGGGAAGGTTGTACATCCACACAAACACAGGCCAGGTCCTATGTGTGCTTCTCTAGCTGCCAAACGGATTGACTCCATCGGTGCTCGCGCCCAGCACGATGTTCCTTGGATCGTTCCCAAATTCTAGGTCTTCGAAGTTCAACGCTTGCCACTGGCTCGCATCCTTAGGGTGACTCAGCATCTTGTCTTTTTTATCTATCTCCGGATCATTTGCGTCATCTTCTCGCTTCTTCTCCTCCCTATTCGCGTGCCAACGCAGGAGCTTTGCTACCTTAGGGTCCGCGAAATATCGCTGCAGACGAGGAGTGATCGAAAAGTACCACACCACTTTTCGAGGAGCTTTCTTCCTCTTCTTGTATCGAGTGATGCCGCACACCGGACATATGGTAGACTCCGCGTGCTCGTCCCGATAAATGATGCAATTGTTCATGCACACATGGTATTTCACGTGCGGTAAATCCAGAGGACACACGATTTTCTTCGCCTCCTCCAAACTGGTCGGGCACTTGTTCCCCTTGGGAAGACGTTCATGCCAGAATGACATGTTCTCGTCGAAGCATGCGTCGGTCATTTTGTGTTTTACCTTCATCTCTAGAGCCATGAGCGTTACTTTTAGGCGGGTATCCTCGGGCCTGCATCCTTCATACAATGGAGTAACTGCGTCTAACTCAAGTTGATCCATCTTGGCTTTCTCTCGGGCGGCAGCTCTTGCGTTATCCGTCTGCTTGAGAAGCAGCTCTTGAATATGAGGGTCCTGCACCCAGCCCATCGATGGTCCAGCGTCGTCTGCTCCGCCGGCATCATCATCTTCATGATCATGCCTGTCGTCTGCTCCGGCATCTTCCTCATCATCATGTCCTGCATCTTCTACATGATGACTGTGTACAGCATCACCGTCGTGATCATCTCCTGGGGATTCTTCGTCTTCTCGCCCGCCCAAGCCGCGGTGGTTGTCTTGCTGCCCTTCCTCATTTCTTGCCCGGCCCACATGGACGACTTCGTAGTCATCTTCATCACCTTGCCACTGATAGCCATCCATGAAACCACGCAAGAGCAGGTTGTCCCGCACTTGCCCGGAATCCGCGTCCGCAATAAGGCTCTTCAGCTTGCATCTTCGACACGGACATCTTATCTCTGTCTCGTTCTTTTGAAGCATCTCGGCCTTCGCGGACCTCAAAAACCTATTCATGATGCCTTCGGTCATCGTGCGGACCATGGTCGCCTGCGGGGTAGAGCAAAACGATATTTTAGAACCAAGAAAAAATTTGGCATGACTTTCCCTAAAAATAGGACCAAAAAGAATGCTTAATGCCAAAATTCTCGCCGAAACGGAAATGAATCAACATTCCGGCAAAATATTGGCAACTATCGCATTTCAAATACCGGTACACCTCCAAACACAAACACATATGCAACACCACAAACATATGCAACACCACGAACATACATAGATCTAGCTAGGCCATAAAAAGTGCATGTGCACATTGTTGTAGGGAGAACAACATAAATATAGCTTCCACCCTTACTTACCTATCAAAACAAGGTAATTTAACCACTTAATTTGAATGAGTCTATGGTGGAAATGAGGTGAAAAAGAGGAGGCACCCGAGACAAGGAGGAGGTGGAGAGAATGAAGTGGGGATAAAGTGAGTGTGGGTAGGAGAGGTTGTCCAAAATATCTTGTTGCTGCCCACTTACTAATGGCGCACCAACTCTAAATGTGCCATTAGTAATCCAGGTTACTAATGGCGCACCTTCTGGTGGTGCGCCATTAGTAGTTTTGCAAAAAAAAACATACTAATGGTGCACTGTTCCACAGTGCGCCATTACTAGTTTAAACTAGTAATGGCGCATGGTGGAACAGTGCGCCATTAGTAGTTTTGCAAAAAAAAAGGAATAAAAAATATAATAAAAAAACAATATTAGTGGCGCACTTTCCGACAGGTGCGCCATTACTAGTTACAACTAGTAATGGCCCACTGAGTCTGGATGCGCCATTAGTATGTTTGGACAGGCGCACTAGTTCAAGAAAAAATTGATACTAATGGCGCACTTTGGGCCAGGTGCGCCATTAGTAGTTTCAACTCTAATGGCATATCAGAAGGTGGTGCGCCATTAGTATATACTAATGGCGCACCGCTTGTCTGGTGCGCCATTAGTGTCAATCCCATCTATAGCCCTTTTTCTAGTAGTGAGTCGTACGTCTTCACGATCCGACCGATCAAGTACTGAACGTACGACACCGCCGAGTTCAGCACACGTTCAGCCCGATGATGTCCCTCGAACACTGATCCAGCCGAGTGTTGAGGGAGAGTTTTGTCAGCACGACGGCGTGGTGACGATGATGATGTTCTACCGATGCAGGGCTTCGCCTAAGCACCACTATAGTTTTATCGAGGTGGACTATGGTGGAGGGGGGCACCGCACATGGCTAAAAGATCAAACAATCAATTGTTGTGTCTCCAGGGTGCCCCCTTGCCCCCGTATATAAAGGAGCAACGGGGGTGCGGCCGTCCCAGGGGAGAGGCGCGCCGGGAGGAGTCCTACTCCCACCGGGAGTAGGACCCCCCCTTTCCTAGTTGGATTAGGACTTGGGAGGGGGAAAGAGGAGGGAGAGAGGAAGGAAGGGGGGGCGCCCCCTCTCCTTGTCCTATTCGGACTAGGGTGGAGTGGCGCGCGGCCCAGCCCTGGCCGACTCTCCTCTTCTCCGTAAAGGCCCACTAAGGCCCATTAACCTCCTAGGGGGGGTCCGGTAACCTCCCGGTACTCCGGTAAAATCCCGATTTCACCAGGAACACTTCCGATATCCAAACATAGGCTTCCAATATATCAATCTTCATGTCTCGACCATTTCGAGACTCCTCGTCATGTCCGTGATCACATCCGGGACTCTGAACAACCTTCGGTACATCAAAACATATAAACTCATAATATAACTGCCATCGTAACGTTAAGCGTGTGGACCCTACGGGTTCGAGAACTATGTAGACATGATCGAGACACGTCTCTGGTCAATAACCAATAGCGGAACCTAGATGCTCATATTGGTTCCCACATATTCTACGAAGATCTTTTTCGGCCAGACCGCATAACAACATACATTGTTCCCTTTGTCATCGGTATGTTACTTGCCTGAGATTCGATCGTCAGTATCTCAATACCTAGTTCAATCTCGTTTCGGCAAGTCTCTTTACTCGTTCCGTAATACATCATCCCGCAACTAACTCATTAGTTGCAATGCTTGCAAGGCTTAAGTGATGTGTATTACCGAGAGGGCCCAGAGATACCTCTCCGACAATCGGAGTGACAAATCCTAATCTCGAAATACGCCAACCCAACATGTACCTTCGGAGACACCTGTAGAGCACCTTTATAATCACCCAGTTACGTTGTGATGTTTGGTAGCACACAAAGTGTTCCTCCGGTAAACGGGAGCTGCATAATCTCATAGTCAGAGGAACATGTATAAGTCATGAAGAAAGCAACAACAACATACTAAACGATCGTGTGCTAAGCTAACGGAATGGGTCATGTCAATCACATCATTCTACTAATGATGTGATCCCGTTAATCAAATGACAACTCATGTTTATGGCTAGGAAACATAACCATCTTTGATTAATGAGCTAGTCAAGTAGAGGCATACTAGTGACAATATGTTTGTCTATGTATTCACACATGTATTATGTTTCCGGTTAATACAATTCTAGCATGAATAATAAACATTTATCATGATATAAGGAAATAAATAATAACTTTATTATTGCTTCTAGGGCATATTTCCTTCAGTCTCCCACTTGCACTAGAGTCAATAATCTAGATTACACAGTAATGATTCTAACACCCGTGGAGCCTTGGTGTTGATCATGTTTTGCTCGTGGAAGAGGCTTAGTCAACGGGTCTGCAACATTCAGGTTCGTATGTATCTTGCAAATTTCTATGTCTCCCACCTGGACTAGATCCCGGATGGAATTGAAGCGTCTCTTTATGTCCTTGGTTCTCTTGTGAAATCTGGATTCCTTCGCCAAGGCAATTGCACCAGTATTGTCACAAAAAAAATTCATTGGACCCGATGCACTAGGTATGACACCTAGATCGGATATGAACTCCTTCATCCAGACTCCTTCATTTGCTGCTTCCGAAGCAGCTATGTACTCCGCTTCACATGTAGATCCCGCCACGACGCTTTGTTTAACACTGCACCAACTGACAGCTCCACCATTCAATGTAAACACGTATCCGGTTTGCGATTTAGAATCATCCGGATCAGTGTCAAACCTTGCATCAACGTAACCATTTACGATGAGCTCTTTGTCACCTCCATAAACGAGAAACATATCCTTAGTCCTTTTTAGGTATTTCAGGATGTTCTTGACCGTTGTCCAGTGATCCACTCCTGGATTACTTTGGTACCTCCCTGCTAGACTTATAGAAAGGCACACATCAGGTCTGGTACACAGCATTGCATACATGATAGAGCCTATGGCTGAAGCATAGGGAACATCTTTCATCTTCTCACTATCTTCTGCGGTGGTCGGGCATTGAGTTTTACTCAACTTCACACCTTGTAACACAGGCAAGAACCCTTTCTTTGCATGATCCATTTTGAACTTCTTCAAAACTTTGTCAAGGTATGTGCTTTGTGAAAGTCCAATTAAGCGTCTTGATCTATCTCTATAGATCTTGATGCCCAATATGTAAGTAGCTTCACCGAGGTCTTTCATTGAAAAACTCTTATTCAAGTATCTCTTTATGCTATCCAAAAATTCTATATCATTTCCAATCAGCAATATGTCATCCACATATAATATCAGAAATGCTACAGAGCTCCCACTCACTTTCTTGTAAATATAGGCCTCTCCAAAAGTCTGTACAAAACCAAATGCTTTGATCACACTATCAAAGTGTTTATTCCAACTCCGAGAGGCTTGCACCAGTCCATAAATGGATCGCTGGAGCTTGCATACTTTGTTAGCTCCCTTTGGATTGAGAAAACCTTCCGGTTGTATCATATACAACTCTTCTTCTAGAAATCCATTCAGGAATGCAGTTTTGACATCCATTTGCCAAATTTCATAATCATAAAATGTGGCAATTGCTAACATGATCCGGACAGACATAAGCATCGCTACAGGTGAGAAGGTCTCATCGTACTCAATCCCTTGAACTTGTCAAAAACCTTTCGCAACAAGTCGAGCTTTGTAGACAGTAACATTACCGTCAGCGTCAGTCTTCTTCTTGAAGATCCATTTATTCTCAATTGCTTGCCGACGATCTGGCAAGTCAACCAAAGTCCATACTTTGTTCTCATACATGGATCACATCTCAGATTTCATGGCCTCAAGCCATTTTGCGGAATCTGGGCTCACCATCGCTTCTTCATAGTTCGTAGGTTCATCATGATCTAGTAGCATGACCTCCAGAACAGGATTACCGTACCACTCTGGTGCGGATCGTATTCTGTTTGACCTACGAGGTTCAGTAACAACTTGATCTGAAGTTCCATCATCATCATCATTAACTTCCTCACTAGTTGGTGTAGATGTCATAGGAACCGGTTTCTGTGATGAACTACTTTCCAATAAGGGAGTAGGTACAGTTACCTCATCCAGTTCTACTTTCCTCCCACTCACTTCTTTGGAGAGAAACTCCTTCCCTAGAAAAACTCCGAATTTAGCAACAAAAGTCTTTCCTTCGTATTTGTGATAGAAGGTGTACCCAACAGTCTCCTTTGGGTATCCTTTGAAGACACATTTCTCCAATTTGGGTTCGAGCTTATCAGGTTGAAGTTGTTTCACATAAGCATCACAGCCCCAAACTTTAAGAAACGACAACTTTGGTTTCTTGCCAAACCATAGTTCATAAGGCGTCATCTCAACGGATTTTGATGGTCTCCTATTTAATGTGAATGTAGCCGTCTCTAAAGCATAACCCCAAAATGATAGCGGTAAATCAGTAAGAGACATCATAGATCGCACCATATCAAGTAAAGTATGATTACGACATTCGGACACACCATTACGTTGTGGTGTTCCGGGTGGCGTGAGTTGCGAAACTATTCCGCATTGTTTCAAATGTAGACCAAACTCGTAACTCAAATATTCTCCTCCACAATCAGATCATAGAAACCTTATTTTCTTGTTACGATGATTTTCAACTTCACTCTGAAATTCTTTGAATTTTTCAAAAGGTTCAGACTTATGTTTCATTAAGTAGATATACCCATATCTGCTTAAATAATCTGTGAAGGTGAGAAAATAACGATATCCGCCACGAGCCTCAACATTCATCGGACCACATACATCTGTATGTATGATTTCCAACAAATCAGTTGCTCTCTCCATAGTTCCGTAGAACGGCGTTTTAGTCATCTTGCCCACGAGGCACAGTTCGCAAGTACCAAGTTTTTCATAATCAAGTGGTTCCAAAAGTCCATCAGTATGGAGTTTCTTCATGCGCTTTACACCGATATGACCTAAACGGCAGTGCCACAAATAAGTTGCACTATCATTATCAACTCTACATCTTTTGGCTTCAACATTATGAATATGTGTATCACTACTATCGAGATTCAATAAAAATAGACCACTCTTCAAGGGTGCATGACCATAAAAGATATTACTCATATAAATAGAACAACCATTATTCTCTGATTTAAATGAATAACCGTCTCGCATCAAACAAGATCCAGATATAATGTTCATGCTCAACGCTGGCACCAAATAACAATTATTTAGGTCTAAAACTAATCCCGAAGGTAGATGTAGAGGTAGCGTGCCGACCGGATCACATCAACTTTGGAACCATTTCCTACGCGCATCGTCACCTCGTCCTTAGCCAATCTTTGCTTAATCCGTAGCCCGTGTTTCGAGTTACAAATATTAGCAACAGAACCAGTATCAAATACCCAGGTGCTACTGCGAGCATTAGTAAGGTACACATCAATAACATGTATATCACATATACCTTTGTTCACCTTGCCATCCTTCTTATCCGCCAAATACTTGGGGCAGTTCTGATTCCAGTGACCAGTCTGCTTGTAGTAGAAGCACTCAGTCTCAAGCTTAGGTCCAGACTTGGGTTTCTTCTCCTAAGCAGCAACTTGCTTGCTGTTCTTCTTTAAGTTCCCCTTCTTCTTCCCTTTGCCCTTTTTCTTGAAACTGGTGGTCTTATTGACCATCAACACTTGATGTTCCTTCTTGATTTCTACCTTCGCAACTTTTAGCATTGCGAAGAGCTCGGGAATCGTCTTATCCATCCCTTGCATGTTATAGTTCATCACGAAGCTCTTGTAGCTTAGTGGTAGTGATTGGAGAATTTTGTCAATGACGCTATCATCCGGAAGATTAACTCCCAGTTGAATCAAGTGATTATTATACCCAGGCATCTTGAGTATATGCTCACTAACAAAACTATTCTCCTCCATCTTGCAGCTCTAGAACTTATTGGAGACTTCATATCTCTCAATTTGGGTATTTGCTTGAAATATTAACTTCAACTCCTGGAACATCTCATATGCTCCATGACGTTCAAAACATCGTTAAAGTCCCGGTTCTAAGCCGTAAATCATGGCACACTAAACTATCGAGTAGTCATCAGCTTTGCTCTGCCAGACGTTCACAACATCTGGTGTTGCTCCTGCAACAGGTCTGGCACCCAGCGGTGCTTCCAGGACGTAATTCTTCTGTGCAGCAATGAGGATAATCCTCAAGTTACGGACCCAGTCCGTGTAATTGCTACCATCATCTTTCAACTTTGCTTTCTCAAGGAACGCATTAAAATTCAACGGAACAACAGCACGGGCCATCTATCTACAATCAACATAGACAAGCAAGACACTATCAGGTACTAAGTTCATGATGAATTTAAGTTCAATTAATCATATTACTTAAGAACTCACACTTAGATAGACATCCCTCTAATCCTCTAAGTGATGACGTGACCCAAATCAACTAAACCATGTCCGATCATCACGTGAGATAGAGTAGTTTCAATGGTGAACATCACTATGTTGATCATATCTACTATATGATTCACGCTCGACCTTTCGGTCTCCGTGTTCCAGGCCATATTTGTTATATGCTAGGCTCGTCAAGTTTAACCTGAGTATACCGCGTGTGCAACTTTTTTGCACCCGTTGTATTTGAACGTAGAGCCTATCACACCCGATCATCACGTGGTGTCTCAGCACGAAGAACTTTCACAACGGTGCATACTCAGGGAGGACACTTATACTTTGATAATTTAGTGAGGGATCATCTTATAATGCTACCGTCAAACAAAGCAAGATAAGATGCATAAAAGATAAACATCACATGCAATCAATATAAGTGATATGATATGGCCATCATCATCTTGTGCTTGTGATCTCCATCTTCGGAGCACCGTCATGATCACCATCGTCACCGGCACGACACCATGATCTCCATCATAGCATCGTTTTCGTCTCGCCAATCTTATGCTTCTACGACTATCGCTACTACTTAGTGATAAAGTAAAGCATTACAGGGCGATTGCATTGCATACAATAAAGCGACAACCATATGGCTCCTGCCAATTGCCGATAACTCGGTTACAAAACATGATCATCTCATACAATAAAATTTAGCATCATGTCTTGACCATATCACATCACAGCATGCCCTACAAAAACAAGTTAGACGTCCTCTACTTTGTTGTTGCAAATTTTACATGGCTGCTACGGGCTGAGCAAGAACCGTTCTTACCTACGCATCAAAACCACAATGATAGTTTGTCAAGTTGGTGCTATTTTAACCTTCGCAAGGACCGGGCGTAGCCATAGTTGGTTCAACTAAAGTGAGAGAGACAGACACCCGCCGGTCACCTTTAAGAAACTAGTGCTCGTGGAGGTGAAACCAGTCTCGCGTAAGCGTACGCATAATGTCGGTCAGGGCCGCTTCATCTGACAATACCGCTGAACCAAAGTATGACATGCTGGTAAGCAGTATGACTTATATTGCCCACAACTCACTTGTGTTCTACTCGTGCATATGACATCAACGCATAAAACCTGGCTCGGATGCCACTGTTGGGGAACGTAGTAATTTCAAAAAAAAAATCTATGCACACACAAGATCATGGTGATGCATAGCAACGAGATGGGAGAGTGTTGTCTACATACCCTTGTAGACCGTAAGCGGAAGCGTTAGGACAACGCGGTTGATGTAGTCGTCCGTCTTCACGATCCGACTGATCAAGTACCGAACGTACGGCACCTCCGAGTTCAGCACACGTTCAGCCCGATGACGTCCCTTGAACTCCGATCCAGTAGAGTATTGAGGGAGAGTTTCGTCAGCACGACGGCGTGGTGACGATGATGATGTTCTACCGACGCAGGGCTTCGCCTAAGCACCGCTACAGCATTATCGAGGTGGACTATGGTGGAGGGGGGCACCGCACATGGCTAAAACATCAAACGATCAATTGTTGTGTCTCTAGGGTGCCCTCGCTCGTGTATATAAAGGAGCAAGGGCGGGTGCGGCCGGCCAAGGGGAGAGGTGCGCCGGGAGGAGTCCTACTCCCACCGGGAGTAGGACTCCCCCCTTTCCTAGTTGGGTTAGGACTTGGGAGGGGTGAAAGAGGAGAGAGAGAGGAAGGAAGGGGGGGCGTGATGACCCACAAGTGTAGGGGATCTATCATAGTCCTTTCGATAAGTAAGAGTGTCGAACCCAACAAGGAGCATAAGGAAATGATAAGCGGTTTTCAGTAAGGTTTTCTCTGCAAGTACTGAAATCGTAGGTAATAGATAGTTTTGTGATAAGATAAATAGTAACGAGCAACCAGTAAATAAAGTAAATAAAGTGCAGCAAGGTGGCCCAATCCTTTATGTAGCAAAGGATAAGCCTGGACAATTTCTAATAATGAGGAAGGAGCTCCCGAGGACACATTGGGAATTATCGTCAAGCTAGTTTTCATCACGCTCAAATGATTCGCGTTCGGTACTTTGATAATTTGATATGTGGGTGGACCGAAGCTTGGGTACTTCCCTAACTTGGACAAGCATCCCACTTATGATTAACCCCTATTGCAAGTATCCGCAACTACAAAAATAAGTATTAAGGTAAACCTAACCACAACATTAGACATATGGATCCATATCAACCCCTAACGAAGCAACGCATAAACTAGGGTTTAAGCTTCTGTCACTCTAGCAACCCATCATCTACTTATTACTTCCCCATGCCTTCCTCTAGGCCCAAATAATGGTGAAGTGTCATGTAGTCGACGGTCACATAAAACCACTAGAGGAAAAGACAACATACATCTCATCAAAATAACAAACGAATACCAAATTCACATGACTACTAATAGCAAGACTTCTCCCATGTCCTCAGGAACAAACATAACTACTCACAAAGCATATTCATGTTCATAATCAGAGGGGTAATAATATGCATAAAGGATCTGAACATTGATCTTCCACCAAGTAAACCAATTAGTATCAACTACAAGGAGTAATCAACACTACTAGCAACCCACAGGTACCAATTTGTGGTTTTGATACAAGATTGGATATAAGAGATGAACTAGGGTTTGAGAGGAGATGGTGATGGTGAAGATGTTGATGGAGATTGACCCCCTCCCAATGAGAGGATCGTTGGTGATGACGTTGGTGATGATTTCCCCCGGCAGAACGGCTCCGCCAGAGCCCTAGATTGATTCCGCCAAGGTTCTTCCTCGTGGCGGCGAGTTTCGTCCTGTAAGCTTGCCCTTGATTTTTTCTAGGGTAAAAGTGATGATATAGAAGAAGATGGACGCCGAAGGCCCACCAGGGGGCCTAGGAGATAGGGGGCGCGCCCCCCTGTCTCCCAGACAGGGTGTGGGCCCCCTGGCCTATTTTTTCGCTCATAAATTCTTATTAATTCCAAAATGTTGTTTCGTGGAGTTTCAGGACTTTTGGAGCTGTGCAGAATAGGTTTCCAACGTTTGCTCCTTTTCCAGCCAGAATTCCAGCTGCCGACATTCCCCCTCTTCATGGTAAACCTTGTAAAATAAGAGAGAATGGCCATAAGTATTGAGATATAATGTGTAATAACAGCCCATAATGCAATAAATATTGATATAAAAGCATGATGCAAAATGGACGTATGAACTCCCCCAAGCTTAGACCTCGCTTGTCCTCAAGAGGAAGCCGAAATCGAAAAATATGTCCACATGTTTAGAAATAGAGGTGTCGATAAAAATAATATACGGACATGAGGGCATCATGATCATTCTAATAACAGCAACATATATAGACTTTGTCATATGATTTCCTATGCTCAAGTAATAAGCAATTCACAATATCAAGTATGGTTGAAAAACTTCATTGGGAACTAAAAACCTATAATCTCAGTCATTAAAGCAATTGCAATTTATCACAACATCAGAAAGAATCAATAATAGAGCTTTTCTGCAAGCTCACATACTCAACTATCTCGTAGTCTCCTACAATTGCTAACACTCACGCAGTACTTGTGGTTATAGAGTTTCAGCCGGACACTGAGAAAGATAGGGGCTTATTGTGTTGCCTCCTCACATATTCACCTTTAGGTGATGTCAACAATAATAGTCCATGCTAACTTACGTCCAATTGGATATATATATCATGATCTTTCAAACACGAGGAGCTTGCCAAAGGATAAAAATAAAAAGGGAAAGGTTAGGATCACCTTGACTCAAGCATAAAGTAAAAACATAAAGTAAAAGATAGGCCCTTCGCAGAGGGAAGCAGAGGTTGTCATGCGCGTTTAGGGTTGATGCACAAAATCTTAATGCAAAAGAACGTCACTTTATATTTCCCCTTGTATGTGGACCTTTATTATGCAGTCCGTCGCTTTTATTACTTCCACAACAAGTTCGTACAAAGCTTATTTTCTCTGCACTAATAAGTCATACATATTTAGAGAGCAATTTTTGTTGCTTGCACCGATGACAATTTACTTGAAGGATCTTACTCAATCCATAGGTAGGTATAATGGACTCTCATGGCAAAACTGGGTTTAAGGATATTTGGAGGCAAAAGTAGTATTTCTACTTGGTGCTAGGAATTTGGCTAGCATGAGGGGGAAAGGCAAGCTCAACATGTTTGGAAGGTCAATGACAATATACTTTAACTGAGATGTCGGAAAGCATAAACCATTATGCTGTCTTCCTTGTCCAACATCAACTCTTTTAAAATGTCATTCTTAATGGATGCTTCACAATAATAAAAGATGTCCAAGATAATATATCTATATGTGAACCCCTCTTTCCTTATCACTTCCTATTAATTGCAACGATGACCAAGGCTACGTTTATCAACTCTCAACAATTTTTATGCCTCATACTTTCTATATGTGAAGTTATTACTATCCATAAGATCAATATGAACTCTTTTATTCTTTCTACTTTCTCAAGATCATAGCACATAGCAAAGCCCTTGACTCAACACTAAACTTTATTATAGATAGCACACGGACTTGATTACAAAAAGAGATCACAATGCAAAACTCAAACTACTTGATATCAAGACTTCAAACTACTAAATCAAGACACTACTAAAAGGATCGAACTAAATGAAGCGGTAAAGATAGGAGTGTGATGGTGATACGATACTGGGGTACCTCCCACAAGCTTGGTAGTTGCCAAGGGGAGTGCCCATACCCATGTGATTATTTCTCCTTCTTCACGATCGGTGTTATGATCTTCTTGGCGATGATGCCCTTCAGGATGCAGTTCTCCTCCTCGAGCTTATTGACTTGTTGTTTGAGATCCATAATTTCTTTACGGAGCTTGCCCGTAACGGCCAACGCTCCTTTTACCCAAGGATGCTGCATAGCTTCTGGAGAACAAGTGAAACTCTTTTTCATATTTTCATAAGAAAGAAATCTAGAGTTGGAAGGGATGACCGAAGTTGGAATAGCCACGCTCGGTAGTTCCCCCATTATGAATTCTGCTCGGAGGCGAGAGGTGACTTTTTGATCTTCTTCCATGGCATCTATCCTTTTCAAATCATCCTCCGTTGATGGTCCAAAGTGGTAGGCGTCATTATTCGCTCCTGGACCTGGCGTTGGGTGAGACACCCGGCTCTCCCCAACTGACTCCTGAGAAGACATCATGCTTATTCTGCAATAGGAATAGCTCGAAACAAAAACAGATGATATTTGCATGATATGGTGGTCAAAACCTTCGGGAGTATATATAATGAACTTTTACCGACCAAAATACATAACATGCAAGAAAACGGAGTTCGGGAGGCACACGAGGTGCCCACGAGACAGGGGGCGCGCCCTACAGGGGGGGCGCCCTCCACTCTCGTGGGAGCCTCGTGTCCCTTTCGGACTACTTCTTTCTTCCTAAAATTCTTAAATAATCCAAAACTGATAAAAATTGCCATTGGAGTTGTTTTGGAGTCGGTTTACTTACCGTACCACATACCTATGCCTTTTCGGGGTCTGGAACATTCTGGAAAGTGTCCCTTATGTATTCCTCAGGGGTTACGGTTTCAATAATATTAGTTTCAACATTGATAGGATTACCTGAAACATAGTGTTTGATTCTTTGACCATTTACCACCCTCGGATTCGTGCCTTTGAAGTTGTTGATTTTTATAGCACCAGAACGATAGACCTCCTCGATAACGTAGGGACCTTCCCATTTTGAGAGAAGTTTTCCTGCAAAAAATCTTAAATGGGAGTTGAATAATAACACATAATCTCCTACGTTAAACTCACGCTTTTGTATCCTCTTATCATGCCATCGTTTGACTTTTTCTTTGAAAAGCTTGGCATTCTCATATGCTTGGGTTCTCCATTCATCAAGTGAGCTAATATCAAATAACCTCTTCTCACCGGCAAGTTTGAAGTCATAATTGAGCTCTTTGATAGCCCAATATGCCTTATGTTCAAGTTCAAGAGGTAAATGACACGCTTTTCCATAAACCATCTTATAAGGAGACATACCCATAGGATTTTTGTATGCAGTTCTATAGGCCCACAATGCATCTTCATGTTTTTTGGACCAATTCTTTCTAGATCTATTCACAGTCTTTTGCAAAATTAATTTGAGCTCTCTATTGCTCAACTCTACTTGACCACTAGACTTCTGATGATAAGGAGATGCTATTCTATGATTGACATCATACTTAGCAAGCATCTTACGGAAAGCACCATGAATAAAATGTGAACCACCATCAGTCATAGGATATCTAGGGACTCCAAACCTCGGAAAAATAATTTCTTTAAGCATTTTAATAGAAGTGTTATGATCAGCACTACTAGTTGGAATAGCTTCTACCCACTTAGTAACGTAATCAACAGCAGCTAAAATATGTGTATAACCATTAGAGGCAGGAAAAGGTCCCATATAATCAAAGCCCCAAACATCAAACGGTTCAATAACAAGAGAGTAATTCATAGGCATTTCTTGTCGTCTAGTAATGTTACCTATTCTTTGACATTCATCACAGGATAAGACAAACTTACGAGCATCTTTGAAAAGAGTAGGCCAATAAAAACTAGATTGTAGTACCTTGTGTGCAGTCCTATCTCCAGCGTGGTGTCCTCCATAAGATTCATAGTGACACTTACGTAGAATCTGTTCCTGCTCATGCTCAGGCACACACCAGCTAATAACACCATCTACTTCTTCTTTATAAAGGTGTGGATCATCCCAGAAGTAATGTCTTAAATCATAAAAGAACTTTTTCTTTTGCTGGTATGTGAAACTCGGGGTATAAATTTAGCAACAATGTAATTAGCATAATCAGCATACCAAGGAGCAGTACGAGAAGCATTGACGACCGGTAATTATTCATCAGGAAAGCTATCATTAATAGGTAGTGGGTCATCAAGAACATGCTCTAACCTAGACAAGTTATCTGCAACGGGGTTCTCAGCTCCTTTTCTATCAATAATGTGCAAGTCAAATTCTTGGAGCAAGAGAACCCATCTATTGAGTCTAGGCGTAGCATCTTTATTTTCCATAAGATATTTAATAGCAGCATGATCAGTGTGAATAGTAAGTTTGGAATCAACAATATAAGGTCTAAACTTATCACATGCAAACACAACTGCTAAGAACTCTTTTTCAGTAGTAGCATAATTTCTCTGGGCAGTATCACGAGTCTTACTAGCATACTGGATAACATTCAATTTCTTATCAACTCTTTGCCCAGGAACAGCACCTACAGCATAATCACTAGCATCGCACATAATTTCAAAAGGTAAATTCCAATCAGGGTGCTAAACAATAGGTGTAGTGATCCAAGCTTTCTTAAGTGTTTCAAAAGCTTCTACACAATCATCATCAAACACAAAAGCGATATATTTTTGCAATAAATTAGTCAGAGGCCTAGAGATTTTAGAAAAGTCCTTAATGAACCTCCTATAAAAACCAGCATGACCAAGGAAACTTCTTATACCTTTTATGTCCTTGGGACATGGCATCTTTTCAATAGCATCAACTTTGGCTTTATCAACTTCAGTACCTCTCTCGGAGATCTTGTGCCCCAAGACAATGCTTTCATTAACCATAAAGTGACACTTTTCCCAATTCAGGACAAGACTAGTGGCTTCGCATCTCTGCAAAACTCGATCAAGGTTGCTCAAACAATCATCAAAGAAGGATCCATAGACGGAGAAGTCATCCATGAATACCTCACAAATCTTTTCACAAAAATCAGAGAATATAGCCATCATGCATCTTTGAAAGGTAGCGGGTGCATTACATAAACCAAAAGGCATACGTGTATAAGCAAAAGTACCAAAAGGGCAAGTAAAAGTAGTTTTAGATTGATCCTTCGCTGACACAGGTATCTGAGAGAAACAAGAATAACCATCTAGAAAGCAAAAATGTGTATGTTTGGACAGTCTTTCTAGCATTTGATCAATGAAAGGTAAAGGGTAATGATCTTTCTTAGTAGCTTTATTTAACTTATAGAAATCAATTACCATCCTATAACCTGTAATAATTCTTTGCGGGATCAATTCATCTTTATCATTAGGTACGACAGTAATACCTCCCTTTTTAGGAACACAATGGACAGGGCTTACCCATTCACTATCAGCAACGGGATAAATAATACCTGCCTCGAGGAGCTTTAGTATCTCCTTTCTTACCACTTCCATCATCTTGGGATTTAATCGTCTTTGAGGATCTCTAACTGGTTTGGCATCTTTCTCCACTGAAATCTTGTGTTGACATAATGTGGGACTAATGCCCTTAAGATCATCCAGAGTATATCCAATAGCTGCACGGTGCTTCTTCAGAGTTTTCAATAATCTTTCTTCTTCTTTCTCTGAAAGGTTAGCACTAATAATAACGGGATATATTTCTTTTTCATCAAGATAAGCATACTTAAGATTATCAGGTAATGGTTTGAGTTCAAACACGGGATCACCCTTGGGTGGAGGGGGATCCCCAAGAATTTCAACGGGAAGGTTATGTTTCAGCATAGGTTCTTGTTTAAGGAACACTTCATCTATTTCTTCCCTTTCCTTCATAAACATATCGTTTTCATGGTCTAGCAAATATTGTTCTAACGGATCAGTTGGAGGAACAGCAATGGAAGCAAGACCAATAATCTCATCCTTACTAGGTGGTTCCCTTTCACGAGGTTGTCTACTAAGCTTAGCAAAATTAAACTCATGAGACATACCATCTATGCCAACAGTGACAGTATTCCTTTCACAATTAATCTTAGCACTAGCAGTATTCAAGAAGGGCCTACCAAAAATAATGGGACAAAAGGCATCTTGTGGGGAAGCAAGAACAAGAAAATCAGTAGGGTATTTAACCTTCCCACACAAAACTTCAACATCTCTAACAATCCCAATAGGTTTAATGGTATCCCTATTAGCAAGCTTAATAGTAACATCAATGTCTTCTAATTCAACGGGTGCAATGTCGTGCATAATTTCTTTATAAAGATCATAAGGTATCGCACTAGCACTGGCACCCATATCACATAAGCCATGATAACAATGATCTCCTATTTTAACAGAAATAACGGGCATGCCTACGACAGGTCTACGTGTCTTAGTATCAGGTCTAGCAATATTAGCAGTCTCACCACAGAAAGAAATAACATGCCCATCTAAGTCCTCATCCAAGAGATCCTTAACCATAGCAATACTAGGTTCAACATTAATTTGCTCAGGAGGTGTATAAGTCCTAGTATTACTCTTACGAACAATAGTCGAAGCTTTAGCATGATCCTTTATCCTAACAGGAAAAGGAGGTTTTTCAACATAAGCAGTAGGAACAATAGGATCACTATAGGTAATAATCTTTTCTTCGACTGTAATAGGTGCAACTACTTTCACTTCAACAGGAGGATTATATTTAAACCACTTCTACTTAGGGAGATCAATGTGACTAGCAAAATATTCACAAAAAGTAGCTACTATCTTAGAGTCAAGTCCATACTTAGCGCTAAATCCACGAAAAACATCGGTATCCATAAAAGATTTAACACAATCGAACTTAGGTGTCATACCTGACTCCTTACCATCGTCGGAACCCCAATCTTCAGAGTTGCGTTTAATTCTTTCCAATAAGTCCCATTTGAAATCAATAGTCTTCAGCATATAAGAACCAGCACAGGAGGTATCGAGCAGGTTGCGATTATCAAGAGAAAGCCGAGCATAGAAATTCTGAATAATCATTTCCCAGAGAGCTCATGATTGGGGCATGAATATAACATTGACTTAAGCCCCCCACAAGCTTGTATGATGCTTTCTCCTTCGCGAGACCAGAAATTATATATGTAATTATGATCACGATAAACAAGATGCATAGGATAGAACTTCTGGTGAAATTCCAACTTCAATTGCTTATAATTCCAAGATCTTGTATCATCACATAGCATATACCATGTCATTGCATCTCCCTTCAAAGATAAAGGGAAGACCTTCCTTTTGACAACATCATCGGGAATACCTGCAAGCTTAAATAATCCACAAACTTCATCCACAAAGATAAGGTGTAAATCGGGATGCAATGTTCCATCTCCTGCAAATGGATTAGCTAGCAGTTTCTCTATCATACCCGAAGGAATCTCAAAGTAAATATTTTCATCAAGTTAGTAGGTTGAGGAGCAAATCTTTGCTCTTCTGGTTGGGGTGAAGATACCCCAAACAAGCCCCTCAAAGGATTGGTTTCCATAGTAACAAGTAATAGAAAATTTCAGCACACTATATAAATGTTTTCTTACCAAGTTCCACTCACCAAAAGCGCTACACTCCCCGGCAACGGCGCCAGAAAAGAGTCTTGATGACCCACAAGTGTAGGGGATCTATCGTAGTTCTTTTGATAAGTAAGAGTGTCGAACCCAACGAGGAGCAGAAGTAAATGATAAGCGGTTTTTAGTAAGGTTTTCTCTGCAAGTACTGAAATCGTAGGTAATAGATAGTTTTGTGATAAGATAAATAGTAACGAGCAACAAGTAACTAAAGTAAATAAAGTGCAGCAAGGTGGCCCAACCCTTTATGTAGAAAAGGATAAGCCTGGAAAATTTCTAATAATGAGGAAGGAGCTCCCGAGGACACGTTGGGAATTATCGTCAAGCTAGTTTTCATCGCGCTCAAATGATTCGCGTTCGGTACTTTGATAATTTGATATGTGGGTGGACCGAAACTTGGGTACTACCCTAACTTGGACAAGCATCCCACTTATGATTAACCCCTATTGCAAGCATCCGTAACTACAAAAAGAAGTATTAAGGTAAACCTAACCACAACATTAGACATATGGATCCATATGAACCCCTAATGAAGCAACGCATAAACTAGGGTTTAAGCTTCTGTCACTCTAGCAACCTATCATCTACTTATTACTTCCCCATGCCTTCCTCTAGGCCGAAATAATGGTGTGAAGTGTCATGTAGTCGACGTTCACATAACACCATTAGAGGAAAAGACAACATACATCTCATCAAAATATGGAACGAATACCAAATTCACATGACTACTAATAGCAAGACTTCTCCCATGTCCTCAGGAACAAACATAACTAATCACAAAGCATATTCATGTTCATAATCAGAGGGGTAATAATGTGCATAAAGGATCTGAACATATGATCTTGCACCAAGTAAACCAATTAGTATCAACTACAAGGAGTAATCAACACTACTAGCAACCCACAGGTAGCAATTTGTGGTTTTGATACAATATTGGATACAAGAGATGAACTAGGGTTTGAGAGGAGATGGTGCTGGTGAAGATGTTTATGGATATTGACCCCCTCCCGATGAGAGGATTTTTGGTGATGACGTTGGTGATGACTTCCCCCTCCCGGAGGGAAGTGTCCCCGGCAGAACAGCTCCGCCAGAGCCCTAGATTGATTCCGCCAAGGTTCCACCTTGTGGCGGCGGAGTTTCATCCCGTAAGCTTGCCCACGATTTTTTCCACGGTAAAACTGATGCTATAGCAGAAGATGGACGCCGGAGGCCGCCCCCTGTCTCCTGGACAGGGTGTGGGCCCCTGGCCTATTTATTTTTCTCATAAATTCTTATTAATTCCAAAAGGTTGTTTCGTGGAGTTTCAGGACTTTTGGAGCTGTGCAGAATAGGTTTCCAACGTTTGCTCCTTTTCCAGCCAGAATTCCAGATGCCGGCATTCCCCCTCTTCATGGTAAACCTTGTAAAATAAGAGAGAATGGCCATAAGTATTGAGATATAATGTGTAATAACAGCCCATAATGCAATAAATATTGATATAAAAGCATGATGCAAAATGGACGTATCAACTCCCCCAAGCTTAGACCTCGCTTGTCCTCAAGCGGAAGCCGAAATTGAAAAATATGTCCGCATGTTTAGAGATGGAGGTGTCGATAAAAATAAAATACGGACATGAGGGCATCATGATAATTCTAATAACAGCAACATATATAGATTTTGTCATATGATTTCCTATGCTCAAGTAACAAGCAATTCACAATATCAAGTATGGTTCAAAAACTTCATTAGGAACTAACAAACTATAATCTCAGTCATTGAAGCAATTCCAATTTATCGCAACATCAAAAAGAATCAATAATAGAGCTTTTCTGCAAGCTCACATAGTCAACTATCTCGTAGTCTCCTACAATTGCTAACACTCACGCAGTACTTGTGGTTATAGAGTTTCAGCCGGACACTGAGAAAGATAGGGGCTTATTGTATTGCCTCCTCACATATTCACCTTTAGGTGATGTCAACAATAATAGTCCATGCTAACTTACATCCAATTGGCTATATATATCATGATCTTTGAAACACGAGGAGCTTGCCAAAGGATAAAAATAAAAAGGGAAAGGTGAGGATCACCTTGACTCAAGCATAAAGTAAAAACATAAAGTAAAAGATAGGCCCATCGCAGAGGGAAGCAGAGGTTGTCATGCGCGTTTAGGGTTGATGCACAAAATCTTAATGCAAAAGAACGTCACTTTATATTGCCCCTTGTATGTGGACCTTTATTATGCAGTCCGTCGCTTTTATTACTTCCACAACAAGTTCGTACAAAGCTTATTTTCTCTGCACTAATAAGTCATACATATTTAGAGAGCAATTTTTGTTGCTTGCACCGATGACAACTTACTTGAAGGATCTTACTCAATCCGTAGGTAGGTATAATGGACTCTCATGGCAAAACTGGGTTTAAGGATATTTGGAGGCAAAAGTAGTATTTCTACTTGGTGCTAGGAATTTGGCTAGCATGAGGGGGAAAGGCAAGCTCAACATGTTTGGAAGGTCAATGACAATATACTTTAACTGAGATGTCGGAAAGCATAAACCATTATGCTGTCTTCCTTGTCCAACATCAACTCTTTTAAAATGTCATTCTTAATGGATGCTTCACAATAATAAAAGATGTCTGAGATAATATATCTATACGTGAACCCCTCTTTCCTTATCACTTCCTATTAATTGCAACGATGACCAAGGCTACGTTTATCAACTCTCAACAATTTTTATGCCTCATACTTTCTATATGTGAAGTTATTACTATCCAAAAGATCAATATGAACTCTTTTATTCTTTCTACTTTCTCAAGATCATAGCACATAGCAAAGCCCTTGACTCAACACTAAACTTTATTATAGATAGCACATGGACTTGATTACAAAAAGAGATCACAATGCAAAACTCAAACTACTTGATATCAAGACTTCAAACTACTAAATCAAGACACTACAAAAAGGATCGAACTAAATAAAGCGGTAAAGATAGGAGTGTGATGGTGATACGATACTGGGGTACCTCCCCCAAGCTTGGTAGTTGCCAAGGGGAGTGCCCATACCCATGTGATTATTTCTCCTTCTTCACGATCGGTGTTATGATCTTCTTGGCGATGATGCCCTTCAGGATGCGGTTCTCCTCCTCGAGCTTATTGACTTGTTGTTTGAGATCCATAATTTCTTTACGGAGCTTGCCCGTAACGGCCAACGCTCCTTTTACCCAAGGATGCTGCATAGCTTCTGGAGAACAAGTGAAACTCTTTTTCATATTTTCATAAGAAAGAAATCTAGAGTTGGAAGGGATGACCGAAGTTGGAATAGCCACGCTCGGTAGTTCCCCCATTATGAATTCTGCTCGGAGGCGAGAGGTGACTTCTTGATCTTCTTCCATGGCATCTATCCTTTTTAAATCATCCTCTGTTGATGGTCCAAAGTGGTAGGCGTCGTTATTCGCTCCTGGACCTGGCGTTGGGTGAGACACCCGGCTCTCCCCAACTGACTCCTGAGAAGACATCTTGCTTATTCTGCAATAGGAATAGCTCGAAACAAAAACAGATGATATTTGCATGATATGGTGGTCAAAACCTTCGGGAGTATATATAATGAACTTTTACCGACCAAAATACATAACATGCAAGAAAACGGAGTTCGGGAGGCACACGAGGTGCCCACGAGACAGGGGGCGCGCCCTACAGGGGGGGCGCCCTCCACTCTCGTGGGAGCCTCGTGTCCCTTTCGGACTACTTCTTTCTTCCTAAAATTCTTAAATAATCCAAAACTGATAAAAATTGCCATTGGAGTTGTTTTGGAGTCGGTTTACTTACCGTACCACATACCTATGCCTTTTCGGGGTCTGGAACATTCTGGAAAGTGTCCCTTATGTATTCCTCAGGGGTTACGGTTTCAATAATATTAGTTTCAACATTGATAGGATTACCTGAAACATAGTGTTTGATTCTTTGACCGTTTACCACCCTCGGATTCGTGCCTTTGAAGTTGTTGATTTTTATAGCACCAGAACGATAGACCTCCTCGATAACGTAGGGACCTTCCCATTTTGAGAGAAGTTTTCCTGCAAAAAATCTTAAACGGGAGTTGAATAATAACACATAATCTCCTACGTTAAACTCACGCTTTTGTATCCTCTTATCATGCCAGCGTTTGACTTTTTCTTTGAAAAGCTTGGCATTCTCATATGCTTGGGTTCTCCATTCATCAAGTGAGCTAATATCAAATAACCTCTTCTCACCGGCAAGTTTGAAGTCATAATTGAGCTCTTTGATAGCCCAATATGCCTTATGTTCAAGTTCAAGAGGTAAATGACACGCTTTTCCATAAACCATCTTATAAGGAGACATACCCATAGGATTTTTGTATGCAGTTCTATAGGCCCACAATGCATCTTCAAGTTTTTTGGACCAATTCTTTCTAGATCTATTCACAGTCTTTTGCAAAATTAATTTGAGCTCTCTATTGCTCAACTCTACTTGACCACTAGACTGCGGATGATAAGGAGATGCTATTCTATGATTGACATCATACTTAGCAAGCATCTTACGGAAAGCACCATGAATAAAATGTGAACCACCATCAGTCTAAGATATCTAGGGACTCCAAACCTCGGAAAAATAACTTCTTTAAGCATTTTAATAGAAGTGTTATGATCAGCACTACTAGTTGGAATAGCTTCTACCCACTTAGTAATGTAATCAACAGCAGCTAAAATATGTGTATAACCATTAGAGGCAGGAAAAGGTCCCATATAATCAAAGCCCCAAACATCAAACGGTTCAATAACAAGAGAGTAATTCATAGGCATTTCTTGTCGTCTAGTAATGTTACCTATTCTTTGACATTCATCACAGGATAAGACAAACTTACGAGCATCTTTGAAAAGAGTAGGCCAATAAAAACTAGATTGTAGTACCTTGTGTGCAGTCCTATCTCCAGCGTGGTGTCCTCCATAAGATTCATAGTGACACTTACGTAGAATCTGTTCCTGCTCATGCTCAGGCACACACCAGCTAATAACACCATCTACTTCTTCTTGATAAAGGTGTGGATCATCCCAGAAGTAATGTCTTAAATCATAAAAGAACTTTTTCTTTTGCTGGTATGTGAAACTCGGGGTATAAATTTAGCAACAATGTAATTAGCATAATCAGCATACCAAGGAGCAGTACGAGAAGCATTGACGACCGCTAATCATTCATCAGGAAAGCTATCATTAATAGGTAGTGGGTCATCAAGAACATGCTCTAACCTAGACAAGTTATCTGCAACGGGGTTCTCAGCTCCTTTTCTATCAATAATGTGCAAGTAAAATTCTTGGAGCAAGAGAACCCATCTATTGAGTCTAGGCGTAACATCTTTCTTTTCCATAAGATATTTAATAGCAGCGTGATCAGTATGAATAGTAAGTTTGGAATCAACAATATAAGGTCTAAACTTATCACATGCAAACACAACTGCTAAGAACTCTTTTTCAGTAGTAGCATAATTTCTCTGGGTAGTATCACGAGTCTTACTAGCATACTGGATAACATTAAATTTCTTATCAACTCTTTGCCCAAGAACAACACCTACAGCATAATCACTAGCATCGCACATAATTTCAAAAGGTAAATTCCAATCAGGTTGCTGAACAATAGGTGTAGTGATCCAAGCTTTCTTAAGTGTTTCAAAAGCTTCTACACAATCATCATCAAACACAAAAGCGATATATTTTTGCAATAAATTAGTCAGAGGCCTAGAGATTTTAGAAAAGTCCTTAATGAACCTCCTATAAAAACCAGCATGACCAAGGAAACTTATTATACCTTTTATGTCCTTGGGACATGGCATCTTTTCAATAGCATCAACTTTGGCTTTATCAGCTTCAATACCTCTCTCGGAGATCTTGTGCCCCAAGACAATGCTTTCATTAACCATAAAGTGACACTTTTCCCAATTCAGGACAAGACTAGTGGCTTCACATCTCTGCAAAACTCGATCAAGGTTGCTCAAACAATCATCAAAGAAGGATCCATAGATGGAGAAGTCATCCATGAATACCTCACAAATCTTTTCACAAAAATCAGAGAATATAGCCATCATGCATCTTTGAAAGGTAGCGGGTGCATTACATAAACCAAAAGGCATACATCTATAAGCAAAAGTACCAAAAGGGCAAGTAAAAGTAGTTTTAGATTGATCCTTCGCTGACACAGGTATCTGAGAGAAACAAGAATAACCATCTAGAAAGCAAAAATGTGTATGTTTGGACAGTCTTTCTAGCATTTGATCAATGAAAGGTAAAGGGTAATGATCTTTCTTAGTAGCTTTATTTAACTTATAGAAATCAATTACCATCCTATAACCTGTAATAATTCTTTGCGGGATCAATTCATCTTTATCATTAGGTACGACAGTAATACCTCCCTTTTTAGGAACACAATGGACAGGGCTTACCCATTCACTATCAGCAACGGGATAAATAATACCTGCCTTGAGGAGCTTTAGTATCTCCTTTCTTACCACTTCCATCATCTTGGGATTTAATCGTCTTTGAGGATCTCTAACTGGTTTGGCATCTTTCTCCACTGAAATCTTGTGTTGACATAATGTGGGACTAATGCCCTTAAGATCATCCAGAGTATATCCAATAGCTGCACGGTGCTTCTTCAGAGTTTTCAATAATCTTTCTTCTTCTTTCTCTGAAAGGTTAGCACTAATAATAACGGGATATATTTCTTTTTCATCAAGATAAGCATACTTAAGATTATCAGGTAATGGTTTGAGTTCAAACACGGGATCACCCTTGGGTGGAGGGGGATCCCCAAGAATTTCAACGGGAAGGTTATGTTTCAGCATAGGTTCTTGTTTAAGGAACACTTCATCTATTTCTTCCCTTTCCTTCATAAACATATCGTTTTCATGGTCTAGCAAATATTGTTCTAACGGATCAGTTGGAGGAACAGCAATGGAAGCAAGACCAATAATCTCATCCTTACTAGGTGGTTCCCTTTCACGAGGTTGTCTACTAAACTTAGCAAAATTAAACTCATGAGACATACCATCTATGCCAACAGTGATAGTATTCCTTTCACAATTAATCTTAGCACTAGCAGTATTCAAGAAGGGCCTACCAAAAATAATGGGACAAAAGGCATCTTGTGGGGAAGCAAGAACAAGAAAATCAGTAGGGTATTTAACCTTCCCACACAAAACTTCAACATCTCTAACAATCCCAATAGGTTTAATGGTATCCCTATTAGCAAGCTTAATAGTAACATCAATGTCTTCTAATTCAATGGGTGCAATGTCGTGCATAATTTCTTTATAAAGATCATAAGGTATCGCACTAGCACTGGCACCCATATCACATAAGCCATGATAATAATGATCTCCTATTTTAACAGAAATAACGGGCGTGCCTACGACAGGTCTACGTGTCTTAGTATTAGGTCTAGCAATATTAGCAGTCTCACCACAGAAAGAAATAACATGCCCATCTAAGTCCTCATCCAAGAGATCCTTAACCATAGCAATACTAGGTTCAACATTAATTTGCTCAGGAGGTGTATAAGTCCTAGTATTACTCTTACGAACAACAGTCGAAGCTTTAGCATGATCCTTTATCCTCACAGGAAAAGGAGGTTTTTCAACATAAGCAGTAGGAACAATAGGATCACTATAGGTAATAATCTTTTCTTCGACTGTAATAGGTGCAACTACTTTCACTTCAACGGGAGGATTATATTTAAACCACTTCTACTTAGGGAGATCAACGTGACTAGCAAAATATTCACAAAAAGTAGCTACTATCTTAGAGTCAAGTCCATACTTAGCGCTAAATCCACGAAAAACATCGGTATCCATAAAAGATTTAACACAATCGAACTTAGGTGTCATACCTGACTCCTTACCATCGTCGGAACCCCAATCTTCAGAGTTGCGTTTAATTCTTTCCAATAAGTCCCATTTGAAATCAATAGTCTTCAGCATATAAGAACCAGCACAAGAGGTATCGAGCAGGTTGCGATTATCAAGAGAAAGCCGAGCATAGAAATTCTGAATAATCATTTCCCGAGAGAGCTCATGATTGGGGCATGAATATAACATTGACTTAAGCCTCCCCCAAGCTTGAGCGATGCTTTCTCCTTCGCGAGACCAGAAATTATATATGTAATTACGATCACGATAAACAAGATGCATAGGATAGAACTTCTGGTGAAATTCCAACTTCAATTGCTTATAATTCCAAGATCTTGTATCATCACATAGCATATACCATGTCATTGCATCTCCCTTCAAAGATAAAGGGAAGACCTTCCTTTTAACAACATCATCGGGAATACCTGCAAGCTTAAATAAGCCACAAACTTCATCCACAAAGATAAGGTGTAAATCGGGATGCAATGTTCCATCTCCTGCAAATGGATTAGCTAGCAGTTTCTCTATCATACCCGAAGGAATCTCAAAGTAAATATTTTCATCAAGTTAGTAGGTTGAGGAGCAACTCTTTGCTCTTCTGGTTGGGGTGAAGATACCCCAAACAAGCCCCTCAAAGGATTAGTTTCCATAGTAACAAGTAATAGAAAATTTCAGCACACTATATAAATGTTTTCTTACCAAGTTCCACTCACCAAAAGCGCTACACTCCCCGGCAACGGTGCCAGAAAAGAGTCTTGATGACCCACAAGTGTAGGGGATCTATCGTAGTCCTTTCGATAAGTAAGAGTGTCGAACCCAACGAGGAGCAGAAGGAAATGATAAGCGGTTTTTAGTAAGATTTTCTCTGCAAGTACTAAAATCATAGGTAATAGATAGTTTTGTGATAAGATAAATAGTAACGAGTAACAAGTAAATAAAGTAAATAAAGTGCAGCAAGGTGGCCCAATCCTTTATGTACCAAAGGATAAGCCTGGACAATTTCTAATAATGAGGAAGGAGCTCCCGAGGACACATTGGGAATTATAGTCAAGCTAGTTTTCATCATGCTCAAATGATTCGCGTTCGGTACTTTGATAATTTGATATGTGGGTGGACCGAAACTTGGGTACTGCCCTAACTTGGAAAAGCATCCCACTTATGATTAACCCCTATTGCAAGCATCCGCAACTTCAAAAAGGAGTATTAAGGTAAACCTAACCACAGCATTAGACATATGGATCCATATCAACCCCTAACGAAGCAATGCATAAACTAGGGTTTAAGCTTCTGTCACTCTAGCAACCCATCATCTACTTATTACTTCCCCATGCCTTCCTCTAGGCCCAAATAATGGTGAAGTGTCATGTACTCGACGTTCACATAACACCACTAGAGGAAAAGACAACATACATCTCATCAAAATATCGAACGAATACCAAATTCACATGACTACTAATAGCAAGACTTCTCCCATGTCCTCAGGAACAAACGTAACTACTCACAAAGCATATTCATGTTCAGAATCAGAGTGGTAATAATATGCATAATGGATCTAAACATATGATCTTCCACCAAGTAAACCAATTAGTATCAACTACAAGGAGTAATCAACACTACTAGCAACCCACAAGTACCAATTTGTGGTTTTGATACAAGATTGGATACAAGAGATGAACTAGGGTTTGAGAGGAGATGGTGCTGGTGAAGATGTTGATGTAGATTGACCCCCTCTCGATGAGAGGATCGTTGGTGATGACGTTGGTGATGATTTCCCCCTCCCGGAGGGAAGTGTCCCCGGCAGAACAGCTCCGCCAGAGGCCTAGATTGATTCCGCCAAGGTTCCGCCTCGTGGCGGCGGAGTTTCGTCCCGTAAGCTTGCCCACGATTTTTTCCAGGGTAAAAGTGATGATATTGCAGAAGATGGACGCTGGAGGCCCACCAGGGGGCCAAGGAGATAGGGGGCGCACCCCCCCTATCTCCTGGACAGGGTGTGGGCCCCTGGCCTATTTCTTTCGCTCATAAATTCTTATTAATTCCAAAAGGTTGTTTCGTGGAGTTTCAGGACTTTTGGGGCTGTGCAGAATAGGTTTCCAACATTTGCTCCTTTTCCAGCCAGAATTCCAGGTGCCGGCATTCCCCCTCTTCATGGTAAACCTTGTAAAATAAGAGAGAATGGCCATAAGTACTGAGATATAATGTGTACTAACAGCCCATAATGCAATAAATATTGATATAAAAGCATGATGCAAAATGGACGTATCAGGGCGCCGCCCTCCTCTCCTTGTCCTATTCAGACTAGGGGGGAGGGGCGTGCAGCCCAGCCTTGGCCGCCACTCCTCTTCTCCATAAAGGCCCACTAAGGCCCATTAGCCTCCCGGGGGGTTCCGGTAACCTCCCGGTACTCCGGTAAAATCCCGATTTCACCCGGAACACTTCCGATATCCAAACATAGGCTTCCAATATATCAATCTTCATGTCTCAACCATTTCGAGACTCCTCGTCATGTCCGTGATCACATCCGGGACTCCGAACAACCTTCAGTACATCAAAACATATAAACTCATAATATAACTGTCATCGTAACATTAAGCGTGCGGACCCTACGGGTTCGAGAACTATGTAGACATGATCGAGACACGTCTCTGGTCAATAACAAATAGTGGAACCTAGATGCTCATATTGGTTCCCACATATTCTATGATGATCTTTATTGGTCAGACCGCATAACAACATACGTTGTTCCCTTCGTCATCGGTATATTACTTGCCCGAGATTCGATCGTCAGTATCTCAATACCTAGTTCAATCTCGTTACCGACAAGTCTCTTTACTCGTTCCATAATACATCATCCCGAAACTAACTCATTAGTTGCAATGCTTGCAAGGCTTAAGTGATGTGTATTACCGAGAGGGACCAGAGATACCTATCCGACAATCGGAGTGACAAATCCTAATCTCAAAATACGCCAACCCGACATGTACCTTCGGAGACAACTATAGAGCACCTTTATAATCACCCAGTTACGTTGTGACGTTTGGTAGCACACAAAGTGTTCCTCCGGTAAACAGGAGTTGCATAATCTCATAGTCATAGGAACTTGTATAAGTCATGAACAAAGCAACAGCAACATACTAAACGATCGTGTGCTAAGCTAACGGAATGGGTCATGTCAATCACATCATTCTACTAATGATGTGATCCCGTCAATCAAATGACAACTCGTGTCTATGGCTAGGAAACATAACCATCTTTGATTAATGAGCTAGTCAAGTAGAGGCATACTAGTGACAATCTGTTTGTCTATGTATTCAAACATGTATTATGTTTCCGGTTAATACAATTCTAGCATGAATAATAAACATTTATCATGATATAAGGAAATAAATAATAACTTTATTATTGCCTCTAGGGCATATTTCCTTCAATGGCATGGTTATTTATCGCTTTATTTTCTGAATAAATATACCCTGCTTTCTCAAAGGTTGCCAACTTTTTTAGGTTAAAGAGTTGTAGCATGGCTTGCATTGAGGATGTCTTTGTTTGGTAATCATGACAGTTCCTGGATCAACTACATAGTAGAGCAGCTTAATGTTGCATCAGATAGATTGTGCTACCCTTATCAGTTATATTCTATATTTATGTCCTTAGTCTCTTGCTTTGTTGTATTTTAAAAAAAATGATCATAGTTCAGTATTCACAGCTTATGCACGGATTAAGGGATTAATTGATCTTTCTCTCATCTATCCTAATTCACTGTAATCTTAATGTGCATATTGGTGCAGAAGCAAATTATTTTACGGTAAATAAATCCAGTGATTGTAATGGCGGTTTTAGAAGAGATGCTAAAATTAATTCAAGGGGTTCGAGATGTGCTTATGTTCTATGATTTTTCATTCAAGAGGGGAAGATAAAGAAGGGGCAAGATGAAGAGGAAAAGTGGAAGAAGGATAGCAACTATGTGCTTGCTGTAACCGACTCTTCGTCACCTGACTACTACCACGCAGGCAGTTTCTTATAAGCAGAAGAGGTAGGCATGATGGGCAATACATCATAAATGATGTCACTTTCTAATAAGATGGATTTGTGGTATGTTGAATTATGTTTCCTTAGTTTGCATAAATCATGTTACATTCTTATATACATGTTTAGACTGTGATTGACAGCTTGACCAAGCTTAGCTATGTAGAAACCTGAGAATAAATTAATTGTTTTGTACAACTTTTAATTTAATAGTTGTGTAAGATAAATTTGGTTTATCATATGACCAAGCTTAGTTCCCTATGATTTATTTTAAATAACATCATGCCTAAATACTTGGTATTTTTTTGATGTTTTACTTTTACCCGTGGCAAAGTAATAAAGGATGCATGCATTGTTTTATTTTATGATGTAGGGCCAAATATAAGGGCCTTTTGCTTTTGTACTATTTTTATTGCGCAACAAGTGATAAGTGTTATGTACTACTTATTTATGCCGCCTACAATGTGTTTGATAATGAATGTGATCTATGTTTGTTCTCCTAATTATCTTGATTTAGTATGCTATATAGACAACAGATTTATTCAGGATGCCCGTGAGCTTTAATTCTATGGAATAATTGGTTTCCCGTCTTTTTGTTCATATCATAGAACTATTGAAGTAGGAGGTGTGTTGACATGCATGTTCAAGCCGGAGCCCTGCATTGCCAGACTAAAATAATCTCAGTGAAAGAGCACTGCTTGTGCTAAGATCTTTTGGAGAAGCCTGTATTTACAAGAAAGTGAGTGAGAGCTCTGTAGCATTTCTAATATTATATGTGGACGACATATTGCTGATTGGAAATGATATAGAATTTCTGGATAGCATAAAAGGATACTTGAATAAAAGTTTGTCAATGAAAGACCTTGGTGAAGCTGCTTATATATTGGGCAAAAGATCTATAGGGATAGATCAAGATGCTTAATTGGACTTTCACAAAGTACATACCTTGATAAAGTTTTGAAAAAGTTCAAAATGGATCAAGCAAAGAAAGGGTTCTTGCCTGTAATACAAGGTGTGAGGTTGAGTCAGACTCAATGCCCGACCACGGCAGAAGATAGAGGGAAAATGAAAGGTGTTCCCTATGCTTCAGCCATAGGCTCTATCATGTATGCAATGTTGTGTACCAGACCTGATGTGTGCCTTGCTATTAGTTTAGCAGGGAGGTACCAAAGTAATCCAGGAGTGGATCACTGGACAACGGTCAAGAACATCCTGAAGTACCTGAAAAGGACTAAGGATATGTTTCTCGTTTATGGAGGTGACAAAGAGCTAGTCGTAAATGATTATGTCGATGCAAGCTTTGACACTGATCTGGACGATTCTAAATCGCAAACCGGATACATGTGAAGCGTCGTGGCGGGATCTACATGTGAAGCGGAGTACATAGCTTCTTTGGAAGCAGCAAATGAAGGAGTCTAGATGAAGGAGTTCATATCCGGTCTAGGTGTCATACCTAGTGCATCGGGTCCAATGAAAATTTTTTGTGACAATACTGGTGAAATTGCCTTGGCAAAGGAATCCAGATTTCACAAGAGAACCAAACACATCAAGAGACACTTCAATTCCATCCGGGACCAAGTCCAGGTGGGAGACATAGAGATTTGCAAGATACATACGGATCTGAATGTTGCATACTCGTTGAATAAGCCTCTTCCACGAGCAAAACATGATTAGCACCAAGGTTCCATGGGTGTTAGAATCATTACTATGTAATCTAGATTATTGACTCTAGTGCAAGTCGGACACTGAAGGAAATATGCCCTAGAGGCAAAAATAAAGTTATTATTTATTTCCTCATATCATGATAAATGTTTATTATTCATGCTAGAATTGTATTAACCGGAAACATAATACATGTGTGAATACATAGACAAACATAGTGTCACTAGTATGCCTCTACTTGACTAGCTCATTGATCAAAGATGGTTGAGTTTCCTAACCATAGACATGAGTTATCATTTGATCAATGGCATCACATCATTAGAAGAATGATGTGATTGACTTGACCCATTTTGTTAGCTTAGCACTTGATCGTTTAGTATGTTGCTATTGCTCTCTTCATGACTTATACATGTTGCCATGACTATGAGATCAGGTAACTCCCGCTTACCAGAGGAACACTTTGTGTGCTACCAAACGTCACAACGTAACTGGGTGATTATAAAGGTGCTCTACAGGTGTCTCCGAAGGTACTTGTTGAGTTGACGTATTTCGAGATTAGGATTTGTCACTCTGATTGTCGGAGAGGTATCTCTGGGCCCTCTCGGTAATGCACATCACTATAAGCCTTGCAAGCAATGTGACTAATGAGTTAGTTATGGGATGATGCATTACATAACGAGTAAAGAGACTTGCCGGTAACAAGATTGAACTAGGTATTGAGATACAGACGATCGAATCTCAGGCAAGTAACATACCGATGACAAAGGGAACAACGTATGTTGTTATGCGGTTTGACCGATAAACATCTTCGTAGAATATGTGGGAACCAATATGAGCATCCAGGTACCGCTATTGGTTATTGACCGGAAACGTGTCTCGGTCATGTCTACATAGTTCTCGAACCCGTAGGGTCCGCACGCTTAAAGTTTGGTGACGGCCGGTATTATGAGTTTTTGTGTTTTGATGAACCGAAGGTAGTTCAGAGTCCTGGATATGATCACGGACATGACGAGGAGTCTCGAAATGGTCGAGACGTAAAGATCGATATATTGGATGACTATGTTCGGACACCGGAAATGTTTCGGAAGGTTTCAGACATATACCAAAGTACCGGGGGGTTACTGGAACCCCCCGAGGGGTTTATTGGGCCTCATGGGCCCTAGTGGAGAAGAGGAGGGCGGCCAGGGCAGGTCGCGCGCCCCCTCCCCCTCTAGTCCGAATTGGGCAAGGAGGGGGGCCTTCTTTCCTTCTCCTCCTCTCTCCCTTCCTTCCCCTCTCCTACTCCAACAAGGAAAGGTGGAGTCCTATTCCCGGTGGGAGTAGGACTCCCCCCCTTGGCGCTCCCTCCTTGGTCAGCCGCCTCCCCCCCCCCTTGCTCCTTTATATACGGGGGCAGGGGGGCACCTCTAGATACAACAATTGATCATTGGTCTCTTAGCCGTGTGCGGTGCCCCCCTCCACCATATTCCACCTCGGTAATATCATAGCGGTGCTTAGGTGAAGCCCTGCGTCGGTCGCATCATCAACACCGTCATCACGCCATCGTGCTGACGAAACTCTCCTGCAAAGCTCTGCTGGATCAGAGTTCGTGGGACGTCATCGAGCTGAACGTGTGCTGAATTCGGAGGTGCCGTACATTCGGTACTTGATCGGTCGGATCGTGAAGACGTACGACTACATCAACCGCGTTGTGCTAACGCTTCCTCTTTCGGTCTACGAGGGTACATGGACTCACTCTCCCTGCTCGTTGCTATGCATCACCATGATCTTGCGTGTGCGTAGGAAAAATTTTGAAATTACTGCGTTCCCCAACATAGGCTATAGCGATGGACACAATAGTAGCATTTTGTTTTGTTTTTATTCAAAAGTAGTATACTCCCGTATAAAACCAAGAGTTGAACAACAGTAGTAAGCGAGACCTAGCTTTTCATTGATTTCTTGGCATTGTTCTTTAATTTTATAATAGTTATTATGTTTGACGGAAGGCTGGAAATACATGGTGCTTCCGTCAGAGAGCCCACTACAAAGCCCATATCAATTGGAACATATTTACCAGTTGTTTCAACATAGGATTTATAACTTGATTTGGATTTGTTTTCTTAAAACTTGCAGCAATTAATATTTTATTTCTTAGCATTATAATATCAGTATTTTCATTTTCAATGCTCACATGGCACCTGGGCAGTAAACTAGAATAATGTTTACAGCTTCTCATAATCATATCTACATTATCATATCAGTATGTCTAACAAGCTTGCATGTGGATGTGCTAATGACCAGGCTCTCATGAAACGCAAGGACGATTAGCATGTTTTGTCCGGTCTGCTGTAGTTTAGGTGGGCAAGGTCACATAATTTGGGTTATTTGACATCATTTTGGGATACTACTCAACTTTTGTTTCTATATGTTTGTAAAGGCTAAATTGCATGATTTTCATTTCGAGGTCGTACCATGGCTGATTCCAATCTTCCCTTCTGTAACTTTTTGTGTGTTTGCGGGAGTTGGTGTTTGTCTTTGTTCATTTTTCCATAATAATCCTTTATCATGGAAACGAGCATGATAACTTCATATATTTGCAGTATCAAGAAAATCCTTTTTGTTGTTTATTGCATACTGTAACATTCCTGTGTATCAAATTTGTCCCGGCTATGTATGCTTAGTATATCTATATTATTGGGTGTATGTATATATATGCAACACCGGACTCGTTGTGATGCTTATAGTTGCTACTAACTGCCTTCTTAATCGTGCTACAATTAGTTTATTACTGGGATGGATATGACCGCACCCGGCATGGGTGCGGCCGTGCGGCAAGCTGCTTTTGATGGTTCCATATCTGGTAGCAAAGCTAACACCTTTTGTTGTTTCACCAGCATTGCTTTTACTTGGGAGTAGCTTGACATTTTAATTACGATGTTCATAGCTATAATATTTTTGTATGTATCTCTTCTTACTTGGGAGTAGCTTTCTCATTAATTCCCCTATAGTTCTACCGCACTAGACAATGTGCATTCAGTACGCATTATGGTCGTTGTCGATAGACGTAACTAGTTGTCTATAGTTAAGTTCAGCTAAAATATGTTCACTTGGTCCATTAGTTAGTTCCTTGGTCCTCCCAACCACCACTGGATAGTCTTTGTTATTTTTTATTGTAGCCCAGCTCTGTATGCTCCTGATTCTCAACTAGGAGTAGTGTCACTTCCAACAAATAGGTCTCTGTATGCTTAATGCATGTACCTGGATTCCTTTTTATAATGCCAGTAATGTTCATGCACTTCTAATGTTCTACACAACGTCAGATACTGGAGAGTAATCCAGTTTTCTATGTGTGGATTCATATTGTACCTAATCGGAAAAAAATATCAAATGACAGGATTGCAAAGAGGTGTCGACTTGTGATCGACCATATCTGTTGTATCTACTCGGAGGCTGGATCTCTCTCAGTTCACTCAGGAGCACCTTTGTTCCGCTGTAGCACACAATGTAAGAGGTCAGAGCCACGACGCCAGTGCGTCTGCTTCCCCTCAGGCTTTTACTTTATCATGTGTGTACCATTGTTGAATTTCTCTAATTGTTTGTGTTGCTACAAGCATATATAGTAATGTATATGTTCCAAGGAATAAAGAACAACACTGAAACTATGGTGTTGAGAGCTAGAAGAGTTTGCGTTGGTTCAAAATTGGCAAATTCGGTCTCTGATATGGAAGTATATATTGCATTGTTGCTACTGAGATCTAGCGTTCTTACTTTAATAGAAATAAGGTCCCATGGTTATTGGTGTTACCAATTCCCATGCCAAAATAATCATGTGTGGCTGACTACATTTCACTTGCTTTTTTCTGGATATATAGATTAGATGCTTTCTAAGCGATGGTTTCCATTGCCTCTTGCTCTTCATATAGAATTTATTTGTGAAGCCTGCCACTTTATCGTGTATTTGAACTAACAACATGGGTCTTGCAAAATACAACTACATGAATTTGGATTTGTCCATCAAGCTTAAGAAGGTTATGTTGAGCATGGTGATGAATTTTATGCATAGTTTTTGTCTCTTTTGTGCACTAATTAACTTTGTGTTAGCATTTAGTTTTGTAATTTTCATTATATAGGCTGACCCTTTCTTGGTGCTAATACTCTCACACTTTCTTGTTTTACGTTTGCAGATTTAAGGCTCTACCATCACACAAAGCAAACAATCATGTGGATTTGCGCAATTCTCCCCCTGGATGTGTCGATGTTGGAGACACCTTCTCAGCCTACAGGTTTCTCTCTCTCTCTCTCTAGCGCACGCGCGCGCGCACGCACACACACGCAACTGCTCACGTATCTTGGACTGGATTAAGAAATTAAATGTAAGATGTGCTTTTGAATCTGTAGTGTTTTAGGTGTGTAGGTCTCTACATCTTTTTGGATATTCATGCCTCAAACCGTGAATAGAAATCTGCGGTGTCTCGGGCTGTTGGTTTTTCAGGCTTATTCTGGCCATAGTTTTATCCTGGTGATTAATGTTTATAGTTTACTGTCAACTACTTCTACTGATGGCTTATATTATTATATAGATTGTGACCATAATTGTGAGTTTTATGGGAGGCAACTCACTGGATAAATATAATGGATTCGGGTGGTGGATTTAGTAGCTTTTGAAATGGGCCTTGCTCTGGTTTCTCCTTCCACTACAACATGGTGTTGTACTCTGCATGCCGTTGTGTAAGGCACTGATGGTCTCCTGAGGTGAGATATTTATGTGATTCTAACGGCGCTCTGTCTCCATTCGCAAGCATAACAATATGCCCTGATTGATTGGAAGTCAAGGTTTTGGTCGATTGATTTATATGTCTATGAATTTCCTTACATTTTCCTGTGTGCTCATCTATCCCGCAAGTTATTGTACATGCACCTCCATTCTTATGCTGGAAAAAATGTGACTGATATTGTAGGGGTTCCGAGTACTATGAGCATTGCCCAAGGTTTACACCACAACGACTGCTAGAGAAGGCATTCACCTCAATGCAGGGGACATATGATTGGTAACAATCACCTCCTGTTTAATTAGCCTTTGCTAATCCATTTTGAATCCCCTCCAATTTAGAAGTCTTTCATTTATTTCTCTTAGTGAGTACTTCATGGATTAAGTATGTTTGACCCCTTCGTGGCCATCTTGAATCCACTCCAATTTAGAAGTGTTTCATTTCTTTCTCTCTTACTGAGTACTTCATGGATTATGTATGTTTGACCCCTTCGTGGTGCTGACTATGGTGTGTGCTGCCTCGGTGAGAGCTAACAGGAAGAATAGGAAGTAGAGAGAGAGGTAGGGAGGACTTGTGTACACATGATTAGGGGGCTATAGATTTGTGTAGCTAGCTACCACAACTAATCTTGTGTCTATGACATGCTCTAAGTGATGTAATTGAACCAAACCATTACTTTATGAGTGCTTAGTACCTTCAATTTCTTACTTTGAGAAATCTGAGTCCTAGAATCATTGATCTCTATATATTTCCTTCAATCTATGGAATGTATATTGTGTATCCAGTAGTGGACCGGGTGATGCTTCCATCGTGCTTTGCTTTTGGTGTAAACACCTTTAACCAAAAATGAATTGTCTCCTACCAAGTTGGATATAACTGTCACTGCACTGTAAATAGGTTGTATGTTGCGATTCTGATTTGGTTTTGGTATAATGTTTTAAACCTGTGCACTTCTCCCTGTCATATGAATCGTGACCTACCAGGTTGGATATAGGTGTGGTATGGGTTAACCTACCGGGTTGGATATGGCTGTGGCGGGGGGTGAAGCAAGATGCACTTTCTAACATGGTAGTTTTTGTTCTGAGTAAACACGTTCTACTCTGCTTGCAGCGAGCATTGGCGTGTCTATGTCTATTTTCCTGTGCTATCTAGGGGTGCGGTTACAGTTTGGTGCTCTTCCGCTTTGAATCACCATTACTTCTTTTGCTGCCGATTCCATGGCAGATAATTTTCTTTTACCAATTCTTATACTTTTTGGATCTGCCTCTTAGGCATGGATTTGTGGCTTATTATGTCTTTATCACCTCATGATAATTGTGATTTGTGTTTATTGTTGCGGGCTTATTAATAATACCAAATATGTACATGATTGTTGCACTGCTTGATGTCCAGTTTATGGAGATGAGGATTCTCAAGAAATGGCTTCTTTGCTCTTAAAGTAATGATTCTTTATATATCTTTCATCTGTAGGGAGGTATTGAAGCCTTCACACAAACACACTCTACAAGAGGCAGTAGTACAGCATAGATGAACGAGTAAGGTTAGTATTCTTTCAGCAACTACAATATGCCTTTGGCATTGCTTGGATAGATGCTATGTATTGGGCAAATACCATGCTTCTGATGTAAAGTTTAATGTATTGAACTGATCCATTTTCAGCAACTACTCTTGCATTAATAGGTATTGAGTTTATATGCCCGACTAATATGTTGAGCCAGGCACTGTGCGCCAAGGCTAACATTATATACCCTTAAGCAGTTATTGCAACACGCAAGTAAATCAGATGTCAGGCGTCTCTATTGAGATATCTATCTAATAGTATACTCTATAGTTTAGTGCTATGTTGTGTAAAAACAGTGTAAATAAATTATCCAAAACTGCCACTATGTTGTCCTTTTAGTGTTGTACTGTACTTCAATACTTTTGGTATCACGCTGTTGCTGCACATGTATATAAAATGCATCAATGGCATGTAATGAATCTTCATGCTTTGGACCTTTGCACCAATTTCTATGCACTGAGCTGATATAAACTTGATATATTTGATAGATGAACACAATTATATTGTGCTATTTTTATATTTGCAATGATTCAATGATTGTATTACCGGATTGGATATTACTATACCCGGCAGCGGTGCTGTCGGGTGCGGCAAGCCGCACTTCCTACCTAGTGCATGAAGCTGGAAGAGGAATTGAAAAAGTACTATGAACCATGGTAACAAAAAGATTCCGTGTTACATGAAACCTTTTGCATTTAATTCACTTAGGGCATCTTCAATGCCGGCCGAGAAACCTCTCGCATCCGTTCAGACCACGTTGTCCAGACCGTTGAAGCCATCCAACACGATCATGTATCGGTTCGCGGCGCGGCTCGGACGCGTCTTCTCCCGCAAACTGGAGACAAACGTGGGGAGGGTGGGAGGGGGGGCCTTGAGAATAAAACTTTGCCCTTGCTCCACCTCTACTGAATGGTACATTCTAGAGACCTCGTAGGTCGCCTTTTAGTGTCGTAATCGTTCTAAAGGCTGGGTGTATTTGTGCATTCCTAAAAGAAAAGGAAAAGAACTAAGGGCATGTACAATGGATAAATGATAAGGCGGGGAAGAGAGAACTCATAAAAAAGGTTTAGAGAAGACAAGAGATGATCTCTTAGCATAGTATGTCTCATCACATTTTTAGAAATGGCTAATTATTAAAGATAAGGCTAAGAGATGACCCATTGTAGATTTTTTTGTCATCACTAAATTACATGCAAAATTTAAAATAAAACTATATTATCAACCATTGTACGTGTCCTAATGAGCTACAAAATCTTCTCGGTAGCTTTGGTGCCGAGCAAGTGCAATAACGAATTTAAGGAACTGTTGCATACTCCCTCTGTTCTAAAATACATGACCCTACTAAGTTTGTATTAAAGTTAGTACAAAGTTGAGTTATTTATTTTGGAACGGAGGGAGTACGAGCTAGCCCCCTTGTGGTGTACATATGCATGAAGCTGGAAGAGGAATTGGAAAAGTACTATATGAACCATTGTAACAAAAAAAGTCCATGTTGCATGAAAGTTTTTGCATTTAATTCATTTAGGGCATCTCCAAAACGGACAGGTAAACCTCTCGCATCCGTTCAGACCATTGTCCGGACCGTCGAAGCCATACAACGCGGTTCTATATCGGTTTGGGGCGTGTACGGACGCGTTTTCTCTCGTAAACCAGAGACAAATGTGGGGGGAGTCGGTGGGAGTATGGACCAATCACATGCCCGCTTCTAACCGCCCTGGTCCACCAAAAACCCCTCACCCCTCCCGCGCACACTTCACGCCCGTTGCCAGTTGCTCACTTTCATGCCGTTGTAGAGAGCGTCGCTCCACATTGAAGGCGGCTCAGGGCGACGCAACCTCTCACTGCCTCCGCCATTGAAGCAACGTGCCGACCAAGGGCTCCGCACACTGCACGCCCGGTTGAACATGCCTCCTCGCCGCACATGGGGAAGACAAAGGGATCTGCTGCGGCCGGCTGCAAACTAGTGTAGTGTATCCATGTCGTGGGAGTGGAGCTCCGCGCGACCGTACGTGCAAATAATTTTACCTTTTTAGTTGAAATATGTTCAAAATTTAACCACTTTCGTTCGGTTTGTATGACATTCGTCATGTTTATATGAAGTCTGGCTGAGTTTGCATGAATTTCATCTGGTTTGTTGAAAAAGAGTTTGCAATGTATGCGGTTAGCGTTGGATGGAGGCCCCCGCATATGTGTCCACGGACTGGTCTCCCCTACCCGTGGACGGATGCGGGAGAAAATTTGCGGGTCACCGTTAGAGATGCCCTTACAACCCCTGGTCAGGCCCATCGATGAGGTGTCCGAAGTGGGCATACGTAAGTACAGTAGTATATAACGGGAGCCCCTTTATTTCACATGTTACGGGAGTGAGGGAATCCTCGCTGGAAGGGAGGGCAAATTGTGCCGGCCATCGGAGAATATTCTAAATACATATTACATAACACTCTACATAAAACATTTAATAAATATTGACCATGCATTTAAAAAATGTAAAATGTATATAGAGAAAATGTTTATCACATGAACAAAAAATGTATATAAAAAATATACAACGTGAAATGTGTATATAAGAAATGTTGACCATGTATTTTAAAAATGTTAATCTAAGCATTTAAAAAAGAAATGTTGAAAAAGTGTTCAAAAAATGTTAAGCA
>NC_041389.1:687871939-687914179 GCF_002162155.2 Triticum dicoccoides | reverse complement strand
AATGTTAAGCATGTATTTAGAAAATGTTAAATTTTTATATAAAAATTGTTGACCATGTATTCAAAAAATGCTAAACTTGTATTTAAAAAATGTTAAATGTCTATAGAAAAATTGTTGGACATTTATTAAAAATATATGAAACTTGTCTTTGAAAAACATTAAATGTGTATAGAAAAAATATTAAACTTGTAAAAAATGAGGAATATGTATAGAAAAAATGTTGACCATGTATTAAGAAAATATTGAACTTGTATTTGAAAAATGTTGAATCCGTATAGAAAAATGTTGACCATGTATTAAAAAACCTTAAATTTATATTTGAAATTTTTTAACGTGTACAGGAAAATGCTGGCCATGCAATAAAAAATGTTAAACTCTTATTTGAAAAATGTTAATGAAGCATTTGAAAAAAAATTAACTTGTACAGAAAAAATGTTGACTGTGTATTGAAAATATGTTGATCTAGTATTTCAAAAAATGTTTAATTTGTATTAAAAATGTATTAGTTATATACCAAAAATGTGTATAGAAAAAAAATGAGAACCAGGAGTAAACAAAAAATATTAAAAACAAGAAATAAAAAACACGAAAAAGGGCAATTAAAACCAAGAATAAGCAAAAAAAGAATAAAAATAGAGGAAAATAGAAATAAAACAGAGGAAAAAAACCGGTGTCAAAAGAAAAACATAAAAAAAGGTGGAGAAAACCAGTTGTTTTACCTCAAGTACGTAGCGTGCTACTCTCACCGTCCTTCAAAGAGTGTACTTTCAACATTGTTGGAGGCTCAAACTATCTCAAAGTTTGAACGAATTTATGCAAAAATATATCAATGTTTACGAAACCGAATAAGTATATGATAAAAATATATATTATCATGAATCTAATGCTACTAATTTGATGGCATAAATGTTGATTTATTATTGTATAAATACGCTCAAACATAACTTTTCAATAAAATTGAAAGTATAGTCTTTAAAGGATGGAGGGAGTATATATCAAGCACGATCTTGGCCATCTAAAAAACCACGAACTTGGCTGTGGCGTACTGGGTAGGGGCGCTAGAATGCAAAAGGTTCGAATCCTAGCCACTCTACTTTCTTCCTCTTCCTTTCTTTTAAAGATTTGTTAATGGGCCGTCCCAATTTCCTTCAGCGAGAGTTGTTTCCATCTCGCTTAAGGCGAGATATAGCTCCCGTGGTCTATAACCTTCTTTTAGGCTTCTGCAGTATATAACTATACTCCTCCCTATCGGTCCCTAGGCCCCATTGCTGGAAAGGCTCGGCTTCAAAACCGTACATGGAGCTTCCGCCTCATACGGCTCCTCTAGGGATGGGGCATCATATCTCAGCTTGATTATGAGAGAGATTGAAGTGAAAGAACCCGGTTTCAGAGCGTGGAAACGGAAAAGAATGAGGTGAAAGGGCCGACCCATGCGGCCCACTTAGAATATGCTTTGACTTCCCCAGGTTGTACAATAGTACTATTTTCTGGACCCAAGTTTGAAAGGATTAGGGCACTGGATTGAAGAAAGGGGGCAATGAGATAACAGCTTGAAACAATAGGAGAGAAGTGGTAGCTTCATGTCGGGGCGAACTAAAACATCTTAGCCGTAAAAAACCTTCCCTTTTCAAGTCCTTGCTATCCCTCTCGCTCTACCCAACTATCTATAATGGGGCAGAGAAGGATAAGCAAAGTAGGCGCATGAATATTTCTTAATTAAGAGTTTTCGAAGCTGAAAAGGAAAAGTAACGTTAGACGGTTTCCAGTTCGTTACCTGAATGCTCCGCGTTAACGCGAAAAGATAGGAAAGGAAAAGTGCCTTGCTCGTCCCTTTGATTCAATCCTTCTTCTTCTCGAAAGCTACAACTAGAAAATATATTCTTCTTTGCCGGTGATCGATTCTCTTGGTTGATGTGCTTTCTTCCAAACCCTTGACGAGCGTGGCGCAGAAAGCAAAATGTTTTGCAGCGAGTCAAGCGTAATATGATCAAAAGGAAATGGGGTCTAGTCTATCTGTCCCACTCTAAAGAAGATAGTGAACCTGAGGTTGTGCTGTCTCCAATCCCACGAGTCCCAATCTGGATCTGGATATGAGATTGAATCTAGTTTTTTCACAAAGGCTGGTTGAGAACTTCTCTTGTTCTTTGGTCATTCCAGAAAAAACCTCCATACCTTAATAATAGGGGCTTGTGTATAAAGGAAAGCAGCAAACCGGTCAAAGGCAAAGCTGTTCTATCTCAACTCTCTGACTTGAAGGAAGATGTGGCGGATCTCAAGGCTGGCTCTATTCCAATTTTTTTGGGGGGGGAGACCTTTTCTAGCTGCTGCAGGGGTCGGACATTGACTGGCACTGCACCTGGCACCAATGGAATTTGGTGGTCACAGGCGCGGGTTTTGGTCCCATTACTCAGAGGTTCGAATCCTGCCAATCAAATCAACTGGTCAGTTAGGAACTCCCCAGAGGCAGAGGCTTTTTCTACAAACGCGAGGATAAGGATACCAGGCCGAGAAACCCCAAATCCTTATTAATGAGGAATGGCTTTTAAAGGGGGCCAGCTTACGGGCCAGGCCTCTCTCTGACCTGATAACTAGTATCGCCTCCCCGCCCAGCTCTATCAGCAGGCCCCTTCTTTTGCAATACTTAAGAAGGCCTCCAGTAGGAAGATCGAGGAACCGGTACTGGCGCTCCTGGGCCACCCAGTTAAGGTGGGATATGATTGCATCGCGGTGTCTAAGGAAGCGAATGCAAGGATTTACTACGACTCTCAGGTGTAAACCCACACCAAAACAGTGCTTTACCCCTAGATGTCCAGTCAACTGTTGTGCCTCAACGCATTTCGGGGAGAACCAGCTAGCTCTGGGTTCAAGTGGCATTTCACCCCTAACCACAACTCATCCGCTGATTCTTCAACATCAGTCGGAAGGAAAAAAAAGAGGATAAATAATAATAATATACTATAGTTAGGGAATAAAAGAGGATTTGGGGATAGAACATGAAGGAAATGTTATACAAGATGAGAAAGAGTTGCAAGAACACATTTCTAGTTACTATAAGAGACTATTTGGTTCAGAGGACGGGGGGACATATCTGTTAGTGGAAGCCCCTTGGTCAACAGAGCACATGCTATTAGAACTAGACAATCAAGAGTTGACTAAGCCTTTCACTATGGAGGAAATAGAGTTAGTAGTTAAAGAGATGAAAACCAAAACAGCTCCTGGCCCGCACTGTCAGATGGGAGAGCGCCAACGGCCTTTGGACGATGTCAGGAACGAAAAACAGACCGTGTGCCATGGATTTGATGAAGCTTGATGGTTCCCCAGGATCCAATAAATCCACTTAGGTCTCTATTGCTTTATTGCAATCCGCTCCGCGCCACTTACTCGGGACTATATAGTTCTGTCTATAGAGAGACCCCGCCTAGCTCTAAAATGGTTTCAACCTTTCCTCGACCTCATGGAAAGAGATGCTCGGGTAGCAAAGTTGCCTACCATTAGGTATTGTTTGAGCCCGTAACTTCCATCAGGAGAGGTATCCTCGCTCAGTTTCAACTGGTGGTTACTTAAGTTTATTTTCTCTGCCGGATTGCGTTTCAAATTCAGACTTGTCTTTGTTAAACAACGCTTTTGGGTTGCCTAGACCAGATAATTCAAGAAATAGAGACGCGCATTGCCTAATTGGTAGTTTATTTCCCACCATAGCTTTACTCAAGTGGAAATCCTTTGAATCGAACAAAAAGTTCGTAACCGCTAGGCTGCATCGTCCCCTTCAACCATAATCATCTAGATTACAGATTTCATAACTGCATTTTGCAAGAAGAGAGTGCCTCCCATTCTCTGGAGTAACAATAATAATAAGACTCCACGTCGCCTTCAGGCTTGGATCCATGCCTTGCATCTTCTTCTTTCTCAGAAAAGAACTCAGATCGTTCAGATTCTTTGCCAGGAGAGTCCCCGGCTTTCGAGCCCTACTCGTGGGAGTTGCTTTATCCATCATTGCTATTGGCATCTCAGGAAAGGGGTCCCCCGAATATTGGGTATCCGGAAACACCCAGTGCTGACCACACTGAGAGACACGAAAGCGCAGGTAATGCCAGTTGGCGAAGTGGCGTTAAGCATCCCTAGCGGTACGATTGGAGAACCTGGCTTTGATGACATTCCTGAGGAAGGTATTTCCCCTACTAGTCTCGTTGCTTCGCTTTGTTTTTTAAGGATAGGTGGGAGTAGGACCCTACAATAAAGAGCATATAGCCCACATGAATCTCCCCTAGACTCTTGGGAGAATCCGGGCCCAGAAACTGGTCACAAAACTCGGTCACATTGTATGACGTTGGCAAGACCAATTTCCCGCGCCTGTCACGCCCAGATTCTGGACACATTGCGTGATATTACTCTGAAGAACGAAGAGGAGCTTGAAAAAGCTTGTTTTTGTCTTTTTTTCTCTTTTCTAGGCACTGAACTTCATAGACAGACTTACCAACTGATGAGCAATTTTTAGGCGAATCAAATATTTTCTGAGAGCACTAGACCTTCTCTCTTTCAGGAGATTGTTTTTTTCCGAATGAGAAAGCCTTTGGCAAACTCCTTGCAAATCGCATTAATTAAGTGGTGGGCTATACAAGTGGCGTTTTGAAGGCCCAATACAAAAGAAAGTGGCCGACCCGACCAAGAGAGAAGACAGGGTCAAGCCGACGCCGCCCTTCCTCACCTGCCTGAATGGAATGAATATCTCCTTCGTCTAGTCGAGAAGGGAAAAAGCCCGGCGGGGACAGAATTAGTTTCTTCAGATTCTGACGTAACAAACAATTTTTATGAGACATAAGAACCCCCATTTAACATCTAGCCCTATATCATTTAAGGATACATAAAAAATATTTTTTACACCGACCCGTGAACCAGAGGTTTAAAGCTTGGAATTGAGCTTTCTAGCTTTCTTTAGTACAATCTTTTTGCGAGAGCAACCCCGGGTAGATTCGTAACGTTATTACTCATGGGTAGTAGATGATGGATCCATTTCTTTTGAAGCAGTGGAGTGAAGAGGAGGGTTGGGTCCCGCCTCACAACGAGCCCGGGTAGCTAGATAGGTAGATAGTAGATAGCAGTCCGGATAGTGATAAAATCTAAAATAATCTTCTTCTTGCCGCAGGTGTTGAACGATCTACTCTACACAGGTGTGGGCTTACAGGGCTAGGGCTCATAAACCCTTTCTTTCATTCATCAAGGGGTCGGTTACTTTTCCGGGCCGAGATCGAGAAGTGGAAGTCATAAAAAAGAGATGTTTCTCTTTGCACCTCATATCAAGAGGAAAGGTAGCTTGTCAAGCTGGTCTCACTATTGGAAATTCTGCGCCGGGGGAGCATAGGGAGGAAAGGGAGCCCGGACGGTGGAAGAGACAGGGGAAGCCGGGTCATTTGACGGAAATGGAAGGTCCGAGCGGCTCATTCATTCTTGAAAAAAGAGGGGGGAGCGAGCCAATGTATCAATGAATAGATACAGTCAACGGTATTAAGACAGTGTTGCCTACACGCGAATTAGCTTTCGAGGTCAAGCAGTCTCAATTTCACTACAGGGTTTGTGAATGAATGCTGGGCTGGGCCACCTCAAATGGCGTGAGCCGCATGCGGGGAGACCCGCACGTACGGTTTTCAGGGGGATCCGGCCGGCCGGCGCCCACCCGACTAGAGGGACTGAGAAATTAATCGAGTACAAAACTTATCTTCAAGCTTTACCTTATCTCATATTTTAAACTATCATTTAATCGGACTGGTTTTTGATTTTGGATTTTTAGCAGGGCAGAGCCAATTGGCTACGACATGATCTTAGTGGCACTTCGAAAGCTAGTCTATCGAAGATCGGGTAGTTCTAGTCTTTTTGATTACTCCTTCCTTTTTCCCATCATTTGTCTTGGGCAAGACGACTTCGGTTCACACGTGAAAGTGCTTCAAAAGGCACCAGCGGAAAATAATTCTCAAGAGCAAGGAAAAGTAGATCTATTTCCATGTTCCGATCTTTTCATTAAGGTTATCTAAAGAAAAGCTCATAGTGTTATGCCTTGTAGCTTATTCCACGGGATTCAATGGTGAATTCTGATTTCCCCACAGACTGAACCAAAGGAGAAGAATAGAATAATTCACTGGTGCAGGCGGAGCAGCAAACCTTCATAGAAAAGGGAGAGGGTATACCTAGAAATGATGAAATCAACCAGCACTGCCTTGCTAATTGAATAAAGGAAGATGCCGACTACTTTCTGAACAGAACAATGAGAGTCCCGAACAATGGGAGAATGGAGCTTCTCGTCTATAAACTAATCGATCGACTATATCGTATCGAGCTCAAAGGTTTGTGCAACTTATCTATCAAGCCGCACTTCTTTACTTAAAGATAGCGCATTCCACACTTCTTTACTTCGCTATGGTACATTCCATGCCCTCGGAGAACGCTTTGTCGTGCAAAGTCACTGACATATCCAGTGTCTTTTTTTTATGTTTAGGACAAGCGAAGCGAGAGCGAAACTCGCTATGAGGAGAATACTCGGCAAGAGCGGGAGAATTCTAGGCCAAATGAGAAATATCTCGTAGACAACGGAAAGGAGAGGCCCTTCAACGAACGGATACGTGAAAGGTTTGATTATTCCATAAAGGCTCTCTTCGTTATAAACTATTCTGCTCCCTGAAATGAGAAAGGAAGGAGTTTGGCAAGACGACTTTGGTTCACACGTGAAAGTGCTTCGAAAGGTGTCAAGAAGGGTCGTCGTACAATTTTGGTGATTACAAAAAAGAAGGAGGCGAGCTCCCTATCCCTCTTTGTCTTTCCACTTCCCTCGTTCAGGAACAAACACTTCGCCAAATTCTTTTGAGTCCCGGCCTAACCCTGGGAACCGGGGCATATAAATCCGCTTATGGCATTCACCCAAGCATACAGAGACAGATGGAATGAAAGAAAGAAAAAGTAGCTCCGCAGCTCACCTAGAAGAAGAAAGACCCGCCGCTAACGATTTGGAAATCCCTGGTGGGTTGGGCCTGAAAGACAAGTGTGTGTGGATTTCCACATCCTCGTCTTTACTTTAAGACACAACTCTTCTCTTTCTCGGTCAAATGACTTGCGATAGTGTACCTTGAGTAGGACCATAGGGATCTTATGTTTGTGGCGAAAGATAAGTGGTTCTGTCGGATTTGAACTCGGTGGGTTCCAGCAGGCCTTCTATAGAGTGAGGCAAATGGCGATTTTGCCATAGATACTGGGATCAGAAAATGGTAGTGCGAAGAACCCCGGAGGCGGCTGCAATGAGCAAAAATGTCACTCACCGGCCTAAACGACGAGCAGGCCATGTAAGGCCAATAGTTGAGGTACCTGGATCCAGACAAAACTCCAAACATGTAAGAATAGTAGACTGACAAATGTATCTTACTTTTCTTTCATATCGAGCCATTGAAGCAGCGCGTCGGGCTACAATCGGACAATTCCATCGGATGCTTCTACTTGGTCATCATAGACCAGCAAATCCATTCGAGAGTTGTCTTTCTTTGATGGAGGTTGATAGCTCCGGTCTTGAACCCCCCCCCCCCCATAATACGCTAACTTGGGGACTTTTTAATCCATCTTTTCCAAGAGTCTCCGCTAGTTGAACCGCGTGGAAGTTTCTAGAATTGCAGCTCTGTTCTGTTCAAGAAGTCTTTCTCCAGGGTTCGGTTCAGAAGGCGGGTTTGCAGATGCTAGTACAGTCCTATTTCAATCAAAAAGTAGAGTCCTATTTTCAAGTACATACCACTTTGGATGAATTAATGTGAATGGGTGTTTGCTTCTGCTTCCTTCGAGCAACCAAACTCTTTCGTCAGGTGTGGGTCAAGTTCCCTCATTATTGCTTGACTTCCCCTTTGGGGCACAAAAAGATGGACTAGGACTTAAGTAAGGGAGAGGACAACCCCGCTGTTCTGAAATTAAATAGAAAACGGATGAGCTCATCGAACTTGACTTGTAGAGTGAGACCTGTGATGAAATAGAGGACTTCTAACCGAATGATTGGTTTGCTCCTCCGAAAGTCCAAGTTGAGTCCAAGTAGTGGAAAACTAGAATCCTTCTTTTCTTTTCCCTTCGTGGTTAGTTTCAGTTCAAATGACGAATTGAGCAGAAACCAATGGATTCCAGTGGCTGGGGGATCCTATATCTATAGATAGATTCAAGTACCATTCTATACCCCTTCCCTAGCGCCCTATAGACATGTTTTGCTAAGTGGGTCCTACTTAGCTGGTCGGCCTCTAGCAGATGGTTTGAGGGCAGGTAGATCAATGTGATGACAGCACCACGCCAGGCACCGAAGACGAAGCTTCTCCTTATCATAAGTTGACATAGCTGCATTTCTGGGTCCAAGGGTTTTACTGAAATAAGCATAAGCAATTCAAACTAGACATTTCGACCTTCATCCCACCCGATAAATAATAAGCAAAGAGCTCGTAAGTTGGGCACCCACTCTGGCATTACTGCTACTTATCACCGCCGGTCTAACTGCTGAGAGAGAAAAGTGCTTCTATTTCCCTAAGAGAGGAGCGTCGTTTTGACTTATTTATTAGCTAGATTCTTCATTTTTTTTAGTCTATGTTGTGATGGAACGCTAAATTATCTATCAGGCTTTCTCGCTCTTGGCACATCTTCGCTAAAAGATTGAGTGGGATGGTTATAGTAAGGGGTGAACCAAGTGCTTGCGCGATCTGTTCGATTCAATTATTGGCTTGACCACACTGATGCCGTGCAACCGGTTTAGCAACTTCTTCATGCCCCTACGAACGAAATATTTGGAGTTTGATCTCTACTCCCTTTATCAATTTTCCTATCCTACCTAGGTCTATGAATTTCAGGGTTTCAATTTCCAGTGAACTCATGCGGTTCCGACGTGCCCAGAGGCCAGGTGCCCGGAAGAGAGAAGAAAAACATGTTGCTTGCTATTTCTGGTTGAAGAGAACAAGTCAAGCTCAACAATGCTTAAGCCCAAGGAATGGATGCGAGTGAACGAGCCCAACTTTCCGATTCAAATATGAGCAGTTAGAGAATTGAAATTCCACTCATTTAGAAATCGATCGGCGAATGCCAGAGGTCCTTAAAAGACCTATTGCAAGTATCCGCAACTACAAAAATAAGTATTAAGGTAAACCTAACCATAACATTAGACATATGGATCCATATCAACCCCTAACGAAGCAACGCATAAACTAGGGTTTAAGCTTCTGTCACTCTAGCAACCCATCATCTACTTATTACTTCCCCATGCCTTCCTCTAGGCCCAAATAATGGTGAAGTGTCATGTAGTCGACGGTCACATAACACCACTAGAGGAAAAGACAACATACATCTCATCAAAATAACGAACGAATACCAAATTCACATGACTACTAATAGCAAGACTTCTCCCATGTCCTCAGGAACAAACGTAACTACTCACAAAGCATATTCATGTTCATAATCAGAGGGGTAATAATATGCATAAAGGATCTGAACATTGATCTTCCACCAAGTAAACCAATTAGTATCAACTACAAGGAGTAATCAACACTACTAGCAACCCACAGGTACCAATTTGTGGTTTTGATACAAGATTGGATATAAGAGATGAACTAGGGTTTGAGAGGAGATGGTGATGGTGAAGATGTTGATGGAGATTGACCCCCTCCCAATGAGAGGATCGTTGGTGATGACGTTGGTGATGATTTCCCCCGGCAGAACGGCTCCGCCAGAGCCCTAGATTGATTCCGCCAAGGTTCTGCCTCGTGGCGGCGAGTTTCGTCCCGTAAGCTTGCCCACGATTTTTTCCAGGGTAAAAGTGATGATATAGAAGAAGATGGACGCCGAAGGCCCACCAGGGGGCCTAGGAGATAGGGGGCGCGCCCCCTGTCTCCCGGACAGGGTGTGGGCCCCTGGCCTATTTATTTTTCTCATAAATTCTTATTAATTCCAAAAGGTTGTTTCGTGGAGTTTCAGGACTTTTGGAGCTGTGCAGAATAGGTTTCCAACGTTTGCTCCTTTTCCAGCCAGAATTCCAGATGCCGGCATTCCCCCTCTTCATGGTAAACCTTGTAAAATAAGAGAGAATGGCCATAAGTATTGAGATATAATGTGTAATAACAGCCCATAATGCAATAAATATTGATATAAAAGCATGATGCAAAATGGACGTATCAACTCCCCCAAGCTTAGACCTCGATTGTCCTCAAGAGGAAGCCGAAATCGAAAAATATGTCCGCATGTTTAGAGATGGAGGTGTCGACAAAAATAAAATACAGACATGAGGGCATCATGATCATTCTAATAACAGCAACATATATAGATTTTGTCATATGATTTCCTATGCTCAAGTAACAAGCAATTCACAATATCAAGTATGGTTCAAAAACTTCATTAGGAACTAACAAACTATAATCTCAGTCATTGAAGCAATTCCAATTTATCACAACATCAAAAAGAATCAATAATAGAGCTTTTCAGCAAGCTCACATACTCAACTATCTCGTAGTCTCCTACAATTGCTAACACTCACGCAGTACTTGTGGTTATAGAGTTTCAGCCGGACACTGAGAAAGATAGGGGCTTATTGTGTTGCCTCCTCACATATTCACCTTTAGGTGATGTCAACAATAATAGTCCATGCTAACTTACGTCCAATTGGATATATATATATATATCATGATCTTTCAAACACGAGGAGCTTGCCAAAGGATAAAAATAAAAAGGGAAAGGTGAGGATCACCTTGACTCAAGCATAAAGTAAAAACATAAAGTAAAAGATAGGCCCTTCGCAGAGGGAAGCAGAGGTTGTCATGCGCGTTTAGGGTTGATGCACAAAATCTTAATGAAAAAGAACGTCACTTTATATTGCCCCTTGTATGTGGACCTTTATTATGGAGTCTGTCGCTTTTATTACTTCCACAACAAGTTCGTACAAAGCTTATTTTCTCTGCACTAATAAGTCATACATATTTAGAGAGCAATTTTTGTTGCTTGCACCGATGACAACTTACTTGAAGGATCTTACTCAATCCATAGGTAGGTATAATGGACTCTCATGGCAAAACTGGGTTTAAGGATATTTGGAGGCAAAAGTAGTATTTCTACTTGGTGCTAGGAATTTGTCTAGCATGAGGGGGAAAGGCAAGCTCAACATGTTTGGAAGGTCAATGACAATATACTTTAACTGAGATGTCGGAAAGCATAAACCATTATGCTGTCTTCCTTGTCCAACATCAACTCTTTTAAAATGTCATTCTTAATGGATGCTTCACAATAATAAAAGATGTCCAAGATAATATATCTATATGTGAACCCCTCTTTCCTAATCACTTCCTATTAATTACAACGATGACCAAGGCTACGTTTATCAACTCTCAACAATTTTTATGCCTCATACTTTCTATATGTGAATTTATTACTATCCATAAGATCAATATGAACTCTTTTATTCTTTCTACTTTCTCAAGATCATAGCACATAGCAAAGCCCTTGACTCAACACTAAACTTTATTATAGATAGCACACGGACTTGATTACAAAAAGAGATCACAATGCAAAACTCAAACTACTTGATATCAAGACTTCAAACTACTAAATCAAGACACTACAAAAAGGATCGAACTAAATAAAGCGGTAAAGATAGGAGTGTGATGGTGATACGATACTGGGGTACCTCCCCCAAGCTTGGTAGTTGCCAAGGGGAGTGCCCATACCCATGTGATTATTTCTCCTTCTTCACGATCGGTGTTATGATCTTCTTGGCGATGATGCCCTTCAGGATGCGGTTCTCCTCCTCGAGCTTATTGACTTGTTGTTTGAGATCCATAATTTCTTTACGGAGCTTGCCCGTAACGGCCAACGCTCCTTTTACCCAAGGATGCTGCATAGCTTCTGGAGAACAAGTGAAACTCTTTTTCATATTTTCATAAGAAAGAAATCTAGAGTTGGAAGGGATGACCGAAGTTGGAATAGCCACGCTCGGTAGTTCCCCCATTATGAATTCTGCTCGGAGGCGAGAGGTGACTTCTTGATCTTCTTCCATGGCATCTATCCTTTTTAAATCATCCTCTGTTGATGGTCCAAAGTGGTACGCGTCGTTATTCGCTCCTGGACCTGGCGTTGGGTGAGACACCCGGCTCTCCCCAACTGACTCCTGAGAAGACATCTTGCTTATTCTGCAATAGGAATAGCTCGAAACAAAAACAGATGATATTTGCATGATATGGTGGTCAAAACCTTCGGGAGTATATATAATGAAGTTTTACCGACCAAAATACATAACATGCAAGAAAACGGAGTTCGGGAGGCACACGAGGTGCCCACGAGACAGGGGGCGCGCCCTACAGGGGGGGCGCCCTCCACTCTCGTGGGAGCCTCGTGTCCCTTTCGGACTACTTCTTTCTTCCTAAAATTCTTAAATAATCCAAAACTGATAAAAATTGCCATTGGAGTTGTTTTGGAGTCGGTTTACTTACCGTACCACATACCTATGCCTTTTCGGGGTCTGGAACATTCTGGAAAGTGTCCCTTATGTATTCCTCAGGGGTTACGGTTTCAATAATATTAGTTTCAACATTGATAGGATTACCTGAAACATAGTGTTTGATTCTTTGACCGTTTACCACCCTCGGATTCGTGCCTTTGAAGTTGTTGATTTTTATAGCACCAGAACGATAGACCTCCTCGATAACGTAGGGACCTTCCCATTTTGAGAGAAGTTTTCCTGCAAAAAATCTTAAACGGGAGTTGAATAATAACACATAATCTCCTACGTTAAACTCACGCTTTTGTATCCTCTTATCATGCCAGCGTTTGACTTTTTCTTTGAAAAGCTTGGCATTCTCATATGCTTCGGTTCTCCATTCATCAAGTGAGCTAATATCAAATAACCTCTTCTCACCGGCAAGTTTGAAGTCATAATTGAGCTCTTTGATAGCCCAATATGCCTTATGTTCAAGTTCAAGAGGTAAATGACACGCTTTTCCATAAACCATCTTATAAGGAGACATACCCATAGGATTTTTGTATGCAGTTCTATAGGCCCACAATGCATCTTCAAGTTTTTTGGACCAATTCTTTCTAGATCTATTCACAGTCTTTTGCAAAATTAATTTGAGCTCTCTATTGCTCAACTCTACTTGACCACTAGACTGCGGATGATAAGGAGATGCTATTCTATGATTGACATCATACTTAGCAAGCATCTTACGGAAAGCACCATGAATAAAATGTGAACCACCATCAGTCATAAGATATCTAGGGACTCCAAACCTCGGAAAAATAACTTCTTTAAGCATTTTAATAGAAGTGTTATGATCAGCACTACTAGTTGGAATAGCTTCTACCCACTTAGTAATGTAATCAACAGCAGCTAAAATATGTGTATAACCATTAGAGGCAGGAAAAGGTCCCATATAATCAAAGCCCCAAACATCAAACAGTTCAATAACAAGAGAGTAATTCATAGGCATTTCTTGTCGTCTAGTAATGTTACCTATTCTTTGACATTCATCACAGGATAAGACAAACTTACGAGCATCTTTGAAAAGAGTAGGACAATAAAAACTAGATTGTAGTACCTTGTGTGCAGTCCTATCTCCAGCGTGGTGTCCTCCATAAGATTCATAGTGACACTTACGTAGAATCTGTCCTGCTCATGCTCAGGCACACGCCAGCTAATAACACCATCTACTTCTTCTTTATAAAGGTGTGGATCATCCCAGAAGTAATGTCTTAAATCATAAAAGAACTTTTTCTTTTGCTGGTATGTGAAACTCGGGGTATAAATTTAGCAACAATGTAATTAGCATAATCAGCATACCAAGGAGCAGTACGAGCAGCATTGACGACCGCTAATCATTCATCAGGAAAGCTATCATTAATAGGTAGTGGGTCATCAAGAACATGCTCTAACCTAGACAAGTTATCTGCAACGGGGTTCTCAGCTCCTTTTCTATCAATAATGTGCAAGTCAAATTCTTGGAGCAAGAGAACCCATCTATTGAGTCTAGGCGTAGCATCTTTCTTTTCCATAAGATATTTAATAGCAGCATGATCAGTATGAATAGTAAGTTTGGAATCAACAATATAAGGTCTAAACTTATCACATGCAAACACAACTGCTAAGAACTCTTTTTCAGTAGTAGCATAATTTCTCTGGGCAGTATCACGAGTCTTACTAGCATACTGGATAACATTCAATTTCTTATCAACTCTTTGCCCAAGAACAGCACCTACAGCATAATCACTAGCATCGCACATAATTTCAAAAGGTAAATTCCAATCAGGTTGCTGAACAATAGGTGTAGTGATCCAGGCTTTCTTAAGTGTTTCAAAAGCTTCTACACAATCATCATCAAACACAAAAGCGATATATTTTTGCAATAAATTAGTCAGAGGCCTAGAGATTTTAGAAAAATCCTTAATGAACCTCCTATAAAAACCAGCATGACCAAGGAAACTTCTTATACCTTATGTCCTTGGGACATGGCATCTTTTCAATAGCATCAACTTTGGCTTTATCAACTTCAATACCTCTCTCGGAGATCTTGTGCCCCAAGACAATGCTTTCATTAACCATAAAGTGACACTTTTCCCAATTCAGGACAAGACTAGTGGCTTCACATCTCTGCAAAACTCGATCAAGGTTGCTCAAACAATCATCAAAGAAGGATCCATAGACGGAGAAGTCATCCATGAATACCTCACAAATCTTTTCACAAAAATCAGAGAATATAGCCATCATGCATCTTTGAAAGGTAGCGGGTGCATTACATAAACCAAAAGGCATACGTCTATAAGCAAAAGTACCAAAAGGGCAAGTAAAAGTAGTTTTAGATTGATCCTTCACTGACACAGGTATCTGAGAGAAACAAGAATAACCATCTAGGAAACAAAAATGTGTATGTTTGGACAGTCTTTCTAGCATTTGATCAATGAAAGGTAAAGGGTAATGATCTTTCTTAGTAGCTTTATTTAACTTATAGAAATCAATTACCATCCTATAACCTGTAATAATTCTTTGCGGGATCAATTCATCTTTATCATTAGGTACGACAGTAATACCTCCCTTTTTAGGAACACAATGGACAGGGCTTACCCATTCACTATCAGCAACGGGATAAATAATACCTGCCTCGAGGAGCTTTAGTATCTCCTTTCTTACCACTTCCATCATCTTGGGATTTAATCGTCTTTGAGGATCTCTAACTGGTTTGGCATCTTTCTCCACTGAAATCTTGTGTTGACATAATGTGGGACTAATGCCCTTAAGATCATCTAGAGTATATCCAATAGCTGCACGGTGCTTCTTCAGAGTTTTCAATAATCTTTCTTCTTCTTTCTCTGAAAGGTTAGCACTAATAATAACGGGATATATTTCTTTTTCATCAAGATAAGCATACTTAAGATTATCAGGTAATGGTTTGAGTTCAAACACGGGATCACCCTTGGGTGGAGGGGGATCCCCAAGAATTTCAACGGGAAGGTTATGTTTCAGCATAGGTTCTTGTTTAAGGAACACTTCATCTATTTCTTCCCTTTCCTTCATAAACATATCGTTTTCATGGTCTAGCAAATATTGTTCTAACGGATCAGTTGGAGGAACAGCAATGGAAGCAAGACCAATAATCTCATCCTTACTAGGTGGTTCCCTTTCACGAGGTTGCCTACTAAACTTAGCAAAATTAAACTCATGAGACATACCATCTATGCCAACAGTGACAGTATTCCTTTCACAATTAATCTTAGCACTAGCAGTATTCAAGAAGGGCCTACCAAAAATATTGGGACAAAAGGCATCTTCTGGGGAAGCAAGAACAAGAAAATCAGTAGGGTATTTAACCTTCCCACACAAAACTTCAACATCTCTAACAATCCCAATAGGTTTAATGGTATCCCTATTAGCAAGCTTAATAGTAACATCAATGTCTTCTAATTCAATGGGTGCAATGTCGTGCATAATTTCTTTATAAAGATCATAAGGTATCGCACTAGCACTGGCACCCATATCACATAAGCCATGATAACAATGATCTCCTATTTTAACACAAATAACGGTCGTGCCTACGACAGGTCTACGTGTCTTAGTATTAGGTCTAGCAATATTAGCAGTCTCACCACAGAAAGAAATAACATGCCCATCTAAGTCCTCATCCAAGAGATCCTTAACCATAGCAATACTAGGTTCAACATTAATTTGCTCAGGAGGTGTATAAGTCCTAGTATTACTCTTACGAACAACAGTCGAAGCTTTAGCATGATCCTTTATCCTAACAGGAAAAGGAGGTTTTTCAACATAAGCAGTAGGAACAATAGGATCACTATAGGTAATAATCTTTTCTTCGACTGTAATAGGTGCAACTACTTTCACTTCAACAGGAGGATTATATTTAACCACTTCTACTTAGGGAGATCAACGTGACTAGCAAAATATTCACAAAAAGTAGCTACTATCTTAGAGTCAAGTCCATACTTAGCGCTAAATCCACGACAAACATTGGTATCCATAAAAGATTTAACACAATCGAACTTAGGTGTCATACCTGACTCCTTACCATCGTCGGAACCCCAATCTTCAGAGTTGCGTTTAATTCTTTCCAATAAGTCCCATTTTAAATCAATAGTCTTCAGCATATAAGAACCAGCACAGGAGGTGTCGAGCAGGTTGCGATTATCAAGAGAAAGCATAGGGAATAGATAGTTTTGTGATAAGATAAATAGTAACGAGTAACAAGTAAATAAAGTAAATAAAGTGCAGCAAGGTGGCCCAATCCTTTATGTAGCAAAGGATAAGCGTGGACAATTTCTAATAATGAGGAAGGAGCTCCCGAGGACACATTGGGAATTATCGTCAAGCTAGTTTTCATCATGCTCAAATGATTCGCGTTCGGTACTTTGATAATTTGATATGTGGGTGGATCGAAACTTGGGTACTGCCCTAACTTGGAAAAGCATCCCACTTATGATTAACCCCTATTGCAAGCATCCGCAACTACAAAAAGGAGTATTAAGGTAAACCTAACCACAGCATTAGACATATGGATCCATATCAACCCCTAACGAAGCAACGCATAAACTAGGGTTTAAGCTTCTGTCACTCTAGCAACCCATCATCTACTTATTACTTCCCCATGCCTTCCTCTAGGCCCAAATAATGGTGAAGTGTCATGTAGTCGACGTTCACATAACACCACTAGAGGAAAAGACAACATAAATCTCATCAAAATATCGAACGAATACCAAATTCACATGACTACTAATAGCAAGACTTCTCCCATGTCCTCAGGAACAAACGTAACTACTCACAAAGCATATTCATGTTCAGAATCAGAGTGGTAATAATATGCATAATGGATCTAAACATATGATCTTCCACCAAGTAAACCAATTAGTATCAACTACAAGGAGTAATCAACACTACTAGCAACCCACAAGTACCAATTTGTGGTTTTGATACAATTTTGGATACAAGAGATGAACTAGGGTTTGAGAGGAGATGGTGCTGGTGAAGATGTTGATGTAGATTGACCCCCTCTCGATGAGAGGATCGTTGGTGATGACGTTGGTGATGATTTCCCCCTCCCGGAGGGAAGTGTCCCCGGCAGAACAGCTCCGCCATAGCCCTAGATTGATTCCGCCAAGGTTCCGCCTTGTGGCGGCGGAGTTTCGTCCCGTAAGCTTGCCCACGATTTTTTCCAGGGTAAAAGTGATGATATTGCAGAAGATGGACGCCAGAGGCCCACCAGGGGGGCAAGGAGATAGGGGGCGCACCCCCTATCTCCTGGACAGGGTGTGGGCCCCTGGCCTATTTCTTTCGCTCATAAATTCTTATTAATTCCAGAAAGTTGTTTCGTGGAGTTTCAGGACTTTTGGAGCTGTGCATAATAGGTTTCCAACATTTGCTCCTTTTCCAGCCAGAATTCCAGGTGCCGGCATTCCCCCTCTTCATGGTAAACCTTGTAAAATAAGAGAAAATGGCCATAAGTATTGAGATATAATGTGTACTAACAGCCCATAATGCAATAAATATTGATATAAAAGCATGATGCAAAATGGACGTATCAGGGCGCCGCCCTCCTCTCCTTGTCCTATTCGGACTAGGGGGGAGGGGTGCGCAGCCCAGCCTTGGCCGCCACTCCGGTAAAATCCCGATTTCACCCGGAACACTCCCGATATCCAAACATAGGCTTCCAATATATCAATCTTCATGTCTCGACCATTTCGAGACTCCTCGTCATGTCCGTGATCACATCCGGGACTCTGAACAACCTTCAGTACATCAAAACATATAAACTCATAATATAACTGTCATCGTAACATTAAGCGTGCGGACCCTACGGGTTCGAGAACTATGTAGACATGATCGAGACACGTCTCTGGTCAATAACAAATAGTGGAACCTGGATGCTCATATTGGTTCCCACATATTCTATGATGATCTTTATCGGTCAGACCGCATAACAACATACGTTGTTCCCTTCGTCATCGGTATATTACTTGCCCGAGATTCGATCGTCAGTATCTCAATACCTAGTTCAATCTCGTTACCGACAAGTCTCTTTACTCGTTCCATAATACATCATCCCGAAACTAACTCATTAGTTGCAATGCTTGCAAGGCTTAAGTGATGTGTATTACCGAGAGGGACCAGAGATACCTATCCGTCAATCAGAGTGACAAATCCTAATCTCAAAATACGCCAACCCGACATGTACCTTCGGAGACAACTATAGAGCACCTTTATAATCACCCAGTTACGTTGTGACGTTTGGTAGCACACAAAGTGTTCCTCCGGTAAACAGGAGTTGCATAATCTCATAGTCATAGGAACTTGTATAAGTCATGAACAAAGCAACAGCAACATACTAAACGATCGTGTGCTAAGCTAACGGAATGGGTCATGTCAATCACATCATTCTACTAATGATGTGATCCCGTCAATCAAATGACAACTCATGTCTATGGCTATAAAACATAACCATCTTTGATTAATGAGCTAGTCAAGTAGAGGCATACTAGTGACAATCTGTTTGTCTATGTATTCACACATGTATTATGTTTCCGGTTAATACAATTCTAGCATGAATAATAAACATTTATCATGATATAAGGAAATAAATAATAACTTTATTATTGCCTCTAAGGCATATTTCCTTCAATGGCATGGTTATTTATCGCTTTATTTTCTGAATAAATATACCCTGCTTTCTCAAAGGTTGCCAACTTTTTTAGGTTAAAGAGTTGTAGCACGGCTTGCATTGAGGATGTCTTTGTTTGGTAATCATGACAGTTCCTGGATCAACTACATAGTAGAGCAGCTTAACGTTGCATCAGATAGATTGTGCTACCCTTATCAGTTATATTCTATATTTATGTCCTTAGTCTCTTGCTTTGTTGTATTTTAAAAAAAATGATCATAGTTCAGTATTCACATCTTATGCACGGATTAAGGGATTAATTGATCTTTCTCTCATCTGTCCTAATTCACTGTAATCTTAATGTGCATATTGGTGCAGAAGCAAATTATTTTACGGTAAATAAATCCAGTGATTGTAATGGCGGTTTTAGAAGAGATGCTAAAATTAATTCAAGGGGTTCGAGATGTGCTTATGTTCTATGATTTTTCATTCAAGAGGGGAAGATAAAGAAGGGGCAAGATGAAGAGGAAAAGTGGAAGAAGGATAGCAACTATGTGCTTGCTGTAACCGACTCTTCGTCACCTGACTACTACCACGCAGGCAGTTTCTTATAAGCAGAAGAGGTAGGCATGATGGGCAATACATCATAAATGATGTCACTTTCTAATAAGATGGATTTGTGGTATGTTGAATTATGTTTCCTTAGTTTGCATAAATCATGTTACATTCTTATATACATGTTTAGACTGTGATTGACAGCTTGACCAAGCTTAGCTATGTAGAAACCTGAGAATAAATTAATTGTTTTGTACAACTTTTAATTTAATAGTTGTGTAAGATAAATTTGGTTTATCATATGACCAAGCTTAGTTCCCTATGATTTATTTTAAATAACATCATGCCTAAATACTTGGTATTTTTTTGATGTTTTACTTTTACCCGTGGCAAAGTAATAAAGGATGCATGCATTGTTTTATTTTATGATGTAGGGCCAAATATAAGGGCCTTTTGCTTTTGTACTATTTTTATTTCGCAACAAGTGATAAGTGTTATGTACTACTTATTTATGCCGCCTACAATGTGTTTGATAATGAATGTGATCTATGTTTGTTCTCCTAATTATCTTGATTTAGTATGCTATATAGACAACAGATTTATTCAGGATGCCCGTGAGCTTTAATTTTATGGAATAATTGGTTTCCCGTCTTTTTGTTCATATCATAGAACTATTGAAGTAGGAGGTGTGTTGACATGCATGTTCAAGCCAGAGCCCTGCATTGCCAGACTAAAATAATCTCAGTGAAAGAGCACTGCTTGTGCTAAGATCTTTTGGAGAAGCCTGTATTTACAAGAAAGTGAGTGAGAGCTCTGTAGCATTTCTAATATTATATGTGGACGACATATTGCTGATTGGAAATGATATAGAATTTCTGGATAGCATAAAAGGATACTTGAATAAAAGTTTGTCAATGAAAGACCTTGGTGAAGCTGCTTATATATTGGGCATCAAGATCTATAGGGATAGATCAAGATGCTTAATTGGACTTTCACAAAGTACATACCTTGATAAAGTTTTGAAAAAGTTCAAAATGGATCAAGCAAAGAAAGGGTTCTTGCCTGTAATACAAGGTGTGAAGTTGAGTCAGACTCAATGCCCGACCACGGCAGAAGATAGAGGGAAAATGAAAGGTGTTCCCTATGCTTCAGCCATAGGCTCTATCATGTATGCAATGTTGTGTACCAGACCTGATGTGTGCCTTGCTATTAGTTTAGCAGGGAGGTACCAAAGTAATCCAGGAGTGGATCACTGGACAACGGTCAAGAACATCCTGAAGTACCTGAAAAGGACTAAGGATATGTTTCTCGTTTATGGATGTGACAAAGAGCTAGTCGTAAATGGTTATGTCGATGCAAGCTTTGACACTGATCTGGACGATTCTAAATCGCAAACCGGATACATGTTTATATTGAACAGTGCAGCTGTCAGTTGGTGCAGTTCTAAACAAAGCATCGTGGTGGGATCTACATGTGAAGCGGAGTACATAGCTTCTTTGGAAGCAGCAAATGAAGGAGTCTGGATGAAGGAGTTCATATCCGGTCTAGGTGTCATACCTAGTGCATCGGGTCCAATGAAAATTTTTTGTGACAATACTGGTGAAATTGCCTTGGCAAAGGAATCCAGATTTCACAAGAGAACCAAACACATCAAGAGACACTTCAATTCCATCCGGGACCAAGTCCAGGTGGGAGACATAGAGATTTGCAAGATACATATGGATCTCAATGTTGCATACTCGTTGAATAAGCCTCTTCCACGAGCAAAACATGATTAGCACCAAGGTTCCATGGGTGTTAGAATCATTACTGTGTAATCTAGATTATTGACTCTAGTGCAAGTGGGACACTGAAAGAAATATGCCCTAGAGGCAAAAATAAAGTTATTATTTATTTCCTCATATCATGATAAATGTTTATTATTCATGCTAGAATTGTATTAACTGGAAACATGATACATGTGTGAATACATAGACAAACATAGTGTCACTAGTATGCCTCTACTTGACTAGCTCATTGATCAAAGATGGTTGAGTTTCCTAACCATAGACATGAGTTATCATTTGATCAATGGGATCACATCATTAGAAGAATGATGTGATTGACTTGACCCATTTCGTTAGCTTAGCACTTGATCGTTTAGTATGTTGCTATTGCTCTCTTCATGACTTATACATGTTGCCATGACTATGAGATCAGGTAACTCCCGCTTACCAGAGGAACACTTTGTGTGCTACCAAACGTCACAACGTAACTGGGTGATTATAAAGGTGCTCTACAGGTGTCTCCGAAGGTACTTGTTGAGTTGACGTATTTCGAGATTAGGATTTGTCACTCTGATTGTCGGAGAGGTATCTCTGGGCCCTCTCGGTAATGCACATCACTATAAGCCTTGCAAGCAATGTGACTAATGAGTTAGTTACGGGATGATGCATTACATAACGAGTAAAGAGACTTGCCGGTAACAAGATTGAACTAGGTATTGAGATACAGACGATCGAATCTCGGGCAAGTAACATACCGATGACAAAGGGAACAACGTATGTTGTTATGCGGTTTGACCGATAAAGATCTTCGTAGAATATGTGGGAACCAATATGAGCATCCAGGTACCGCTATTGGTTATTGACCGGAAACGTGTCTCGGTCATGTCTACATAGTTCTCGAACCCGTAGGGTCCGCACGCTTAAAGTTTGGTGACGGTCGGTATTATGAGTTTTTGTGTTTTGATGAACCGAAGGTAGTTCAGAGTCCTGGATATGATCACGGACATGACGAGGAGTCTCGAAATGGTCGAGACGTAAAGATCGATATATTGGATGACTATGTTCGGACACCGGAAATGTTTCGGAAGGTTTCAGACATATACCGAAGTATCGGGGGGTTACTGGAACCCCCCGAGGGGTTTATTGGGCCTCATGGGCCCTAGTGGAGAAGAGGAGGGCGGCCAGGGCAGGTCGCGCGCCCCCTCCCCCTCTAGTCCGAATTGGGCAAGGAGGGGGGCCTTCTTTCCTTCTCCTCCTCTCTCCCTTCCTTCCCCTCTCCTACTCCAACAAGGAAAGGTGGAGTCCTATTCCCGGTGGGAGTAGGACTCCCCCCCTTGGCGCGCCCTCCTTGGTCAGCCGCCTCCCCCCCCCCCTTGCTCCTTTATATACGGGGGCAGGGGGGCACCTCTAGATACAACAATTGATCATTGATCTCTTAGCCGTGTGCGGTGCCCCCCTCCACCATATTCCACCTCGGTAATATCATAGCGGTGCTTAGGTGAAGCCCTGCGTCGGTCGCATCATCAACACCGTCATCACGCCATCATGCTGACGAAACTCTCCTGCAAAGCTCTGCTGGATTGGAGTTCGTGGGACGTCATCGAGCTGAACGTGTGCTGAATTCGGAGGTGCCGTACATTCGGTACTTGATCGGTCGGATCGTGAAGACGTACGACTACATCAACCGCGTTGTGCTAACGCTTCCTCTTTCGGTCTACGAGGGTACATGGACTCACTCTCCCCGCTCGTTGCTATGCATCACCATGATCTTGCGTGTGCGTAGGAAAATTTTTGAAATTACTGCGTTCCCCAACATAGGCTATAGCGATGGACACAATAGTAGCATTTTGTTTTGTTTTTATTCAAAAGTAGTATACTCCCGTATAAAACCAAGAGTTGAACAACAGTAGTAAGCGAGACCTAGCTTTTCATTGATTTCTTGGCATTGTTCTTTAATTTTATAATAGTTATTATGTTTGACGGAAGGCTGGAAATACATGGTGCTTCCGTCAGAGAGCCCACTACAAAGCCCATATCAATTGGAACATATTTACCAGTTGTTTCAACATAGGATTTATAACTTGATTTGGATTTGTTTTCTTAAAACTTGCAGCAATTAATATTTTGATTTCTTAGCATTATAATATCAGTATTTTCATTTTCAATGCTCACATGGCACCTGGGCAGTAAACTAGAATAATGTTTACAGCTTCTCATAATCATATCTACATTATCATATCAGTATGTCTAACAAGCTTGCATGTGGATGTGCTAATGACCAGGCTCTCATGAAACGCAAGGACGATTAGCATGTTTTGTCCGGTCTTCTGTAGTTTAGGTGGGCAAGGTCACATAATTTGGGTTATTTGACATCATTTTGGGATACTACTCAACTTTTGTTTCTATATGTTTGTAAAGGCTAAATTGCATGATTTTCATTTCGAGGTCGTACCATGGCTGATTCCAATCTTCCCTTCTGTAACATTTTGTGTGTTTGCGGGAGTTGATGTTTGTCTTTGTTCATTTTTCCATAATAATCCTTTATCATGGAAACGAGCATGATAACTTCATATATTTGCAGTATCAAGAAAATCCTTTTTGTTGTTTATTGCATACTGTAACATTCCTGTGTATCAAATTTGTCCCGGCTATGTATGCTTAGTATATCTATATTATTGGGTGTATGTATATATATGCAACACCGGACTCGTTGTGATGCTTATAGTTGCTACTAACTGCCTTCTTAATCGTGCTACAATTAGTTTATTACTGGGTTGGATATGACCGCACCCGGCATGGGTGCGGCCGTGCGGCAAGCTGCTTTTGATGGTTCCATATCTGGTAGCAAAGCTAACACCTTTTGTTGTTTCACCAGCATTGCTTTTACTTGGGAGTAGCTTGACATTTTAATTACGATGTTCATAGCTATAATATTTTTGTATGTATCTCTTCTTACTTGGGAGTAGCTTTCTCATTAATTCCCCTATAGTTCTACCACACTAGACAATGTGCATTCAGTATGCATTATGGTCGTTGTCGATGGACGTAACTAGTTGTCTATAGTTAAGTTCAGCTAAAATATGTTCACTTGGTCCATTAGTTAGTTCCTTGGTCCTCCCAACCACCACTGGATAGTCTTTGTTATTTTTTATTGTAGCCCAGCTCTGTATGCTCCTGATTCTCAACTAGGAGTAGTGTCACTTCCAACAAATAGGTCTCTGTATGCTTAATGCATGTACCTGGATTCCTTTTTATAATGCCAGTAATGTTCATGCACTTCTAATGTTCTACACAACGTCAGATACTGGAGAGTAATCCAGTTTTCTATGTGTGGATTCATATTGTACCTAATCGGAAAAAAATATCAAATGACAGGATTGCAAAGAGGTGTCGACTTGTGATCGACCATATCTGTTGTATCTACTCGGAGGCTGGATCTCTCTCAGTTCACTCAGGAGCACCTTTGTTCCGCTGTAGCACACAATGTAAGAGGTCAGAGCCACGACGCCAGTGTGTCTGCTTCCCATCAGGCTTTTACTTTATCATGTGTGTACCATTGTTGAATTTCTCTAATTGTTTGTGTTGCTACAAGCATATATAGTAATGTATATGTTCCAAGGAATAAAGAACAACACTGAAACTATGGTGTTGAGAGCTAGAAGAGTTTGCGTTGGTTCAAAATTGGCAAATTCGGTCTCTGATATGGAAGTATATATTGCATTGTTGCTACTGAGATCTAGCGTTCTTACTTTAATAGAAATAAGGTCCCATGGTTATTGGTGTTACCAATTCCCATGCCAAAATAATCATGTGTGGCTGACTACATTTCACTTGCTTTTTTCTGGATATATAGATTAGATGCTTTCTACGCGATGGTTTCCATTGCCTCTTGCTCTTCATATAGAATTTATTTGTGAAGCCTGCCACTTTATCGTGTATTTGAACTAACAACATGGGTCTTGCAAAATACAACTACATGAATTTGGATTTGTCCATCAAGCTTAAGAAGGTTATGTTGAGCATGGTGATGAATTTTATGCATAGTTTTTGTCTCTTTTGTGCACTAATTAACTTTGTGTTAGCATTTGGTTTTGTAATTTTCATTATATAGGCTGACCCTTTCTTGGTGCTAATACTCTCACACTTTCTTGTTTTACGTTTGCAGATTTAAGGCTCTACCATCACACAAAGCAAACAATCATGTGGATTTGCGCAATTCTCCCCCTGGATGTGTCGATGTTGGAGACACCTTCTCAGCCTACAGGTCTCTCTCTCTCTCTCTCTCTCTCTCTCTCTCTCTCTCTCTCTCTCTCTCTCTCTCTCTCTCTCTCTCTCTCTCTCGCGCGCGCGCGCGCGCGCGCACGCACACACACGCAACTGCTCACGTATCTTGGACTGGATTAAGAAATTAAATGTAAGATGTGCTTTTGAATCTGTAGTGTTTTAGGTGTGTAGGTCTCTACATCTTTTTGGATATTCATGCCTCAAACCGTGAATAGAAATCTGCGGTGTCTCAGGCTGTTGGTTTTTCAGGCTTATTCTGGCCATAGTTTTATCCTGGTGATTAATGTTTATAGTTTACTGTCAACTACTTCTACTGATGGCTTATATTATTATATAGATTGTGACCATAATTGTGAGTTTTATGGGAGGCAACTCACTGGATAAATATAATGGATTCGGGTGGTGGATTTAGTAGCTTTTGAAATGGGCCTTGCTCTGGTTTCTCCTTCCACTACAACATGGTGTTGTACTCTGCATGCCGTTGTGTAAGGCACTGATGGTCTCCTGAGGTGAGATATTTATGTGATTCTAACGGCGCTCTGTCTCCATTCGCAAGCATAACAATATGCCCTGATTGATTGGAAGTCAAGGTTTTGGTCGATTGATTTATATGTCTATGAATTTCCTTACATTTTCCTGTGTGCTCATCTATCCCGCAAGTTATTGTACATGCACCTCCATTCTTATGCTGGAAAAAATGTGACTGATATTGTAGGGGTTCCGAGTACTATGAGCATTGCCCAAGGTTTACACCACAACGACTGCTAGAGAAGGCATTCACCTCAATGCAGGGGACATATGATTGGTAACAATCACCTCCTGTTTAATTAGCCTTTGCTAATCCATTTTGAATCCCCTCCAATTTAGAAGTCTTTCATTTATTTCTCTTAGTGAGTACTTCATGGATTAAGTTTGTTTGACCCCTTCGTGGCCATCTTGAATCCACTCCAATTTAGAAGTGTTTCATTTCTTTCTCTCTTACTGAGTACTTCATGGATTATGTATGTTTGACCCCTTCGTGGTGCTGACTATGGTGTGTGCTGCCTCGGTGAGAGCTAACAGGAAGAATAGGAAGTAGAGAGAGAGGTAGGGAGGACTTGTGTACACATGATTAGGGGGCTATAGATTTGTGTAGCTAGCTACCACAACTAATCTTGTGTCTATGACATGCTCTAAGTGATGTAATTGAACCAAACCATTACTTTATGAGTGCTTAGTACCTTCAATTTCTTACTTTGAGAAATCTGAGTCCTAGAATCATTGATCTCTATATATTTCCTTCAATCTATGGAATGTATATTGTGTATCCAGTAGTGGACCGGGTGATGCTTCCATCGTGCTTTGCTTTTGGTGTAAACACCTTTAACCAAAAATGAATTGTCTCCTACCAAGTTGGATATAACTGTCACTGCACTGTAAATAGGTTGTATGTTGCGATTCTGATTTGGTTTTGGTATAATGTTTTAAACCTGTGCACTTCTCCCTGTCATATGAATCGTGACCTACCAGGTTGGATATAGGTGTGGTATGGGTTAACCTACCGGGTTGGATATGGCTGTGGCGGGGGGTGAAGCAAGATGCACTTTCTAACATGGTAGTTTTTGTTCTGAGTAAACACGTTCTACTCTGCTTGCAGCGAGCATTGGCGTGTCTATGTCTATTTTCCTGTGCTATCTAGGGGTGCGGTTACAGTTTGGTGCTCTTCCGCTTTGAATCACCATTACTTCTTTTGCTGTCGATTCCATGGCAGATAATTTTCTTTTACCAATTCTTATACTTTTTGGATCTGCCTCTTAGGCATGGATTTGTGGCTTATTATGTCTTTATCACCTCATGATAATTGTGATTTGTGTTTATTGTTGCGGGCTTATTAATAATACCAAATATGTACATGATTGTTGCACTGCTTGATGTCCAGTTTATGGAGATGAGGATTCTCAAGAAATGGCTTCTTTGCTCTTAAAGTAATGATTCTTTATATATCTTTCATCTGTAGGGAGGTATTGAAGCCTTCACACAAACACACTCTACAAGAGGCAGTAGTACAGCATAGATGAACGAGTAAGGTTAGTATTCTTTCAGCAACTACAATATGCCTTTGGCATTGCTTGGATAGATGCTATGTATTGGGCAAATACCATGCTTCTGATGTAAAGTTTAATGTATTGAACTGATCCATTTTCAGCAACTACTCTCGCATTAATAGGTATTGAGTTTATATGCCCGACTAATATGTTGAGCCAGGCACCGTGCGCCAAGGCTAACATTATATACCCTTAAGCAGTTATTGCAACACGCAAGTAAATCAGATGTCAGGCGTCTCTATTGAGATATCTATCTAATAGTATACTCTATAGTTTAGTGCTATGTTGTGTAAAAACAGTGTAAATAAATTATCCAAAACTGCCACTATGTTGTCCTTTTAGTGTTGTACTGTACTTCAATACTTTTGGTATCATGCTGTTGCTGCACATGTATATAAAATGCATCAATGGCATGTAATGAATCTTCATGCTTTGGACCTTTGCACCAATTTCTATGCACTGAGCTGATATAAACTTGATATATTTGATAGATGAACACAATTATATTGTGCTATTTTTATATTTGCAATGATTCAATGATTGTATTACCGGATTGGATATTACTATACCCGGCAGCGGTGCTGTCGGGTGCGGCAAGCCGCACTTCCTACCTAGTGCATGAAGCTGGAAGAGGAATTGAAAAAGTACTATGAACCATGGTAACAAAAAGATTCCGTGTTACATGAAACCTTTTGCATTTAATTCACTTAGGGCATCTTCAATGCCGGCCGAGAAACCTCTCGCATCCGTTCAGACCACGTTGTCCAGACCGTTGAAGCCATCCAACACGATCATGTATCGGTTCGCGGCGCGGCTCGGACGCGTCTTCTCCCGCAAACTGGAGACAAACGTGGGGAGGGTGGGAGGGGGGCCTTGAGAATAAAACTTTGCCCTTGCTCCACCTCTACTGAATGGTACATTCTAGAGACCTCGTAGGTCGCCTTTTAGTGTCGTAATCGTTCTAAAGGCTGGGTGTATTTGTGCATTCCTAAAAGAAAAGGAAAAGAAGTAAGGGCATGTACAATGGATAAATGATAAGGCGGGGAAGAGAGAACTCATAAAAAAGGTTTAGAGAAGACAAGAGATGATCTCTTAGCATAGTATGTCTCATCACATTTTTAGAAATGGCTAATTATTAAAGATAAGGCTAAGAGATGACCCATTGTAGATTTTTTTGTCATCACTAAATTACATGCAAAATTTAAAATAAAACTATATTATCAACCATTGTACGTGTCCTAATGAGCTACAAAATCTTCTCGGTAGCTTTGGTGCCGAGCAAGTGCAATAACGAATTTAAGGAACTGTTGCATACTCCCTCTGTTCTAAAATAGATGACCCAACTTTATATTAAGTTTGTATTAAAGTTAGTACAAAGTTGAGTTATCTATTTTGGAACGGAGGGAGTACGAGCTAGCCCCCTTGTGGTGTACATATGCATGAAGCTGGAGGAGGAATTGGAGAAGTACTATATGAACCATTGTAACAAAAAAAGTCCATGTTGCATGAAAGTTTTTGCATTTAATTCATTTAGGGCATCTCCAAAACGGACAGGTAAACCTCTCGCATCCGTTCGGACCATGTTGTCCGGACCGTCGAAGCCATACAACGCGGTTCTATATCGGTTTGGGGCGTGTACGGACGCGTTTTCTCTCGTAAACCAGAGACAAACGTGGGGGGAGTCGGTGGGAGTATGGACCAATCACATGCCCGCTTCTAACCGCCCTGGTCCACCAAAAACCCCTCACCCCTCCCGCGCACACTTCACGCCCGTTGCCAGTTGCTCACTTTCATGCCGTTGTAGAGAGCGTCGATCCACATTGAAGGCGGCTCAGGGCGACGCAACCTCTCAGTGCCTCCGCCATTGAAGCAACGTGCCGACCAAGGGCTCCGCACACTGCACGCCCGGTTGAACATGCCTCCTCGCCGCACATGGGGAAGACAAAGGGATCTGCTGCGGCCGGCTGCAAACTAGTGTAGTGTATCCATGTCGTGGGAGTGGAGCTCCGCGCGACCGTACGTGCAAATAATTTTACCTTTTTAGTTGAAATATGTTCAAAATTTAACCACTTTCGTTCGGTTTGTATGACATTCGTCATGTTTATATGAAGTTTGGCTGAGTTTGCATGAATTTCATCTGGTTTGTTGAAAAAGAGTTTGCAATGTATGCGGTTAGCGTTGGATGGAGGCCCCCGCGTATGTGTCCACGGACTGGTCTCCCCTACCCGTGGACGGATGCGGGAGGAAATTTGCGGGTCACCGTTAGAGATGCCCTTACAACCCCTGGTCAGGCCCATCGATGAGGTGTCCGAAGTGGGCATACGTAAGTACAGTAGTATATAACGGGAGCCCCTTTATTTCACATGTTACGAGAGTGAGGGAATCCTCGCTGGAAGGGAGGGCAAATTGTGCCGGCCATCGGAGAATATTCTAAATACATATTACATAACACTCTACATAAAACATTTAAAAAATATTGACCATGCATTTAAAAAATGTAAAATGTATATAGAGAAAATGTTTATCACATGAACAAAAAATGTATATAAAAAATATACAACGTGAAATGTGTATATAAGAAATGTTGACCATGTATTTTAAAAATGTTAATCTAAGCATTTAAAAAAGAAATGTTGAAAAAGTGTTCAAAAAATGTTAAGCATGTATTTAGAAAATGTTAAATTTTTATATAAAAATTGTTGACCATGTATTCAAAAAATGCTAAACTTGTATTTAAAAAATGTTAAATGTCTATAGAAAAATTGTTGGACATTTATTAAAAATATATGAAACTTGTCTTTGAAAAACATTAAATGTGTATAGAAAAAATGTTAAACTTGTAAAAAATGAGGAATATGTATAGAAAAAATGTTGACCATGTATTAAGAAAATATTGAACTTGTATTTGAAAAATGTTGAGTCCGTATAGAAAAATGTTGACCATGTATTAAAAAACCTTAAATTTATATTTGAAATTTTTTAACGTGTACAGGAAAATGCTGGCCATGCAAACTCTTATTTGAAAAATGTTAATGAAGCATCTGAAAAAAAATTAACTTGTACAGAAAAAATGTTGACTGTGTATTGAAAATATGTTGATCTAGTATTTCAAAAAATGTTTAATTTGTATTAAAAATGTATTAGTTATATACCAAAAATGTGTATAGAAAAAAATGAGAACCAGGAGTAAACAAAAAATATTAAAAACAAGAAATAAAAAAACACGAAAAAGGGCAATTAACACCAAGAATAAGCAAAAAAAGAATAAAAATAGAGGAAAAATAGAAATAAAACAGAGGGAAAAAACCGGTGTCAAAAGAAAAACATAAAAAAAGGTGGAGAAAACCAGTTGTTTTACCTCAAGTACGTAGCGTGCTACTCCCACCGTCCTTCAAAGAGTGTACTTTCAACATTGTTGGAGGCTCAAACTATCTCAAAGTTTGAACGAATTTGTGCAAAAATATATCAATGTTTATGAAACCGAATAAGTATATGATAAAAATATATATTATCATGAATCTAATGTTACTAATTTGATGGCATAAATGTTGATTTATTATTGTATAAATACGCTCAAACATAACTTTTCAATAAAATTGAAAGTACAGTCTTTAAAGGATGGAGGGAGTATATATCAAGCACGATCTTGGCCATCTAAAAAACCACGAACTTGGCTGTGGCGTACTGGGTAGGGGCGCTAGAATGCAAAAGGTTCGAATCCTAGCCACTCTACTTTCTTCCTATTCCTTTCTTTTAAAGATTTGTTAATGGGCCGTCCCAATTTCCTTCAGCGAGAGTTGTTTCCATCTCGCTTAAGGCGAGATATAGCTCCCGTGGTCTATAACCTTCTTTTAGGCTTCTGCAGTATATAACTATACTCCTCCCTATCGGTCCCTAGGCCCCATTGCTGGAAAGGCTCGGCTTCAAAACCGTACGTGGAGCTTCCGCCTCATACGGCTCCTCTAGGGATGGGGCATCATATCTCAGCTTGATTATGAGAGAGATTGAAGTGAAAGAACCCGGTTTCAGAGCGTGGAAACGGAAAAGAATGAGGTGAAAGGGCCGACCCATGCGGCCCACTTAGAATGTGCTTTGACTTCCCCAGGTTGTACAATAGTACTATTTTCTGGACCCAAGTTTGAAAGGATTAGGGCACTGGATTGAAGAAAGGGGGCAATGAGATAACAGCTTGAAACAATAGGAGAGAAGTGGTAGCTTCATGTCGGGGCGAACTAAAACATCTTAGCCGTAAAAAAACCTTCCCTTTTCAAGTCCTTGCTATCCCTCTCGCTCTACCCAACTATCTATAATGGGGCAGAGAAGGATAAGCAAAGTAGGCGCACGAATATTTCTTAATTAAGAGTTTTCGAAGCTGAAAAGGAAAAGTAACGTTAGTCGGTTTCCAGTTCGTTACCTGAATGCTCCGCGTTAACGCGAAAAGATAGGAAAGGAAAAGTGCCTTGCTCGTCCCTTTGATTCAATCCTTCTTCTTCTCGAAAGCTACAACTAGAAAATATATTCTTCTTTGCCGATGATCGATTCTCTTGGTTGATGTGCTTTCTTCCAAACCCTTGACGAGCGTGGTGCAGAAAGCAAAATGTTTTGCAGCGAGTCAAGCGTAATATGATCAAAAGGAAATGGGGTCTAGTCTATCTGTCCCACTCTAAAGAAGATAGTGAACCTGAGGTTGTGCTGTCTCCAATCCCACGAGTCCCAATCTGGATCTGGATATGAGATTGAATCTAGTTTTTTCACAAAGGCTGGTTGAGAACTTCTCTTGTTCTTTGGTCATTCCAGAAAAAACCTCCATACCTTAATAATAGGGGCTTGTGTATAAAGGAAAGCAGCAAACCGGTCAAAGGCAAAGCTGTTCTATCTCAACTCTCTGACTTGAAGGAAGATGTGGCGGATCTCAAGGCTGGCTCTATTCCAATTTTTTTGGGGGGAGACCTTTTCTAGCTGCTGCAGGGGTCGGACATTGACTGGCACTGCACCTGGCACCAATGGAATTTGGTGGTCACAGGCGCGGGTTTTGGTCCCATTACTCAGAGGTTCGAATCCTGCCAATCAAATCAACTGGTCAGTTAGGAACTCCCCAGAGGAAGAGGCTTTTTCTACAAACGCGAGGATAAGGATACCAGGCCGAGAAACCCCAAATCCTTATTAATAAGGAATGGCTTTTAAAGGGGGCCAGCTTACGGGCCAGGCCTCTCTCTGACCTGATAACTAGTATCGCCTCCCCGCCCAGCTCTGTCAGCAGGCCCCTTCTTTTGCAATACTTAAGAAGGCCTCCAGTAGGAAGATCGAGGAACCGGTACTGGCGCTCCTGGGCCACCCAGTTAAGGTGGGATATGATTGCATCGCGGTGTCTAAGGACGCGAATGCAAGGATTTACTACGACTCTCAGGTGTAAACCCGCACCAAAACAGTGCTTTACCCCTAGATGTCCAGTCAACTGTTGTGCCTCAACGCATTTCGGGGAGAACCAGCTAGCTCTGGGTTCAAGTGGCATTTCACCCCTAACCACAACTCATCCGCTGATTCTTCAACATCAGTCGGAAGGGAAAAAAAGAGGATAAATAATAATAATATAGTATAGTTAGGGAATAAAAGAGGATTTGGGGATAGAACATGAAGGAAATGTTATACAAGATGAGAAAGAGTTGCAAGAACACATTTCTAGTTACTATAAGAGACTATTTGGTTCAGAGGACAGGGGGGACATATCTCTTAGTGGAAGCCCCTTGGTCAACAGAGCACATGCTATTAGAACTAGACAATCAAGAGTTGACTAAGCCTTTCACTATGGAGGAAATAGAGTTAGTAGTTAAAGAGATGAAAACCAAAACAGCTCCTGGCCCGCACTGTCAGATGGGAGAGCGCCAACGGCCTTTGGACGATGTCAGGAACGAAAAACAGACCGTGTGCCATGGATTTGATGAAGCTTGATGGTTCCCCAGGATCCAATAAATCCACTTAGGTCTCTATTGCTTTATTGCAATCCGCTCCGCGCCACTTACTCGGGACTATATAGTTCTGTCTATAGAGAGACCCCGCCTAGCTCTAAAATGGTTTCAACCTTTCCTCGACCACATGGAAAGAGATGCTCGGGTAGCAAAGTTGCCTACCATTAGGTATTGTTTGAGCCCGTAACTTCCATTAGGAGAGGCATCCTCGCTCAGTTTCAACTGGTGGTTACTTAAGTTTATTTTCTCTGCCGGATTGCGTTTCAAATTCAGACTTGTCTTTGTTAAACAACGCTTTCGAGTTGCCTAGACCAGATAATTCAAGAAATAGAGACGCGCATTGCCTAATTGGTAGTTTATTTCCCACCATAGCTTTACTCAAGTGGAAATCCTTTGAATCGAACAAAAAGTTCGTAACCGCTAGGCTGCATCGTCCCCTTCAACCATAATCATCTAGATTACAGATTTCATAACTGCATTTTGCAAGAAGAGAGTGCCTCCCATTCTCTGGAGTAACAATAATAATAAGACTCCACGTCGCCTTCAGGCTTGGATCCATGCCTTGCATCTTCTTCTTTCTCAGAAAAGAACTCAGATCGTTCAGATTCTTTGCCAGGAGAGTCCCCAGCTTTCGAGCCCTACTCGTGGGAGTTGCTTTATCCATCATTGCTATTGGCATCTCAGGAAAGGGGTCCCCCGAATATTGGGTATCCGGAAACACCCATTGCTGACCACACTGAGAGACACGAAAGCGCAGTTAATGCCAGTTGGCGAAGTGGCGTTAAGCATCCCTAGCGGTACGATTGGAGAACCTGGCTTTGATGACATTCCTGAGGAAGGTATTTCCCCTACTAGGCTCGTTGCTTCGCTTTGTTTTTTAAGGATAGGTGGGAGTAGGACCCTACAATAAAGAGCATATAGCCCACATGAATCTCCCCTAGACTCTTGGGAGAATCCGGGCCCAGAAACTGGTCACAAAACTCGGTCACATTGTATGACGTTGGCAAGACCAATTTCCCGCGCCTGTCACGCCCAGATTCTGGACACATTGCGTGATATTACTCTGAAGAACGAAGAGGAGCTTGAAAAAGCTTGTTTTTGTCTTTTTTTCTCTTTTCTAGGCACTGAACTTCATAGACAGACTTACCAACTGATGAGCAATTTTTAGGCGAATCAAATATTTTCTGAGAGCACTAGACCTTCTCTCTTTCAGGAGATTGTTTTTTTCCGAATGAGAAAGCCTTTGGCAAACTCCTTGCAAATCGCATTAATTAAGTGGTGGGCTATACAAGTGGCGTTTTGAAGGCCCGATACAAAAGAAAGTGGCCGACCCGACCAAGAGAGAAGACAGGGTCAAGCCGACGCCGCCCTTCCTCACCTGCCTGAATGGAATGAATATCTCCTTCGTCTAGTCGAGAAGGGAAAAAGCCCGGCGGGGACAGAATTAGTTTCTTCAGATTCTGACGTAACAAACAATTTTTATGAGACATAAGAACCCCCATTTAACATCTAGCCCTATATCATTTAAGGATACATAAAAAATATTTTTTACACCGACCCGTGAACCAGAGGTTTAAAGCTTGGAATTGAGCTTTCTAGCTTTCTTTAGTACAATCTTTTTGCGAGAGCAACCCCGGGTAGATTCGTAACGTTATTACTCATGGGTAGTAGATGATGGATCCATTTCTTTTGAAGCAGTGGAGTGAAGAGGAGGGTTCGGTCCCGCCTCACAACGAGCCCGGGTAGCTAGATAGGTAGATAGTAGATAGCAGTCCGGATAGTGATAAAATCTGAAATAATCTTCTTCTTGCCGCAGGTGTTGAACGATCTACTCTACACAGGTGTGGGCTTACAGGGCTAGGGCTCATAAACCCTTTCTTTCATTCATCAAGGGGTCGGTCACTTTTCCGGGCCGAGATCGAGAAGTGGAAGTCATAAAAAAGAGATGTTTCTCTTTGCACCTCATATCAAGAGGAAAGGTAGCTTGTCAAGCTGGTCTCACTATTGGAAATTCTGCGCCGGGGGAGCATAGGGAGGAAAGGGAGCCCGGACGGTGGAAGAGACAGGGGAAGCCGGGTCATTTGACGGAAATGGAAGGTCCGAGCGGCTCATTCATTCTTGAAAAAAGAGGGGGGAGCGAGCCAATGTATCAATGAATAGATACAGTCAACGGTATTAAGACAGCGCTGCCTACACGCGAATTAGCTTCCGAGGTCGAGCAGTCTCAATTTCACTACAGGATTTGTGAATGAATGCTGGGCTGGGCCACCTCAAATGGCGTGAGCCGCATGCGGGGAGACCCGCACGTACGGTTTTCAGGGGGATCCGGCCGGCCGGCGCCCACCCGACTAGAGGGACTGAGAAATTAATCGAGTGCAAAACTTATCTTCAAGCTTTACCTTATCTCATATTTTAAACTATCATTTAATCGGACTGGTTTTTGATTTTGGATTTTTAGCGGGGCAGAGCCAATTGGCTACGACATGATCTTAGTGGCACTTCGAAAGCTAGTCTATCGAAGATCGGGTAGTTCTAGTCTTTTTGATTACTCCTTCCTTTTTCCCATCATTTGTCTTGGGCAAGACGACTTCGGTTCACACGTGAAAGTGCTTCAAAAGGCACCAGCGGAAAAGAATTCTCAAGAGCAAGGAAAAGTAGATCTATTCCCATGTTCCGATCTTTTCATTAAGGTTATCTAAAGAAAAGCTCATAGTGTTATGCCTTGTAGCTTATTCCACGGGATTCAATGGTGAATTCTGATTTCCCCACAGACTGAACCAAAGGAGAAGAATAGAATAATTCACTGGTGCAGGCGGAGCAGCAAACCTTCGTAGAAAAGGGAGAGGGTATACCTAGAAATGATGAAATCAACCAGCACTGCCTTGCTAATTGAATAAAGGAAGATGCCGACTACTTTCTGAACAGAACAATGAGAGTCCCGAACAATGGGAGAATGGAGCTTCTCGTCTATAAACTAATCGATCGACTATATCATATCGAGCTCAAAGGTTTGTGCAACTTATCTATCAAGCCGCACTTCTTTACTTAAAGATAGCGCATTCCACACTTCTTTACTTCGCTATGGTACATTCCATGCCCTCGGAGAATGCTTTGTCGTGCAAAGTCACTGACATATCCAGTGTCTTTTTTTATGTTTAGGACAAGCGAAGCGAGAGCGAAACTCGCTATGAGGAGAATACTCGGCAAGAGCGGGAGAATTCTAGGCCAAATGAGAAATATCTCGTAGACAACGGAAAGGAGAGGCCCTTCAACGAATGGATACGTGAAAGGTTTGATTATTCCATAAAGGCTCTCTTCGTTATAAACTATTCTGCTCCCTGAAATGAGAAAGGAAGGAGTTCGGCAAGACGACTTTGGTTCACACGTGAAAGTGCTTCGAAAGGTGTCAAGAAGGGTCGTCGTACAATTTTGGTGATTACAAAAAAGAAGGAGGCGAGCTCCCTATCCCTCTTTGTCTTTCCACTTCCCTCGTTCAGGAACAAACACTTCGCCAAATTCTTTTGAGTCCCGGCCTAACCCTGGGAACCGGGGCATATAAATTCGCTTATGGCATTCACCCAAGCATACAGAGACAGATGGAATGAAAGAAAGAAAAAGTAGCTCCGCAGCTCACCTAGAAGAAGAAAGACCCGCCGCTAACGATTTGGAAATCCCTGGTGGGTTGGGCCTGAAAGACAAGTGTGTGTGGATTTCCACATCCTCGTCTTTACTTTAAGACACAACTCTTCTCTTTCCCGGTCAAATGACTTGCGATAGTCTACCTTGAGTAGGACCATAGGGATCTTATGTTTGTGGCGAAAGATAAGTGGTTCTGTCGGATTTGAACTCGGTGGGTTCCAGCAGGCCTTCTATAGAGTGAGGCAAATAGCGATTTTGCCATAGATACTGGGATCAGAAAATGGTAGTGCGAAGAACCCCGGAGGCGGCTGCAATGAGCAAAAATGTCACTCACCGGCCTAAACGACGAGCAGGCCATGTAAGGCCAATAGTTGAGGTACCTGGATCCAGACAAAACTCCAAACATGTAAGAATAGTAGACTGACAAATGTATCTTACTCGTCTTTCATATCGAGCCATTGAAGCAGCGCGTCGGGCTACAATCGGACAATTCCATCAGATGCTTCTACTTGGTCATCATAGACCAGCAAATCCATTTGAGAGTTGTCTTTCTTTGATGGTGGTTGATAGCTCCGGTCTTGAACCCCCCCCCCCATAATACGCTAACTTGGGGACTTTTTAGTCCATCTTTTCCAAGAGTCTCCGCTAGTTGAACCGCGTGGAAGTTTCTAGAATTGCAGCTCTGTTCTGTTCAAGAAGTCTTTCTCCAGGGTTCGGTTCAGAAGGCGGGTTTGCAGATGCTAGTACAGTCCTATTTCAATCAAAAAGTAGAGTCCTATTTTCAAGTACATACCACTTTGGATGAATTAATGTGAATGGGTGTTTGCTTCTGCTTCCTTCGAGCAACCAAACTCTTTCGTCAGGTGTGGGTCAAGTTCCCTCATTATTGCTTGACTTCCCCTTTGGGGCACAAAAAGATGGACTAGGACTTAAGTAAGGGAGAGGACAACCCCGCTGTTCTGAAATTAAATAGAAAACGGATGAGCTCATCGAACTTGACTTGTAGAGTGAGACCTGTGATGAAATAGAGGACTTCTAACCGAATGATTGGTTTGCTCCTCCGAAAGTCCAAGTTGAGTCCAAGTAGTGGAAAACTAGAATCCTTCTTTTCTTTTCCCTTCGTGGTTAGTTTCAGTTCAAATGACGAATTGAGACAGAAACCAATGGATTCCAGTGGCTGGGGGATCCTATATCTATAGATAGATTCAAGTACCATTCTATACCCCTTCCCTAGCGCCCTATAGACATGTTTTGCTAAGTGGGTCCTACTTAGCTGGTCGGCCTCTAGCAGATGGTTTGAGGGCGGGTAGATCAATGTGATGACAGCACCACGCCAGGCACCGAAGACGAAGCTTCTCCTTATCATAAGTTGACATAGCTGCATTTCTGGGTCCAAGGGTTTTACTGAAATAAGCATAAGCAATTCAAACTAGACATTTCGACCTTCATCCCACCCGATAAATAATAAGCAAAGAGCTCGTAAGTTGGGCGCCCACTCTGGCATTACTGCTACTTATCACCGCCGGTCTAACTGCTGAGAGAGAAAAGTGCTTCTCTTTCCCTAAGAGACGAGCGTCGTTTTGACTTATTTATTAGCTAGATTCTTCATTTTTTTAGTCTATGTTGTGATGGAACGCTAAATTATCTATCAGGCTTTCTCGCTCTCGGCACATCTTCGCTAAAAGATTGAGTGGGATGGTTATAGTAAGGGGCGAACCAAGTGCTTGCGCGATCTGTTCGATTCAATTACTGGCTTGACCACACTGATGCCGTGCAACCGGTTTAGCAACTTCTTCATGCCCCTACGAACGAAATATTTGGAGTTTGATCTCTATTCCCTTTATCAATTTTCCTATCCTACCTAGGTCTATGAATTGCAGGGTTTCAATTTCCGGTGAACTCATGCGGTTCCGACGTGCCCAGAGGCCAGGTGCCCGGAAGAGAGAAGAAAAACATGTTGCTTGCTATTTCTGGTTGAAGAGAACAAGTCAAGCTCAACAATGCTTAAGCCCAAGGAATGGATGCGAGTGAACGAGCCCAACTTTCCGATTCAAATATGAGCAGTTAGAGAATTCAAATTCCACTCATTTAGAAATCGATCGGCGAATGCCAGAGGTCCTTAAAAGCCTTGATTTGTGGCTTACGGAAAAAAAAATTATTTGCAAAAGAATTGGTCAAAAACGCCCCGATAGGATGCTGCAAGTGCCACGGCAGTGCTTCAGCTAGACGTATAGCTAGAGAGTACAAGAAAAACACGGCTGGCTTTCTAGCTAGAAAAACAAGCGGCGGATTCGATTCTTTCTTTGATAGCAGAATGGGATATTCCACTCTTTTAGATGCACACCGCACTTCATCAGTACAAAAGCCCGGCGCCTGAAACCCAAGCTCAAAACCACCCTTCCTTTAGTTGGATTTGAACCAATGACTCTCGCCGTATGAAAGTGATACTCTAACGCTGAGTCAAGTAGGTCAAGCTGAGTCAAGTCAGAGAAAATAAAAAAAAGAGAATCCTCATCTTCAAAGCATTTTCTTGCAAGGGCCTATCGCTAAAGAACTCAAGCCAATACTCAAGGAAGGAGTATACTATACTGTAGCTGGATAAGCTAGATACCAAAACTTTGGCCATAGACTAGAGCTACCTTTGATTCCTCAGGCGGGGACAGGATTCGAACCTGCAGTCTTCAGGTCATGAGCCTGATGAGTTGACCAATTCCTCTACCCCGCTTCTTCCCCTGAAGGGAGAAGATTGCCGAACTTTTTTCTGTCTTCTTCGCTTCCTAAAATATTTAGGGAACAGGCTGGAAAATGAATATCTCCAGAAATATTTTGAGGGGAGGGTGAGAGCGGTTTGAAGGTCAATGAAATGATAAAAAACCACCGATCAAAAATAAATAGAGTTTCCGACGTTAGGAGGAATTCCCTTTAATAGCAAAGCATGATTTCAAAGGATCGGTACCTTTGGAATGGGTAGTCGATATCAAATTCCCAACTTAGAAATTCGAAGGGACTTCTTTGGTAGAAATAACTTGATTCTATTCCTTTTTAGTAAGGAGGCACTAGAGCCTGGAATAGCAGGAATGAAGGTTGGGAAATATGCCATGCAGAATTCCAATAAGTTGGCACTGCTTTCCCTTTCCATATGAAATGGACTGAAATTGTTGGATAAGTGGATTTGCAGTATCTCAACAATCAGAACAACGAATATTCCATCATCCAAAATAAGCTTCCTCATATCTTAACCCATTGGTCATTATCGAGCCTCGGTCCGGTTAAATTCCACTAAAGTAAAGTTAAAAAAAGAGCGACCCTAATCACGATGGCCAAATTCTCCTTATTTTTAGCGAGCCCTACTAAGCCCATCTGACCTGCTTAATCAATGACTCCGGTAGTCACCTGAACCACTCTCTCGGATAGCCCACAGCCTCTCTTCTGGATGCAAAAGAAGATTCGATCGATCCGAACGATCCCACTACATCATGACCCTTTCGACGTTGCACAAAAGCCATTACTTTGGCGAATTCTCTCAAGGCTCGAGTGAAGTGAATGAACTGCTTTTAATCTAGAATAAGTGGAATCTTCGTGATTGGATCAACCAGACTCCCCCACAGGAAATGCCAAGGGGCGCCCTTTCTCATTATCATCTACCGCCCATTTCTTCATCATCTAGGAAGCATTACTCCTCTTTTCATTCCAAATTCTTCACCCCTCCTTCCTCATTTATTGAGAATGGAAAAAGACAATGTTCATTGCTTCCTCAAAACAAGAGTTCCACGGGCGGAGAGATCCAAAAAACCTCCATGTAAAAAAAACGCTTCTACTGCTATCGGCAGGGCTTAGTCTCTCGTGGTTCATTTCCACCAGAGAGCATCTGTTTGAATAATTAGCGGAATTTGTCATACCAGGTTTTCCTAGAGTTGAGGAATTCTATCCATTCCAGGAAAAGCACTGGTTTGAGAAACTACACTACAGGAAAGTACTAAGGAATAGGAAGTTGTGCTATTTGCCTCACTCTATAGAAGGCCTCCCGCTTTTTTTAAGAAAGATCGTAGATGAACGTTTTTCAAATAGTTGACAAAGCTAGACTTTATCGAACGAATAGGTCTAGCTTTCGCCTTCTATTCCTTTTGGAAGGGGGCTCAGGGGAAACCTTTTATCGGAAAATATAACTGAGTCAATTTGCCCAAATTATGTAGTCAATGAAATTCTAAAGATAGCCATAATAAGCGATATGATAAAAGATTCAGAATGAATGAATAGAATCTAATAACATCGGGTTCCCGTGAAAAAATGGGATTGGGGGAGTAGTTCCCCTCTAGCCAATCCAAAAAGTTCTTCTGCCTTCGATCCCGTGGTAAGCCTTTCAAGTTTCCAGCCAGTAGACAAGAAATTCCTACGTGAGGAAAGGGAAGGCTTGCCAGGCCATAGGCCCATGGGTGCAGGATTCTTCGAAAGAAAAGCAGACCAAATATTTGTTTTCTTCAGACCATGGTTATTTCAGTACTCCCTATTCAGTACTCCCTCTGTCCGGAAACACTTGTCAGCGAAATGGATGTACGGACGGAGGGAGTACTTTATTGCTTCCAGGACGACCAAATATTTGTTTCTCCGATCATGAGATAGAAAAAGCAGAAAGCACAGAGACTATTCGTAGAAGAAAAAGAAAAAACAGAGGGACTAGTTAGTGGCTCTTCTGACAAAGAAACATTGCGCACATTATAGAGATATAATAGAGTGATTTTTTCCACCATGTACGGGATATACCGTGCATGTATCCACCGCCAATAATTGCTTTCAGATTCGTAAAATCATTTAGGGG
>NC_041389.1:687807475-687871568 GCF_002162155.2 Triticum dicoccoides | reverse complement strand
GAAAAAGGACATAAATGTTTCCACCAACCAATAGTGTTTTAATTTGCAGTGAATCAAGTCCAACAGATCTAATGTACCGTACGTACCCTTCTTTAGTACTCCCTCTGTAAACTAATATAAGAGTGTTTAGATAACTAAAAAGTAGTGATTTAAACACTCTTATATTAGTTTACAGAGGGAGTACTAGAACACATATAATGGCCTTGCAGCCGTAACAGACAGATGGCATGCCTATAAGAGAACCACAAACTCAGTGCTTGCTCGCCTACTTCAAGTTGTAGAGTCGTTCAGCGTTTTGCGCATGCGAGAGATCAAGATCAACATATATATATATATAGGCGTGTGAGGCATCAGGATGCTATGTGGACAGAAGGAGCTCCAGTGTAGTTTACTCTGTGCAATATGGACAAGTCGTCATGCCGATTCATGTGATGTCAATTCTGTAGGATGAACTTCATCAGTGCACGATTGCAAGAGGAGCCATGTTTCGCTCCGGGGTGGCTCCGGTAGAGGATATAGGAGATGATGCGTCTGTTGACTCTGATGCTGGAATTTGTACAAAACAAAGAAAAGAAAAACGGGAAGTGGAGCCTCATTCAGTAGATAACAATCATAGATTGACATGGTGCCAAGTTATTGTAGGGTAAACAAAGTGGAGACAGATCTTACAACTGCAAGAGAATAAATCGTAGACAAATGCGAGTTTTCAGTACTTTGTTGCTGCCTGGACGACCAAATATTATTATTTTTTCTTCAGATCATGATAAATACAGCACACAAGAGAGAGACTGGTTTGTAAGAACAGGCACCATCCATACAGCTACAAAATGTCACATTGGTGCAACAATGCAATACCAGTTGCCTCCATCAACAACACGAGATAAACACAGCTGAAAAGAGAGGGTAAATAGTTTGTGCTATCTTCTCAGACGACAAATAATTACCAGCGGTATAGTTTGCAAAGAACAGACCACCATTCATACAGCTAAAATGCCACATTGTACAACATACAGTACCAGCTATTTTCATTAACAATGGGCCATAGTAAGGAAAGAAAAAAAAATTACAATGCCTCGCTATTCTCTGCATCATGACAACCGAAACGGTCCCCAAAAAAGGTAGACAATGGCTCTGACAGCCGCTGATCTATCATCAAATGGTGGGCAGGTTAGGGCCCCTGTTGTAGTTCTCGACAAACAAAATGCACAATAATTGCATGACCAAACTACCAATATAGAAGGTCAGCAACCATTTCATCGATCAAGGATTCTAGCAACTCTGCTGTTATGTCTTTTGCAGCTTCATGTGACTCCGTCTTGAAGTCGACCCAGCTCCCGAGAGGGCCACTCATTTCTTTGTACACGAGTTCATCCACCATCCACTCCTCGGCAACCTTCAGACTGGTCATCTCTTGGTAGATTTCTTCCGGCGAGAGCTTCTGCAGAACTGCCATCCCCGTAAACCATGAGCTGTAACCAGCATTGAAGTAGTATGTGCATTTCACGCTTAATACTTCATTCACACAGTCAAAGAGCAGCCTCCGAATCATTCCGAAAGATTTTCCCTCTTCTTCACCCACTGGCAGCCTAAAATTGCCATTTAGTTCTTCAAACAGATGTGGATCCAGGATATTTGAGCTATCAAATCGCTCGAAGTAAGAGCAAGCATTATCTCTGGCAGAAATAGCATTCAGTATTTCTCTTAAGAACTTTATCTCCATACGACATGAGCTGCTGCTTTCTGATGGATGTGTTGTTTCGGCTAAAGTCGCTGTGATTGATGAGGCTGTATCAGAATATTCTGATAAAGCCTCCACTTCTAGGACCCTACCATAGTGTGTCGAACCAGATGTTGCTGCTCCTTCTGTTGAACTAAATAACCTTGATTCTGAAAAAGGGAGAAATATTGAAGGTTTTGGGAAAGATCTGTGGCTAGTGCTATTGCAACAACAAAGCAACTGTATACTCACTCACCATTTGCATTTGTTCGGCTCTCTGCAGAGCTGCAGGTTTCTGTTGAAAGAGAAGCTTCCCATGTAGAATGGGGGCTTAGGTGAAGATGCTCTAACTCCACTTGATCAATGAAGCCATTATCATACTTCACAGATTGAGATGACTGGCCATAAAGAGAAAGTAATGTTAGCACATAAACCAGTTCTTAACTTGTGATGAACATGTACATAAATCCAGGCTCAGCGCTGTATTGATGGCACAGTTAGTTCCCAATTTTCGCAGTTTCGCAAAGATGAGAAGGTCAAGTGTTCAAACTATCAATTCAGTGTATGATCAATGCAGTATACCAAAGCTAAATTCCCTTCCTACCTGTATGATCAATGAGATCAATTCAGTGTTTCTATCTTTGCTCAAAGCTGATCATGTGCAACCCCCCAATATCAGTATATTACTCTTCTAAAGGACAACACAGATTGTCGCTCTTTATGTTGTACGATCAACTACTGAACATTCAGGTTTTCACAATCTTGGAACAGGAGTGCAAGATAAACTAACCATATCCAGTAATCCTTGCTCTAGAATGTACCATAGCTATATGGAGCAAACCTACCATGCCTAAATAGGTAACATAATCATTTGTTTTCTTGCCGGCATGTTTTATCATAGCCAATGCTCACAAGGAAAATGGTACCATGCATAGGACATGTAGTTGGCAAGAAATAGGTAAAATAGGAAGAGTGGTATATCAAATGACATACCTGATCATCTTTTAATACAAGATCTGTCCGGAGGAATTTGTCTTTTCCATCCTTTGAAGACTGTATGGAGTCCCTATCATAATCAGTAGATGCAATGCTGGATGTGTCACAGGCTGATGCTGTATCATCCAAACCTGGTGAGGGGGCGTATATTCGAACACCATTGGCTGGCTTAGAATAGGGTGATCTCACCCCAGAAGTCAATTCTCTCAACTTCTGCTCAAGAAGAAGTCTCAAATAATCACCATCTATGGTATCTGATTCAGTGTTTGATGTATTGCTTGAAGTTGACAAGGAGTTCCAGTTCTCTATCGACCGTTTTTCCACTGAATGGGGAAACTGAGAACCATGTAATGATTTGTCAACTGGTGAGGTAAATGTGAACGAAACAATCTCAGTGCTGATTTTCTTTTTGTTTGTTGTGAAAGATGATTGCTCCTCTATCACAATATTGTGCCGAACACGCCTTGGGCTTCTTTCAGTGAGAACTTTATCACTTGGCTGGTTTTTCTTTGAGCGCATCCCCTCATCTGGTAATCTTCTCGGCTTGGGGATTGTTTTGGCTGTAGAGTTTGGTCTTCTGTTTGCATAGTTGGTTGGCTGTAATTCCCCCTTTCTGTTTCCTTTCATAGTGTTTTCAGAGCGTGTGCTTGTGACCCCAGCCTTTCTGGAAGCAGCGCTTGGTGGATGCAGGTTTCTTTGTTGTTGACTGTGTGTTGCTGACTTGGGATTCAGCTTGTGCCCAACACCCATTGCATTCTGCTTTGTGTTATTTTGCACAAGCACGTTGGAAGAACTTGCCATGCCCACTCTGCTACTGATCTTTTGCCTTTGTTGACTGGACCCGTTTCTCTCAACCATGTTCTGTACAGGATCCGTGTGACTTGGAGGTTTCCTACTGCTTCTGCTTACACCTTCTCTCCCTTGGCCATTTGTAGCTCTAAAATCTGACGATGGTCGACTGACAGCCTTGACCCTTGGAGCAACTGGAGCACCTCCATTTGACTGTGAGAACCTGGCAGAAGAGGATGTCTCTGAAGTTACAAAACTTGCATCCAACGATCTTCCACTCGGTGGCTTGGAAGATGCAGAGCCATCACGCCTTCTTGCCGCTTGGGACATTTGCTGGACTCTTACAATCTCTGTTGGGCTGAAGGCCCGCACATCATTTGAGTACCCAGCATCACGGACTCTGTAAGAGCTAGTATTCTCAGCTCCAGGCCCAATAATCCTAGATGCCGCCTCCATTATATCAGCAGCATTTCTGCTTGATACATGATTAGGATTCTTCACTGGGGAGTACAACTTATGCTGTGCAACTGAAAGTGTCCTTTTGGCAAACCTTGGAGGCAGCGCTTCCATTCTAAACCGATCAATGGGACTGCTCGGCATCTTATGAGGGCTAGAAAGGCCAACATAGCTTCTGCCAATCAACTCATCATGGGCAATAGTTTGGAAGGTATGTTGCCCAGTAAAAGGGACCGGGTAGGGTCCAGATGAGCTTGCCGCAGGCATGGAGTCCAAACCCATAAGCCTCGCCACGACAGTGGGTCCCCTCCTCGCACAAGCTTCGTCGTCGATCACAGAGGATGAGCAGCTATGCTCGCTGCTTTCCTTCATACTCATCCCATCTTCAAGGCTCTGCCAATATGCACAGGTTTGACTCATCAGAATGACAGTAAGCAAGCAAACAGACAGAGCTGCTAACAAAAAGATGATTGATGCACCAGGAACACGCACCGAGTTTGACGGCGTACTCGGCATGCTGCCGTCAACCTCCTTCCCATCTACTGAATTCCCTGCAAGGACAGGACAGGATTCGTGTGTGAGCTCAGCAGCCCCTGTTTCTATTCCTGAAAATTTATCTGACATTTGCTTACCCTGCGACGGCGAATAGCCCCCGCCTCCGGTGAAGAGCCGCCGCTTGGACTTGTTGCTCTTGCCCCAATCAAAGAGGCCGAAGAAGCCATGCCCCTTGGATGCAGCTTTCTCCACATCCATCCCTCCTCACTGTCCAAAAAACCTGCAAATCAAAGATGCCACACTCCTACTCAACTCAAGCACAAGGGAATCGAATAAAAAGTAATCACATTTCACCAAAACGCAGCTAGAAGTACTAGGTAATGGACGGAGCGCCATCGACGGACCAATCATCCCCCAAAATCCGATCTTTATCTGGAAAATTTGACCCAGAGAAGCCCACACAGGGGGGGAAGACTCGAAACCAAATCAGGGCGCCAGGCAACCCAACGCAGATAGACTGAGAATGCAGGTAACAGTGCCCATACCTGAGAATCGAGCGCCGGGGAAGCAGCCGCCGGGGGCGAAGATCCGCCCTTCCGCGCGCGGGAAGGAGTCAACGGCGCGGGACTCACCGGAGCAGCAGCGGGCAGCCGGGGCCAAATCTCCGTCGCGGACCGGGCCGGATCGAGCCGCGCCGAACCGTGGAAGGAGCCACCCAAAGCAGCGATCTTTCTCCTTTCCGCGGACGAGCTCGGGCGGGCGGCGCCGCGGAGGCGCAGGAGAGGGAGGATCCGCGGGGGGCGTCACGCCAGGGCCGGAGGGGGGCTGAGGGCGGCCGCGGCCGTGGCGGCCATCAATGCTGTCCTGCTGCCGTGCTGCACGAGGAAGACAGGGGAGGGGAGTAGGAACTAGGAGGGGGGGGCGACGGACGGGGAAGGAAATTGAAAAGGGAGCCCGGCTCCGGGATGGGGATCCAGATCGTTATCGCCTCTCTGCGTCACGATTATTGTATGTCTGTCTGTCTGTTTGTTGTTTTACCACGGCCCATGTTCAAAATTTGAATCTTTTTTTGTGCCCACCCCACCCCCAACGGCTCACCAGGCAGCAGGCAGTCCATGTCATGGTCAGGCATGCTATGCTATAGTCTACTCTACTTGGGTTAAGTTAAGTATATGTAGGGGATTACTGAGGGTATCTATGCCAATTAGGAGCTTCAGTGGGGTTGTGAAAAAAAAACAAGTTGAGTGGGGTGAAAGGAGTGACGTCGCGTCCACTTGCCGCCTGACAAGTGGGCCAATCGAACATCCAGATTCGCCTTTGTTTATTAAAAAGAAGTTTGTTCGTGGATTTCATGGGAATGCGTCCACATTCTTAGCACGAACAGCAATTTTCACAACAACAAAACACAACGTCTTATGACGGCTAATTTGCCCCGTGGCATTGACAAGCGCTGACATGATAAGATTGGGTCAAGCTCTAGGCCTCCCACTGATTTTTGGTTAGGGACTTATTTTGTACTTCCTCCATCCGTAACTACTTTTGTGCTAAGAGATTGTGCAGCTGTTTGTGATCATGTTGTCAACTCGTCAATTAACTCGACAAACTACATAAAAGATACATTGTGAAAATCAACACGAGTAAACGCCATCCTCCCTTTCCTCACTTTTTTTCCTTAGGGTACAAGAGGGGATTTCTCCCTTTTTCCTCGTGTTTGCTAGATTGGCCCCGAGGAAACTCATACATGAGCAATGCGCGCAGCCTGCACGTTGACCCGAGATCACGGGCAAATTTGGAACGGACATGACCGTCATGGATAATGAGAGCAAGTGAGTTTGATCAAGAGCTAGTTTGAGGGGTTTTGGATTTGCATGACGTCATGTATTTTCATGCATTATGTATATATTGTTGTTGACCAAGTTAGCAATTCTCTATGATGGACCAGGACTAATTTCAGGGATCATTCGAGCCGTTTAGCAACGGGTTTTCGCGAAATATAGGTTGGAGCTCTCTTTTTCTTTGTTTCCTTTAGACGGGAAGGCTTTTTTTTGTGTTGTTCCAGTTTCATTATTTGTAAATTGGAGCTTTATTTAATCTGTACCACTATATAGTGTGCAAATAGCGTTGAATGTTGGTTGATGGATGAAGCCAATCCAATGGTGATGAGTTGGCAAATCCAAGCATTGTTGGCCATTGGATTTCATATTCACTAAGTGAATTGCTAAATCTGAGCTGCCAACTTTTTTCTTCTAAGTGAATTGCTATACCTTTTGTTTACCTTATGATTATCAATGTATAATATGCACGAACATCATCAATTTGTTGAAGAAAAGATTTGAAAAAAAAAACTCCATTGCTAGCAATGTACTCCCTCCGTTCCTAAATATTTATCTTTTTGAGACTTCAAATGAACTACCACATACGGATGTATATAGACATATTTTAGTGTGGATTCACTTATTTTGCTTCGTAAGTAGTCACTTATTGAAATCTCTAAAAAGACAAATATTTAGGAACGGAGGGAGTATCGCATTGCTCCAAAAGAATTTACATTCACTTGTACTTTATTTACTTTTTGTTCAAGGCTTTAACAACATCTTCATAAAACACTTTAGCAAAAAAAAGTCTTATTAGAATGGTTAATATTTTGCATACATCTCGTGCATGCCGAGAGAGGATTTGGGGCACGTAAATGCGGTGGCAGCGAGTCCCTCTTGCGTGCTTTTTCTTTTGGCTTTAGATTTTTAAACTTTTATATCTTTTGAATAAAATGCTCAAATTAAGTTTGTTTTTTCATATACGTGTTTCTTGTGACGAGGGTTTTCAGATAAGATCCATTTTTAATAGGTTTTGACGAATTTTAAAAATAAATGCTAAGTTTCAACTCTTGAAACTTAGTATGAGTGACCGATAAAAATGCAGTTTTGTGCCTCCGACCGACAAAAGAAAGTCTTAAAGCTTTATCTATGAAACTTGATAAAAACGAGTGAGAAAATTGCAGGCTTCAGATGATAAATTGTACTCCCTCCGTCCGGAAATACTTGTCATCAATGAATAAAAGGGGATGTATCTAGATGTATTTTAGTTCTAGATACATCTTTTTTTGTCCATTTTGATGACAAGTATTTTCGGACGAAGGGAGTAAGTTTGAACGATTGAAACTTAAAATTTATTGTGTCTTGGTGCGGGATCCAACTACTTTGCGAATTCGCAAGGCAGTGGAGGCGTCGGTGAAAGACAACACGAGGCAGCACGCGGATGCCGGGTGTGAGCGAGTGTTGGCTGGAGTTGAAGATGGGTGGCCTGGATTCGCCCACGTGACGCGCTGTGGCTGTTGCCGGGTGCCTGCCGGCCGGTTCAACGGTAACATACATGATGCGAGCCTCGTGCGTGTGGAGCGCGAAACAAGCCATGGAATGAACGAGGAAAATCCGGGCGCCAGCCAGACCGAACGTGCAACAACCCAGTGGGCTGTTGGGCTGAGTGTGGATAGACTGGGCCGTGCCGGCCCGTACTGGAGAGTATTTTAGTCTTACCGTGCCTTGTAGAAGGGGATCGATGAATTGTAAGGACTGTAGTCATCTTATCCCCTTGACTGTATCTTCTTCCTCCCCAAGCCTTCTTCTCTCTTAATCTCTCTGTAATTCTCTTTGAAACCTTGAGATCTATGAACCACACCCTCGCCATGGCAGGGAATGCTATCTGTACCGTAGCATCTGGTATCTAGAGCCTCCCCGATTCGCCACAATTTTTTTCTCTCAAAATCTGCTGCGTTCAACCACCGATTTGACCCCTAATCCCTGGCAAAAGGTGTGGATTCCGTCAGGAATTAGCGCAAAACACTACGGTGTACCTGCGCCGGGTCGGGACAAGTCGTCAGGTTCATCCACGGCGAGATCCGGGCGCCCGACACTATCGGCCCGCATGGCGGCGGCGGAGCTCACGCTAGCCGAGCTCCAACAGCTCGTGCAAGCCACGATCGCCCAGAGCAAAGCAGTCTCCGATGCGGGCGTCCACAACGCGAAGGGGTTGGAGGAACTGCGCACCGCAGTTGATTCGTATGCGGCCTCATCGGCCAAGGCATTCGACGCACTAGCGCAGACCACCACCGCGTCCCTCAACCGAATAGAGGCGACGCTTGGGCGCTTGCTGATCTCCAACAACGGGCTCGATGCGGCTGTCGCAGAGATGAAGCAGTCCCTCGGCGGCGTGCTCAAGCGCGTCGCGGTCCTGGAGCAAGCACCACCTCCGACTGCGCCTCCACATCAGAACACAGGGCCATCCCGCCCCTCTGGACGACCAGACACACAGCAGTCACAGGGCGCGGATCTGCGTGCGACTCGACCACACAGGCTCACCCTGGGCCATGATGAGCACATCTCGTCTCAAACCCCTGCCTATGAGGATTTGTCTGACGAGCATGATGAACTGGAATATTCTCCCAATTGTCGCTCAAATTCTGCTCACGGTCGTTTCAATACTCGCATTCCTCGTTCTGATTTTCCCAAATTTGATGGCGACAACCCACGGTGGTGGAAACGTCAATGTGAGAAGTATTTTCGCATGTATTCCGTTCAGTCAAATCTCTGGGTTGATTTCGCCACTATGCACTTCGTTGGCAACGCAGCACTCTGGCTCCAAACATATGAAGCTATGCACAATATCCAGAGTTGGCCTGAATTGTGTGTTGCAGTGTTTGCAAAATTCAATCGACATAAGTACTCCGGACTCATGGATACATTCTTCACACTGCAGCAAACTGGTTCTGTCGATGAGTATGCACACCAGTTTGAGGAGTACATGCATAAAATTCTGATGTACAATCCATCTTATGATGAAACATTCTTTGTCAACCGCTTCCTGGTAGGACTGCAGCCTGCTGTCCGCGCTCCTGTTAAGCTACAACATCCAGTTACAGTTGATCTGGCCTACTCCTTTGCTCAAACACAGGAAGCTATCTTGGCTGAGGACACCATTGTCACTGCAAGCAAGCATGAGCTCAAGTCGAAGTGCCAACCATATGTGCATCAAGGACTAATGGGGACTTCTCCGGGAGACCCAAAGGCAGAGAAACGAACAAAGTATACTGACAAAGTGGATTCCCTCAGAGCTCAACGCCGTGCTCGTGGAGAGTGTTTCAAGTGTGGAGAGAAGTATGGACCTGGGCACAAATGTCCCACTACGGTGCAATTGCATGTCATGCAAGAATTAATGGATGCTTTGTAGATTTCTGACCCCCCAGACACACCAGCAGCAGAACATCAACCTGTAGCAGAGAACACAATCGAAGATAGTGGAAACATTTCATATTCCTCTGCTTCTCTTGTGAAACTGTCCCTGGAAGCCATCAGTGGCACTTCCTGCAAAGAGAGCATCAAGCTACAGGGCATGATTGGCAAGAGACACTTACTTATTCTCATCGATTCAGGCAGCTCCAACAATTTTATCAGTGACAATCTTGTGGCTGCTCTGAATTGCCCTGTAGATGAGTTACCACCAGCCACTGTTACTGTTGCAGGAGGAGGCACCTTACTATGCACAAAATAGGTTTGTGATCTGCAATGGTGGTGCCAGGGCACCTGTTTCAACACTTCTTTAAAAGCCTTGCCATTAGAAAATTATGACCTCATATTGGGCATGAATTGGCTGGAAACTATGAGTCCTATGTGGGTTGACTGGAAGAAAAAGATCATGAAATTCAAGTACAATGGCAAGAAGGTCACACTGAAAGGAGTTACTGATGTGTTGCATACATGCAAGAAAGTGTCTGGGAAACAATTAAAGGGATTGCTCAATACTGCTGCAGTTGACCACATTCTGCAGCTAAATCATGTGTCTGCACTATCTCCGGTCGTACTGGAAATTCCCCCAGCTGTGCAAGAAGTTTTGGACAGTCACAAGAAAGTTTTTGAGGAACCTGTTACACTACCTCCTTCCAGGGCCTTTGATCACAAAATTCCATTGTTACCTGGAGCACCTCCTGTCAATGTGAAACCTTATAAATACAACCCAATGCAGAAAACTGAGATTGAGCAACAGGTGAAGAAAATGTTGAAACAGGGAGTCATCCAGTTCAGCTCCAGTTCTTATGCTTCTCCTGTTTTGTTGGTCAAGAAAAAGGATGGGACCTGGAGATTTTGTGTGGATTATAGGCACTTAAATGCAATCACAGTCAAACACAAATATCCAATGCCAGTGGTGGAAGAATTGCTAGATGAATTATCTGGAGCTCAATGGTTTACCAAATTAGATCTGAAGTCTGGTTATCATCAGATCAGGTTATTGATGGGAGAAGAACACAAAACAGCCTTCAAGACACACCATGGGCTATTTGAATTCCTGGTAATGCCATTTGGACTCACTAATGCTCCTGCTACCTTTCAAGATGCCATGAATAGGTTATTTTCTACCTTACTCAGGAAGTGTGTGCTAGTGTTTATGGATGACATACTAGTGTTCAGCCCTACATTGGAATCACATGTGCAGCATCTAAAGGAGGTATTTGCTATTTTGCAAGAAAACCAGTTATTTGTCAAAATTAGCAAGTGTTCTTTTGCTCAACCACAATTAGAATATCTGGGACATTGTTGTGAGCAAAGATGGGGTAAGCACTGATCCGGCAAAAATTCAGGCTGTTCAGGACTGGCCTGTACCCCTGAATGTGAAACAAGTGAGAGGGTTCTTGGGGCTCACAGGATATTACAAAAAATTCATTAAGAATTATGGGATTATCAGCAGAAGCTTGGTAGATTTGCTGAAAAAGGATACTATTTTTGTGTGGACACCTACAACCGAGGCTGCATTTGTGCATCTCAAGCAAGCTCTTCTGTCCTCTCCAGTGTTAGCCTTGCCTAACTTCCAAAAAACCTTCACTATCGAAAGTGATGCGAGCAATGTGGGAATTGGTGCTGTCTTACTTCAGGAAGGTCACCCAATTGCTTTTCTAAGCAAAGCCCTAGGTCCTCAAGCACTAGGATTTTCTACATATGAGAAAGAGTGTTTGGCAGTTCTCCTGGCAGTAGAAAAATGGAAACCTTATCTGCAGCATGCACCCTTTGTTATCAGCACAGATCATAGAAGCTTGATTCATTTACAAGATCAGAAAGTGTCCAATACAATCCAACAGAAAGCACTCCTCAAGCTTATGGGACTGAACTTTACAGTAGTTTACAAGAAAGGGCAGGAAAACACTGCTGCTGATGCCTTATCCAGGGTTGCAGGCCCTGACGCTCTGTTCTCACTATCCTACTGTACTCCTCAATGGCTAGAGGTTGTACAGGAGGGATATTTGCAAGAGCCACAAGCACAAGAATTATTGATTGAACTCAGTGTAATTGGATCTAATGCCAAAGGTTTTGAGTTGGTCAAAGGAGTGATCAGACATAAGGGCAGAGTTTGGCTAGGCAACAACAAGGATGCCCAACAAGCTATTTTGCTGTCTCTTCATTCCAGTGCAGTGGGTGGCCACTCAGGTTTTCAAGCCACTTATCAAAGAATCAAGGCCCTTTTCTCTTGGCCTGCTATGAAACAAGGAATACAACAATATGTCAAAGACTGTACAGTCTGTCAACAAGCAAAGGTGGAGCATATCAAGAAACCTGGCTTATTAAGTCCTCTGCCTATTCCTACAGAAGCATGGAATATGATCACTATGGATTTCATCAGTGGACTGCCCAAAAGTAAGAACTATGACACTATTCTGGTCATTGTGGACAAATTTTCAAAATATGGGCACTTCATTCCCATGTCCCACCCATTTAGTGCCTTAAAAGTGGCTCAGACTTATCTAGATCATGTATACAAACTCCATGGCCTTCCTAAAGTCCTGGTCACAGATAGAGACCCACTATTTACAAGTACTGTGTGGCAAGAACTCTGCAGGTTGACTGACACAAAGATGAACATGAGTACAGCAAACCATCCTGAAACTGATGGGCAGTCTGAGAAGTTAAATCAGTGCTTGGAAACTTTTCTGCGTTGCATGGTTCATTCAGCTCCCAAAAAATGGGCCTACTGGTTGTCTCAAGCTGAGTACTGGTACAATACTAATTACCACTCCGCTTTGGGAAAAACCCCTTTTCAGGTGTTATATGGCTACCAACCGAGGCATTTGGGCATTGCTAATCTGCAGTCTTCAACATCGAATGATCTGACTACTTGGCTGCCAGAGCGCAATGCTATGACCACCGCTATACGTGAACACCTCCTACGATCACAACAACGCATGAAGACTCAAGAAGACAAGCAGCGTTCTGATAGAGTTTTTGAAGCGGGCGATTGGGTGTTTCTGAAACTCCAACCTTATATGCAGCAGTCCGTAGCAAGGCGTACTAATCACAAGTTGGGTTTCAAATATTTTGGCCCTTATCAAGTGCTCGAAAGAATTGGAGAGGTTGCCTACCGTCTACAACTTCCGGCATCAAGTAAAATTCACCCGGTTGTGCATGTTTCCTTACTGAAACTGGCTGCAGCTCCTGATGATCAGACACCTACATCTGCATCGCTGCAGTATGCTCAAGTGTGCCCTGCCGTTGCCAAACCGTGTCAGGTCCTTGAGTCTCGGCTGGTACGCTTTGGAGGACGCACCAGGAAGCAATTCAAGGTTGCTTGGAGCGGATTACCGACAATGATGGCGACTTGGGAATGGGCGAGCGTGCTATCTGAACTGACGACAACTTGAGGACAAGTTCTTTTCAAGGAGAGGGGAGTGCAACAACCCAGTGGGCTGTTGGGCTGAGTGTGGATAGACCGGGCCGTGCCGGCCCGTACTGGAGAGTATTTTAGTCTTACCGTGCCTTGTAGAAGGGGATCGATGAATTGTAAGGACTGTAGTCATCTTATCCCCTTGACTGTATCTTCTTCCTCCCCAAGCCTTCTTCTCTCTTAATCTCTCTGTAATTCTCTTTGAAACCTTGAGATCTATGAACCACACCCTCGCTATGGCAGGGAATGCTATCTGTACCGTAGCAGAACGACCCGAGCCCGACCTGTATAGCTGCTGCTGCTTTCTCCTACTCGTATCTATCCATCCATCTGTACTGTAGTGTACGTAGTACGATCCGACGCGACGGGAGACCTACCTTAGACTCGACCCCGCCATATACTCTAGTGTTATATTCGACCATATCCCATCGGCGACGATAGACACAGCTAGATAGATAGATAGAGAAACGTGCCGTCGCAACCAGGACACGACACCATCGACCGACCATGCATCACTGGGCACAATGCAGGCACAATGCGAACACCCGGACTTGAACCCTGGTTCAGTGGGAGAAGATGTTCTCGTTGACGACGAGACACCTATGATGACTGTGTACATCTCAAGATGTTATGTCGGATCAGTTTCTCAAAGGTGCTCATAGAGATAGAATCAGTAGTTGCACTAATGATCAACACGGCCAGGGAAGCAGGGCAGTACACTCATGGGTATGGCATACGTACGTACGTACGTACTACGTGCATTTCTGCCCACGAACAAACTGATGACCGACCGATCATATCGATGCATTGTTTTGCACTGCATGCCTACTTCCACTCGACCCAGATGCTCTTCTTTTCCTCCGGCACGCAAAGGTAAAGGTGCACCGTTGTGCTCTGTCCCTCTGTCCGTCAGGTGGTGTATGTACGTCGTCATGCTGCAGACGGTGTCGCACTTGTAGCCGGTGCGTAGTTTGGTGAAGGCCACGTACGCCACCACCCAGGGGCAAAGCCAAAGACAAAGGATGGTGCATGCGCCAATGCCGTCGTGATTCACCACCTTATCGCAGAGCTCGAATCATTCATGGAAGACAGAAAAAGAGTTGCCCAGTTTATAGTTTGTAGCATCTCTCTCTAGCAGATCCTGTAAAAAAAAGCTTCTGCTATAATAACCGTCTTTTTACATGACAGAGACAAAAAATTGCCCTGCGCAGGTCCCGTAGAACGGTCCATCCTGGAAATAATTTTGGAGGAGCTGTAAATTTTGGCCCACGCCCGCCATATGTCCCCTTTCCCTCGCTTTGCGGTTTTCTCTATCCCTATCCTGAGTTGGCGGGAGGGAACTTCCAGCTCATGCCCGCTTCTTCGCCGTCACCACAGCATCTCCCCGGCGAGACTTGATGCCCACGGGCACCCCTGGGCCGTCGAGTGGTTCCGCGCCCTTCCCCGCATATTCTCCATCAATTTTGGAGCTCAGGTGACCATTTTTAAGCCCTCCATTGCCGCCATGAACCTGTCTTGGAGCTTGTCGCGGGGTCTTGTTGCGGGCGGATCCAGTTGGTCCGGCCACTATTGAGCCGCAGAATCCTCCTCGCAGCCGTTGTTGAGCCGGCGCTGCGGGTTTGGGGCCGTGGGGAAGAAGGGGCGGCGGATTTGCTTCTGCCGGAGGTGAAGAAGGGAGCTCTGCTAGGCTGATTTGTCAGTGTTTTTATTATTAGGAATTGAACATTTGTTGTAATTGAGATGATTACTATACTGTAGGGTTCTAAAACATTAATAAGTTCGATTTATATTTGTCGTTGTATTAAGATTATATTGTTGAAAATCATGATTTTGCCTAAAAACAGTACGGGTTTTCGTGAGCTGTTCGTACCGATGCTGCGCGGTATCGCAAAACAGTTTTCGGAGGAATCTATACAAAAAAGTTTTCAAAGAACAGTAAACTGTTTTCGTGGGATCTATTAGAGATGCTCTAAGGATGGCCGGGCAAAACCCACTGCCGTCCATGGAAATGCCTGAGCTCAAGCACACGCTACATGAAGCCGCAGGCACATCACGCCATCGGCGAGCCGGTGACTCGACTTCACCGTAGCTAGCTATGCATATTGGTGCGACAGAAACAATTATCCGGATCTGGGCCTCATCCCGTGCTGCTGTGAAGGAGGCGATCGATGGAACCTGGGCGCACATGAGTCGTTGTGCTTGTTGCCGACCGGCCGGCCATTCCAAACGGTCACAAAACAAATGGATCCGAGATGGCGCGAGCGAGCCGTGTGTTTCCCGGCCGTCGATGCACGATGAACTAGAGCTAAACGAAACGATAATGCGCCGGTCGTTTAGGGCGTCTCCAGTGCGGACCTTAAACTGCCCGCAGCAGTTCGGACCAGGTGATTTGAACATGTTTTGTCATTCAACATAGGTTTGCATTAGTCTATCGGCCGATCTAAACAATTTTTTCGCAAACCCCGGACAAAAAGGGGCTTGCGGTCGTTCGGACCGCTGCCACGTCCGCGTCTAACCACCTTGGCCCGCGCGAATAACCCACTCGTCTCCCCGTGTTTTCCATCCAACGCCTATGCCCCTTGCCATGCCGCATTTATGTAGACCCAGAGCAAGCACCGACCGGCATTGATGTCGAGCGATGCGACCGGACGTGAAGGCGGCGCTGACAGATGTGACCTCTCAGGCGTCATTGATTCAATGCGGATGTCGCGTCCCGAGAAACTAACTTCGACCGTTGCATCACACTGGAGCGGGCTGACCGGCCCTTCACCTTGCCTGGCTGCAGCTATTTAAGCCGTCCGCCGGTGATGCACATCCGCAATTCGTCCTCTCCTCCTCCTCTCTGAGTCCGTCCTCCTCCTCTCTGAGCTCCTCCAACTTCGAGCGGCGATGCCAAAGTCTTGGTTCTCCGCGCCGACAGGTGGAGGCGGTGGCAGTTCATCATCAGGCGGATCTTGGCGCCGCCGCCCTCTCTCTACGGGTCCCTCGGCATTGACAGCGACCGGCTCCACCGGCAAGGAGGAGATTGGCATCTCCTTCGGCGATGAGGAGGACCAGAAGCCGCCGCAACAATTGGAGCTGCGGCCACGCCTCCTCGCAGATGCGGCTCTGACAGAAGAAGAATTTGTCCGGCAAATGGACATCGTGACGCGTTTGCTTCGTCAGATGGGCCCAACGCCACCATCGCCGGTGCGAGTCAAGGAGGAGCCATCGTCCCCACCATGCTACCGCGTCAAGCGGGAGCCAACTTCCCCACTCCGGCGGGTCAAGGAGAAACCCGCTCCCCCTCCCCCGAGCAACCGCGACAACGTCTAGATTGGACGACGCGTCAAGGAGGAACTGGCCTTGCCCTCGCGCAACCGCGACGACGTCTAGATTCGACGACGCGTCAAGGAGGAACCGCCCTCGCCCCCGCGCAACCGCGATGACGTCTAGATTGGAAGATGCTGGGGAACATAGTAATTTCAAAAAAATAAATCCTACGATCATGCAAGATATATCTAGGAGATGCATAGCAACAAGAGGAGAGAGTGTGTCCATGTACCCTCGTAGACCGAAAGCGGAAGCGTTTCAATAACGCGGTTGATGTAGTCGAACGTCTTCGCGATCCAACTGATCCAAGTACCAAACGTACGACACCTTCACGTTCAGCACACGTTCAGCTCGATGACGTCCCACGTGCTCTTCATCTAGTTGAGGACGAGGGTGAGTTCCGTCAGTACGACGGCGTGTTGACGGTGATGATGATGCTACCGGCGCAGGGCTTCGCCTAAGCTCTATAATGGTATGATCGAGGTGTGCGACTATGGAGGGGGCACCACACACGGTTAAGAGAAACTTGTGTGTCTATGGGGTGCCCCCCTCCCCCGTATATAAAGGAGGAGATGGGTGGCCGGCCGGCCCTCCTTGGCGTGCCCCGAAGAGGGGAATCCTACTAGGACTCCAAGTCCTAGTAGGTTTCCACCAAAAGGGAGAGAGGGGGAAGGAAGGAGAGGGAGAGGGAGAAGGAAAGGGGGCGCCGCCCCCTTCCTTCTCCTATTCGGACTCAAGGGGGATGGGCGCGTGGACTGCCCTGGCCGCCCCTCTCTCTCTCTCCACTAAGGCCCATTGAGGCCCATTAGTTCCCCCGGGGGTTCCGATAACCCTCCGGCATTCCGGTTTTATCCGAAACTTCTTAGAAACACTTCCGGTGTCCGAATATAGTCGTCCAATATATCAATATTTATGTCTCGACCATTCCGAGACTCCTCGTCATGTCCGCGATCACATCCGTGACTCTAAACAACCTTCAGTACATCATATCACATAAACTCTTATTACCAATCGTCATCGAATGTTAAGCGTGCGGACCCTACGGGTTCGAGAACTATGTAGACATGACCGAGACACGTCTCCAGTAAATAACCAATAGCGGAACATGGATGCTCATATTGGTTCCTATATATTCTATGAAGATCTTTATCGGTCAAACCGCATAACAACATACATTGTTCCCTTTGTCATCGGTATGTTATTTGCCCGAGATTTGATCATTGGTATCATCATACCTAGTTCAATCTTGTTACCGGCAATTCTCTTTACTCGTTCCATAATACTTCATCCCGCAACTAACTCATTAGTCATAATGCTTGCAAGACTTATAGTGATGAGCATTACCGAGAGGGCCCAGAGATACCTCTCTGAAACACGGAGTGACAAATCCTAATCTCGATCTATGCCAACCCAACAAACACCTTCGGGGACACCTCTAGAGCACCTTTATAATCACCCATTTACGTTGTGACATTTGGTAGCACACAAAGTGTTCCTCCGGTATTCGGGAGTTGCATAATCTCATAGTCTGAGGAACTTGTATAAGTCATGAAGAAAGCAGTGGCAATGAAACTGTAAGATGCTGAGCTAACAGATGGGTCATGTCCATCACATCATTCTCCTAATGATGTGTTCACGTACATCAAATGACAACACATGTCTATGGTTAGGAAATATAACCATCTTTGATTAACGAGCTAATCTAGTAGAGGCATACTAGGGACAATATGTTTTGTCCATGTATTCACACATGTACTAAGTTTTCGGTTAATACAATTCTAGCATGAATAATAAAATTTTATCATGATATAAGGAAATATAAATAACAATTTTATTATTGCCTCTAGGGCATATTTCCTCCAGTCTCCCACTTGCACTAGAGTCAATAATCTAGTTCACATCGCCATGTGATTTAACATCAATAGTTCACATCTGTATGTGATTAACACCCATAGTTCACATCGCCATGTGACCAACAACCAAAGGGTTTACTAGAGTCAATAATCTAGTACACATTGTTATGTGATTAACACCCAAAGAGTACTAAGGTGTGATCATGTTTTGCTCTTAGAGAAGTTTAGTTGACGGGTCTGTCACATTCAGAGTCGTATGTATTTTGCAAATATTCTATGTCTACAATGCTCTGCATAGAGCTCTCTTGCTAATTGCTCCCATTTTCAATCTGTATCCAGATTGAGACTTAGAGTCATCTGGATCGGTGTAAAAGCTTGCATCGACGTAACTCTTTACGACGAACTCTTTATCACCCCCATCACCGTGACAGATTTCCTTAGTTCTCACTAAGGATAATTTTAACCGCTGTCCAGTGATCTACTCTTAGATCACTATTGTACCCCTTTGCCAAACTCATGGCAAGGTACACAATAGGTCTGGTACACAACACAACATACTTTATAGAACTTATAATTGTGGCATAGGGAATGCCTTTCATTCTCTTTCTATCTTCTGCATAGTCTTACTCAACTTTACACCTTGTAATACAGACAAGAACTCCTTCTTTGACTGATCCGTTTTGAACTCTATCAAAAACTTGTCAAGGTTTTTACTCATTGAAAAATCTTATCAAGCGATCTATCTCTATAGATCTTGATGCCCAATATGTAAGCAGCTTCACCGATGTCTTTCATTGAAAAACTCTTATTCAAGTATCCCTTTATGCTCTCCAGAAATTCTATATCATTTCCAATCAACAATATGTCATCCACATATAATATTCGAAATGCTACAGAGATCCCACTCACTTTCTTGTAAATACAGGCTCCTCCAAAAATCTGTATAAAACCACATGCTTTGATCACACTATCAAAGCATTTATTCCAACTCCGAGAGGCTTGCACCAGTCCATAAATGGATCGCTGGAGCTTGCACACTTTGTTAGCACCCTTTGGATCAACAAAACCTTCTTGTTGCATCCTATACAACTCTTCTTCCAGAAATCCATTCAGGAATGCAGTTTTGACATCCATCTGCCAAATTTCATAATCATAAAATGTGGCAATTGCTAACATGATTCGGACAGACTTAAGCATCGCTATGGGTGAGAAAGTCTCATCATAGTCAACTCCTTGAACTTGTCAAAAACCTTTCGAACAAGTTGAGCTTTGTAAACAGTAACACTACCGTCTGTGTCGGTCTTCTTCTTAAAGATCCCTTTATTTTCTATGGCTTGTCGATCATCGGGCAAGTCCACCAAAGTCCACACTTTGTTCTCATACATGGATCCCATCTCAGATTTCATGGCCTCAAGCCATTTCACGGAATCTCGGCTCATCATCGCTTCATCATGGTTCGTAGGTTCACCATGGTCTAGTAACATGACTTCCAGAACAGGATTACCGTACCACTCTGGTGCAGATCTTACTCTGGAAGACCTACGAGGTTTGGTAGTAACTTGATCTGAAGTTTCATGATCATCATCATTAACTTTCTCACTAATTGGCGTATGCATCACAGGAACGGTTTTCTGTGATGAACTACTTTTCAATAAGGGAGAAGGTACAATTACCTCATCAAGTTCTAGTTTCCTCCCACTCACTTCTTTCGAGAGAAACTCCTTCTCTAGAAAGGATCCATTCTTAGCAACAAAGATTTTGCCTTCGGATCTGTGATAGAAGGTATACCCAACAGTTTCCTTTGGGTATCCTATGAAGACGCACTTCTCCGATTTGGGTTCGAGCTTATTAGGTTGAAGCTTTTTCACATAAGCATCGCAGCCCCAAACTTTTAGAGACGACAACTTTGGTTTCTTACCAAACCACAGTTCGTAAGGCATTGTCTCAACAGATTTTGATGGTGCCTTGTTTAACGTGAATGCAGCTGTCTCTAATGCATAACCCCAAAACAATAGTGGTAAACCAGTAAGAGACATCATAGATCGCACCATATCCAATAAAGTGTGGTTATGACGTTCGGACACACCATTACGCTGTGGTGTTCCAGGTGGCGTGAGCTGTGAAACTATTCCACATTGTTTTAAATGAAGGCCAAACTCGTAACTCAAATATTCTCCTCCACGATCAGATCGTAGAAACTTTATTTTCTTCTTACGATGATTCTCCACTTAACTCTGAAATTCTTTGAACTTTTCAAATGTTTCAGACTAGTGTTTCATTAAGTAGATATACCCATATCTGCTCAAATCAACTGTGAAGGTCAAAAAATAACGATACCCGCCATGAGCATCAATACTCATTGGACCGAATACATTGGTATGTATTATTTTCAATAAGTTACTAGCTCGTTCCATTGTTCCGGAGAATGGAGTTTTAGTCATCTTGCCAATAAGGCATGGTTTGCAAGCATCAAATGATTCATAATCAAGTGATTCCAAAAGTCCATCTTTATGGATTTTCTTTATGCGCTTTATACCGATATGACCCAAACGACAGTGCCACAAATAAGTTGCACTATCATTATCAACTTTTCATCTTTTGGCATCAATACTATGAATACACTACAAAAAAATACACTTCCGTGATGATACGTGTTTGTCACAGTAGGTCACGTTTTTTTCATGCATGTACATCCATGACGATTTTATGACAGTATCAAGATAGTCATACTTGTGCTGTCGTAGAAGTGTTCCATGGCATTACCAAAATCATCATCACGGAAGTGTCGACTTCCATGACGATAAATCGCGCGTCATAGAAGTGCTTTTGTCAAGGGTGACCGACACGTGGCATCCACCGTAACGGAACGCCGTTAAGCTATCGGGTCCGATTTTGGATCCAATAACCCGTTAACAGCCTGAACCAATGGGGATTTCCACGTGTAAAATCATCATTGGTTGGAGGAAACACGTGTCAGCTTCGCATTGGCACAGGTGTCACTCATCCAATGGGCGAGATGTCCCTATGATATGTTGACACGTGGACCGGCCCATAAAGTTTAAATGGACCAGCCCAACTAAAGGCCCACAAGATTTTGCGGACCATAATGGGCCGGCCCAGCTAAAGGCCCACGAGATTTGCGGACCATAATGGGTTGGCCCAGTTAAAGTCCCACAAGATTTTGCGGGCCATAATGGGCCGGCCCAGGTAAAGGCCCACAAGATTTTTGTGGGCCATAATGGGCCAGCCTAGGTAAAGGCCCACAAGATTTTTGCGGATCATAATGGGCCGGCCCAGCTAAAGGCCCACGAGATTTTGCCAACATTAATGGGCCGGCACAGCTGTTGGCCCACAAGATTTTGAGGACCCTAGTAGGCCGGCCCATTAACTGGCTGCCATATTTTGGGCCAAATGTCAGCCCATATTTGATCCGGTCCATTAATGGCTTGCCACGTTCCGGGCCTAATAATGGCCCATATGAGATCCGGCATGTTAAAAGCCTACCACGTTCTGGGCCAAATTACGGCCCAGATCTGGTCCGACCCTTTAAGAGGCTTTGGGCTAAATTATGGCCCATATCAGATTCGGCCCGTCAACTGGACGCTATGTTTTTGGGCCCACTTGCTAAAGGCCCATTTAGTAATTTGGCCTGATATTAGTTTCGGCTTGTTAAGGGCACGTTTAACATTTCGGCCCTATATTAATTTCGGCCTGTTAAAAGCACATCATATAGTTGGGCCTAACTACGGACCGGTTTGCATCCGGCCTGCTCGCAGCCGATAATCTGATTGGGCCAACCAAGGACCGAGACAATTTTGGCCTGTTAAAAGCCCGTGATTTGATTCGCACAATCATGGGCCGGGGTCCATTTCGGGCTGCTGCCGGCCCGTGAGCTGTTCGGCACGTTTCAGGCCCAACCTACTTCTCAGCCTCCTAAAAGCCCATTGAGTTTTCTTGCGAAAAGAGGGCCGCCGGTTTACTCGGCCTATTAAAGGCCCAAATCTACTAGTGGGCCAGTTTACATTTAAGCCTTTTAACGAACCAAGATGACAGGGCCCATGATGCGTATCATACATCGTGATTGCATGACGACCGATTATGTATCGTAATTTTACGGTTTGGCCGGTTTACTGCGAAGACAGGATGTAATAATGACAGGTTTTTCACATAAAAGTATCAGTGCTGACAATTCATCACATTTCTTATTGACGAATAAAGTAACACAGTTCAAAATTGCATTAACACAATATGGTATTGTTCAGGTTAAGACATGGCAGGAAATGACATTGTGAAGGAGTTGGCAGCTTCACGACAGCACTGGATTACAGATCAAGAACTCATAAGTATCAATGGTTAGTGTGCTGTCAATTTATCTCATTTCAGATTGGCAAATAAAGAAACGGTTTAAATAATAGTAGAATGATATGACATTGCTCATAGTTAAGACATTGCAGAATATGACATTGTGCTGTAGTGGGTAGGTTCACCACACCACTGGATTACGGATCAAGAACAGAAGCATACATGCAGTGCAAAAGAAGATCACTTGCTCTGTATAGTTTAATTTACATGGTATGAAGAAGGAACTTGGTTGTACAACTGAAAACTTAAATTAAGAAGGACAAACTTTTGTTTATGAACTATATAATAAACTTTAAACGTGCAATTTGATGCAAACGCCAAAAATAAATAGCTGTTGCAGTCATGCCTAACCAAATATACACAACCAAGTTTGAAGGCTTGAGAATGACAAACTTACATTATTGGTGAAGACAGGCTCTATAAAGCCCTTGTCCATGCTGATGGGGAGGCAATTCAAGAAGTTTACCATAGAATCTTCTTCATAAGCATTGCCTTTATTATACATTTTGTTAAAAGTAAATATAAATGTGATAATATATGAAAAATGGAGAATATTTAAGAGTAAGATGAAGAGTAACGCTACATAACCAAGTAGCTATAAATGTAAGTGCAGTCGATACAGGTAAAAGGTACATCCAAGAGCAATGCATAACTAAACTTCTTAAGTACCATCGGCGTTATCCAACCTTATGGTAAGAGTAAATATAAATCTGATGTGTAGAAAATGAAGGGCAAAGAAAAATAAGATGCGGAGTGATGGTACATGAACAACTACCTGTCAATATAAGTACACTGATAAAGGACAACATGTACTTACAAGAACAATGCAGAGCTAAAAAATTTATTGGCATTGCATATATTCTACACTAATGTAACCATTCATACATATCAGATAATTTGGAGCGAACAATTGATAAGCAAGCTATCATGCATAATGCTATCACATAATGAACCAGGTATGTATGCAAGTACAGTGATACAGGACAACAGGTACTAACAAGAGCAAAGCAGCGGGCAGCATATTTGCGATATCCTGTCGTTCTTTTCAAACTGAAATTCTTCCTCGAGCAGTTTTCCTGCAAAAAAGATCCGTAAGGCACATGCGGAAAAGTAGAATTTCAAATTGTCATGTGATTTCATAGACAGTACCACACCCTGGAAACGAGACCAGTGCATAACAAGGTTTTTCCATTCAATGTATTCTAAATTTAGCACAGGAGACTTTGTCGGAAATTCGTTTATAGACTTGCCATCAAAGTATGATTTCCTCAGGTAACGTCGATACTGCTACAATGCTTCCTTGAAACGCACATGCAAGCTTTGCTCGTCATGACTATCCAGATTGACCCTCGCCTACTTACAACAATGTAATGTAAATCATTGATTGTTCAATCAATAGAAAATAGGAAAATAATAACCATGAATAATAGCACTTACACATAAGTTGGACAGGAAGATGTGAAAATGGTGTTTGTCTTCACTATAATCTTCCCATGATGGGAATATATGCATGTAGTCCCTAACAACATTGAAAGCATTGTCTTTTAAACTGGGAATAACTGGAATGGGGTTCCAATCTACAGGAATTGGCCATCTCTGCAGTTGGGATAGGTCTTCGGCCGGTGGACTTGCTGTACTTTTTGCTAGAGTGGGATTTTTCTGTGGTACGACTGGTGCTATGGCAACTGACATCGGTATACCTTTTGCTGGAGTGCAGGTCCTATGTGGTGGGGCTAGTGGTGTGGCTAGTGAAGTATGGGTACAGTCTGTTGGAGTCAGTCCTATGTTTTGTGTCACTGGTTGTACAGCCAATATAAGTAGGGTGTCGTCTGATTTCTCCGACACCACCATGTTTTTCAAGGACTTTGCTGGTGCTCCTTCAGGTTCGGCAATCACCCTCTTCCTTTTTGATGTCTGATGCACAAGAACAACATTTGAGTGGAAAAACTTGGTATGATGACAGATGGAATATGTATTGATAATGGATGGGCATGGCACTGGACATATATGATGAGTAAATTAAGAAGATGGCGGTGCAACAAAGTAGAAGAAATGCAAGACAACATATGCAAGATACGCACAATCAATAAAACCTTGCCAAATTAGAACAAGCACCTTGATGGGTGAACAGGACAAGCCATCTGCCTTTGACTTCTCGAGTTTAGAATAGTCATTAGGATCATATTCTGAACAAGAATCAACAGGTGGGGAGCGTATGAGTTTCATTGCATCCAGAATGACACTCAATGCCTTGGTGCCAATTTTGTAAGTCATTGCAGTGTTTAGCTTCAAGAGTGGACTGCTGCGAGTGCGACACAAAGCAGCTACACAGATCATAGTGTAGATATAACGGGAAAACCGTAAGCATCAGAGTAAAATCAGCAAAGTGGAACTTGCTGGAATATATGTGCTAGTACTGCCGGTACGGCTAGAAAGGCTTCGGATATCAGTTCTCTTCAACTGAAGATGCGGTACTTTTAATATCAGTGTAACTCTCAAAGGCGACATAGCTCCCCGCATTTCCTTGCTATTCTTATAGGATTCAAGTGGGCACGCCACTACAAATCATATTCCTATGTTTACAAAATCCTACGAATCAAAGAGGCTCAAAGTGTCCATCACAACCGACCGTATAAACCTTACACTGCAAATGTCCCTCCTCATCTTCACTACAAGGAACATACTGCACTACTATCATACTCCTGCCGTTCCAAAATATAATTCTTGGTAGAGATTTCCACTATGGATCACATACAAATGTATCGAGATACATTTTAGAGTGCAGATTCACTCATTTTGCTCCATATGTAGTCCATAGTGGAATTTATACAAAGACTTGTATTTAGGAACAGAGAGAGTACTTATTAAAGAAGAACGGAAGAGGAACATGGTAAAGAAGAGCAAGCAGATTTTGGATAATAAAATATTGGTTGCGCAGTGCCCACACATGATGAACCAGAGCGCATTAAGAATGCAACTCCCAGCTGTCTCTTGACCATTTCAGGCGGTTGGATGAAGATCCTATGTCTCCTAACCCTTCTTCTTCCTCGTCTCTGATTCTTCCCATACAAAACACCGCACGGGCCGCCGACCGGACCACCGGCCCCCACCGCCTGTGTTCCTCCCCCACCCCCACCCCCACCCCCTCCCCCACCCGCGTTGAGTTTCTTCGTTCGGTGAGGCCCCATCACCACCCCCACAACCACCCGAGCCCCTTCGTTCGCATAGGCGAACTCCGGCAAGCTCTGAAAAATCGACTGACCCAATTTTGAAATTTAGTCTACTGTGATTTAACTAGTGTGGAATATATAAGTGGAAAACCATAAGCATTGGGAGTATAGTGTTGAACGTGCCATGGCAGATCTAAAGGTGCAAACCGGACAACACTACTAGGGAAAGCCCTAGCAGTAGCGCGGGTTTTGTGCTCACTAGTAGCGTGGGAGGCCGCGCTACTAATAAGGCGCTACATCTATTGCTTAGCAATAACGCGTGCCCGCATGCGCTACTGCTAGGACAAATAGCTGCAGCGTGTGTTTGTTCCTACGCTACTGCTAATCTAGCTAGTGGCAGCGTGTTTACTCTCCATCGCTACTAGTATTCTTTTTTTATTTTTTTATTTTTAGTGTATTTATGCGCCATCATACAAATATTGGTACAATACCAGTTATGAGGTTTACATCATTATGTCCATAACAGTGTGTCAAATGAAGGTGGATTAGGTTCAAATGGAGGCAATATGTGGTGCATGTCAAAAGTATACTACTAAACCAAACTTGATCTAGTTTGGACTAGTACTACTTTCAATGTGCACCACATGTTGCCTCCACTTGAATCTAATCCGCCAGCACAAGCTATTTAATCATCATCATAGTCATAACATCAACAGTAGTTATTTAATCATCATAGTCATAGTGTAGCACATCATCATCTTCAAACTCATTCTAGCTAGCTAATCACCACCAACACTAGCTGCTGTAGCTATCTAATCACCAGCAACACTAGCTAATAAAAATCATCAGAGTCATTACCACCAACACTAGCTAATCACTCTTACTGCTCTCTCTCAGGTAAAATCTCTACTACCTAAAAGAAACGTAGCGTTCCGTTTCCCGTCTTACGTTCGTCCGACACCAGCTTTTCGCTCGTCGATCCTCGATTGACCGCACATGGGCCAAAGTCCAAAGCCCAGCCCAAGCGAACCAGCCTATAGCCAAGCACACGCACTCCTTCTCACGGCCTCGAACTGCCGGTGCTAGGCTTTGGCGTTATCGCGCAGCCCCAACCTCCGCCGCCGCTCCTTGGCTCCTCGGCCGCCGCTAGACCGACGCTCCTTTGACTTCTTGGCCGCCGCTCACCTCCACGGCCGCGCCTCGGTCGCCGCTCGACCTCCTTGGCTCCTCGACCACCACTCAACCTCCAGCCGCAACCTTGGCTCCTCGACCGCCACTCGACTTCCACGGACGACGCGCCTCACCAACACTTGCTTCCGCATATCCCACCCTTCGTCGATATGAACTCGTGCTCCTCGCCCCCACAGTGTTGTGCTGGATGTGTGCTCCATGGCCCCTCCTCCACGGTCTCGTAAGGGAAGGACGAGGGCGAGTCCTGTTGGTGCGGATGTACTGGCTGGTAAGATTTCCATTGATTTCATCTCCGTTGGAAATTGTCCAGCGAGTATTGTATCTCTGAGATTTTCACGTTTCAATTTTTCTTGTTGTTTTCACTGAATGAATTACAAGAACACACCTATCATATGCCCTACCAGTGCAGGCCTGAACATATGGTCATAATTAGTTAGATGCAAGTATATGAATGATGAATGGGTGCTGCCTTAAATCATCAGCACAATAGTGTTGCCCGATCAAATGCTTGCCCTGGACAGCCTGCTCGCCAAAGTGGTTACGCCGAGCTGTAGCTGTTGGGCGCCCGTCTAGCTGCTCTGGGTGTGGCGTCACTCTTGTCCCCGGCATCAGGTACTTCTCTACTAGACAAATTAACTTAGATTGGGCTGCTGTTTTCTACTATGCGAATTCAGTCGTCGGCTTCGCTATTGAGTGCCAAGGTAATGGGCATATGTAGATTCTGAACTGCGGTGTTCAATATAGAGGGCTTCACTACAATATTTTCTCCATGCGGTTGATGGATGTGAATGGTCTAAATATTATGGCCCGACGCTTCGTCGAATATTTTCGATCTATGCAGCACTGGATCAATTACACATCCATCCATCCAACTTCAGTTTTGATAGATTTGATGCATCACGCACAATGAATCTTACTTATGTTGAAAAACTTAGAGATATAGGAATGTTTGCAAGCAAACTACGTACCACACATTTTAGATGGTTTATTTTTCTACATTTGTACTGGCTATGAATCAATAAGTATTTCTACATGTTTTATTTGATGCCAAATTTAAGGAACGTCAATCTAATATATTTTTACAGTAATCAGCATGTTGACTTGACACTTGTCAGTTCATGGCATACTTGGTATTGTCGAAGGATTGGATGATTGTAAGCCAGATGTACCATTAACGACGATGGTGAGGATGGACTGGGGAGACAAAGGATACGGTACGACAAAGGAGGATGATTTCAAGGTTATCAAATTCGACAATGCCATTTGATGTGCATGAGGATCCTAAACAAAACACGGTTGATGTGAAACCAACTGGATATTTATTGGCCCCGGTGCAACGCACGGGCAATTACCTATAACATAAAACATGTGTAGCACTCATTCTTCATCAAGTTGGAGCATGCAGATGAACCTGTCTCCTAATCGTGGGCTGCGCTTCTGATTGTTGTCCCCTAGTACTTCTCTGTGATTGTTCAGAATTTTGCTCCAATCTTTCACTATTAAGCATTCCTCGCTATTAGAAATCCTGAATGCACTAAAGTGCATTATAGGATATCTTGATCGTAAGCTAACAATTCTCATCTGACCTTTAGTCTCGATCCAATGAGGCACAACATTCAGCGGGAGTCCCTGTTGAAGAACATCGTATAGTAACATACTTAGCAATGAAGTTTAGCTTAAAAAATAATGTATGCAAAAGATGCACTGAGTATAAATAGTAAAAATCTTACCATCTTTCCTAAATAGATGTGACCATAGTTCAATACGAACACTATTGGTCGCACGTTTTGAGTAAATTTGAAAGTCCAGAAAAATAATTTGTCTTGACAGTATGAAGATCCTCAAGCCATGAAACATAATGACTTATCTCCTTGCAGTTTAGTTCAGCCCCAGGACAGTAGTAGGTCATGTCTACCAAGCGCTGGACATGTTTGCTTGATTGGAAATAAGCTATCAATAGAAATTAGTTGTCAACTATTTTTGAATAAACAATATCAAAGACATAAATATGGTTGAGAAACTCACATTTTGGTAGAATTGGAGGCGTCTGCACATCGACCCAAATGTCGGCATTACCTTCAATATCATCTTCTGGACGAATATCAAAGGTGATAACCATATCAGGCTCAAATGCATAAGTCTTACATAGTGCTCGCCATGTTTTGCATCCAAAATATGTGTAGTTGTCTTTGTTGTATAATTTTGCTTGGAAAATATAACCATGCTCAGTCTTCAAATAAACTCTCTTTACCTCCATAGTAGTTGTCATAGAACTGAAACCTATCTTATCCAATACAAAAACTCTTACATGGCAGGGGATACGCTAGTAGAATAGTAAAAAAAATATAAGTTGAAGCAAATGAAGCAGATGTCATGCTTAATTATGAAAAAAGACTTGTCGTCATGACTTACTGTATCCACTTCGAAGTTCTCGTCCAGCTTGATGCTGAAGCGCCTATCATCATCTAGGAAGATTCTATCGCACAAGCCGCGCTCGTCTTCGCAGTCTTTGTAAATACCGACATCCTTTTCGTCGTCAGACATTTCCTATGTTCATAGTTAAAACATTAATTGAAAATCGATCGAAGACAACTACTAGGATACTCAACACACAAATCCGGGGCACTCGATATTTCCTACATATTCTGGCACAAGTCATGCCAAAATTCACGGAAAAATCCGGCATGATCTTTGCTAAAATAGGACATATGGAGCGCCTGAAATTTGCCGGAACAAAAATGAATCAACACTCCGGCAAAACATAGGCCACTCGGAGGTGTAACCTGCAAACATGACCGGCCACTTGGGCAAGCACATATCCTATTTGAGCAACACAAGATATACATTTCAAAATATCTTATAGGACTCAAATTAGCATGCATTCAATAAGCAAAAGTAAATCATCTCATGCGTCCGTACATCATCGAATATTATCACTAATACATCCCGAATAGTATCATACATATAACATCACTAATACAACTAAAATCCTAGCACACGACGGGTATCGGCGCGTTCGGTTGACACCCACATAGAAGGAACCATCACGAGATCATAGCTCCAGTGAGATCCATGGAGAACCTGCCGGGTATTGGAGAACCTGTGCTCCAACGCAAACAAGTAGCGACGGACGTGCGCATCCTCCTCATTGACGCGGTGACGCACCACCTCCGCGGGGTCCTCGAGCCTCTGGACCGTCACTGGCCGACGCGACCGCCACCAAAGAGGGTTCGGGTCGATGACAGGCTGTCTCCTCACCAACCTGCGCCTCCCGGTAGGTAGCGCCTCCCAGTACCACCCCGGCGGAGCCCGGTCCCGAACATGGCCCATCTGGTCAAGCAGGTGTCGTCCTCCGCCGACTCGATGACGAGGATGCGGGATAGGCATCGTCCACGTCGATGCGGGAAAAATTGCTTTAACTAAAAAGATAGTAACAAGTTCTTACTAACTAGTTCTATTAATTCAACTAGTCTTACTAAAAATAAACTTACTATAAATAAAAATAAACTAGTACCTAATTAGTACATAGTTCTTACTAACTAATTAGTACCTAGGAACTACTGCCCTAATTACCATATAAGTATCCATTTTTTTAACTAGGGTTCATACTACCTAATTAAATAGGGTTAATACTAATTATAATTAACTAACTAGCATTAAAAATAGCCTAGGGTTCATACTAACTAGCACTAAATAGCTAGGGTTCATACTAACAGAGAGCAGAGAAGAGGGAAGGGAAGAGTGCTTACAGAGGGCGGGGAGAGAGATGGGGTTCGGGGAGACGGCGACACCGAGGCACGGCGAGGCGGGGTCGGGGGAGATGGCGGCGAGGTGGGGTCGGGGGAGAGGACGGCGAGGCGGGTCGAGGGAGACGACAACGAAGAGCGAGGGCAGGGGCTCCGACAAGGTCGAGGTCGAGGAGGAGGAGGAGGCACAGGCGCGCGACGACGTCGAGGGGCAGACTCCGGCGGAGAGTGAGGGCAGGGCCTCCAGCGAGGGCGAGGGCAGGGGCTCCGGCGGAGGCGACAAGGGGGAGAAGAGAGAGTGGGGAATTGGGGGAGGAAGCAGAGGAGAGGGAAGCCTGCGCTGGGGGTTAGGTGAAAATAGCTTTAACAATAGCGTGGGGAGAGAAAACGCGCTGCTGCTAAAATCCATAGTAGTAGCGCGGTTTTTAGAAGGGCGCTACTACTATACCTAGCACGTTGGGAACGATGTGGCAATTATAGTAGTAGCGCGTTTTGTTCCAGTCGCGCTACTGCTAAGAGTATAACGGTAGCGCCCTGTGAGCCAACGCGCCACAGCTAAGTAGCAGTAGCGCCTCATTTTAACATGCGCTACTGGTAAGATTCTGTGTATAAGGTTTTCCCTAGTAGTGCAAAGGCAACTTCGCAACCAAGAAAAGAAATCAGAGTAAAGTAGTGGCGATCTATTTTCTTGATGCGATATTTAAGTTGAGCAGATACGAAAGTGTACCGCCTCTGGTGCGGCACCGTGTATGCATCTGCTGAGAATTTGACGGTTCTACGGTAGCGATGGCTGTCGGCGGCGTGGAAGCATATCTAGGAGGGTAGACCGTCGTGGCAGAGCGCGGTGGATGAGACGGTCATAGGAGCGGTGCCGGCAAGGTGGACGACGGCGGGGATGAAGCGAGAGGACGAGATGCAAGGATCCCGGTCTGAAGCTGTGGATGAGAAAGGTCGATCTCTTGTAATGGACGGCGCGGCGGGGTATCAGCTCCGGCTTGGTGGAGGAGGACGGCGGTGGATGGGGTGGCGGACGGAGGAGGCTGGGGTGGAGAGGGTGTTTTGGCGCCCACGGAGTACGAATGGGGAAAAGGAAGGTAGAGAGGAGGGGGAACCATGCATTCGGGGCGCACTTGTCTCAAATGCGAGGAAATTTACAAACTTAGCCCCCGTTTCAAATTTCCTATATCACAATAATATTAGTCGGTTGGGGATAGGACGGTAATCTTGCATACACCGAATATTTGCCGACGAGAGTTTGTTTTTGGTGCCCACTGTGTATGAATCCGGGAGGGAGTCGATTTTGGCCGAGGACACACTGTGTTTTGGCGCCCACCGTGTATGAATCCGGGTGAGAGGCGGTTATGTCACGTTTGGGTGAAATTACAAATCTACCCCTATCGAAACCTATAGAAATCCAGCAGATAGGCTTTGCGCGGCAGGGATAGGCAGTAGTAATTTCCATCTCGCAGATTTTGGTTTCGGGCGGTTACTGCGACTTTCCCCGCTTCGTTTAAATTTTGCAGTGTGCACGTTTACCGTGCCAACTCAATTCGAATCCCGTTTGTATTATATTTTTTTGGGCGGGATCCATTTTTGATTGGAATTAAATTCTATATACATCATTTTTTTATATATACTTTCAAAAGCACAACAAAGAATTCTGCTCCTTTATATGTATAATATGATTTACAAATACAATGATATCAAAATCATAAGGTTGAATTCAAAAAATTTAAACCAAATTATGTTCTACTAAAATGTATGGATCAGTAATATCTACATATTAAATAACATAGATGCGCGTGAATTCATATGAGTATGCATGTTTGATAGATCAATTTTGGTTCGAGTATGGATTACATGTATCATCATCTTGAATTCAAATATTTGAATCCCTTTTATGTTCACTCCTTTCACGCCCATCTCTCTCGCATGCATGCTCCTTCATCTAGCTATCACTCTCTTTTCTCCAGCTCACCCGCACGCTCACTTCATGTTTCTCCTATCCTCGCAAACATGGTCTCTCGACGTCTCCCTTGAGAAGTGTCACACTCTCCCTATCATTATGCATTAGACGGTTTTCATTACCTCTCACGTCTCTACTATTCTCTGGTATCACTCGGTATCAAAGCTTTCTTTTTCACCGCCACACACACAGTCTCCACTCATCTTTCACTTTGTATTTCTCTCTATGGGATTCTCTCACACACCCTATATGTCTCTGGATATGACTCATACCACTAAAATTACTCTCTCTCTCCTGTAGACACAACATCTGTTACGGTCTCCTTTTCGTCTTCATCCTAGACTGACATTATTATTCATTTGTTTACCGATCAGACAAACTCCCCCCCCCCTCTCTCTCTCACACACACACAACTCCTGCTTCCACTCCCCTTCCCGACTACCGTCTCTCTCTCACACACAAAACTCTCGCTTTCGCACCCCCGACTCGTATTTCTCTCACAAACATTTATCGACTAGCCTCTAGATAGGTTTATACACCCGCACACTTGTGCTTCCACTATCGCATACATGTCTCTCTCCCGCTCCCTGTATCTATGTAGATTTTTCTTCCCTTCTTGAGACATGCCCTATCGATCATGCACACAGACACTATCACCTCATTTTTAAGCTGATACCTCTCGTGCACACACTCTTTATGTCTTTGTCACACATGCACTCCGTCCTCCTCCTCTCTCCCTCTCTCTCACACACATGGGCTTTTTGCAACAACTAGCAAGATCCCATGCATTGCACGGAACATCAAGATACATTTGTATGAGTAGTTTATCTTGTGGGGGGAAAAGACGAACAAGGGAAGGCCTTATTTGCAAATGTGGAGGGGTGTGGGTATCTTTTTGCCAAATTGCCATAGTTTCCTTCCTATCTGTCAGCTATAGATCGGGCGGCATATATTGCAGGATGGCAGGCACACGATCATCACCGACTATGCTTTTTATAAGAGTAGGGATAAAAACAGAGTTGGTGATGATGGTGGACCTGCCATCCTGCAATGTAGGCCGTCCGATTTATATCTGACGGATAGGAAGGAAAATATGGCAATTTACCTGCACTCCTCACCACATTTGTAGATAAGGCCTTCCCACGTTCATCCTTTTATCCCACAAGATATTGATGTTCCGTGCAACGCACGGGCATCTTGCTAGTAAGAGTAGAAATTAGACATATACCACTTCTCGAATCTTGAAACCAACAACATTCCTCCCTTATCTCATCAAAACCGCCAAAGGAATATATTTTGAGTGAAACATAACATATTTTTAGTGCTATACGTATTTCAAAACTAGACTTTTTTTTCTATGAAATCGGTGAATATGTATTAATCTACTTTTATCGTGTGGCAACGCATTGGCACATTGCTAGTAGTTATTATAATTTTTTGGACACCAGACAAACGATGGAGTACATATACGAAGAGAAGAGGTGCACGCACGCAGTCGGTCTATCGCTGTCTCGCACACATGAGTGTTACGTAAAGGCAACATTAACAAATAAACCCTAAAACCCTAGGTGCACGATTGCTACATTCCAGGGTACTGGGTACGTGGTGGAGCACCTTTGTAGGAATAGTCAGCTCGCGTGATAATTTGATCCGTAGGAGTTGATGGTCGGGACTATAGGTGAACCACTTGGAGGCGGTGGCTCGCCAGTTGCCACAGATCGAGTAGCCACGTTTAAAATAACATTTTTTAGGAGGGGTTAAGAGTTTCGATTTTCAATGGCGCGTTATAAGTACTAAGTAGTTTTTAGAACGATTGGTATGGAGCGAAAATGGAATTCATAGTACTACGTACCTCCTTGGCGTATGGTTGTATGTGTTTATGTTGCGAGATGTTGAACCTGGTAGTTCTAGGGAAAATACTATGGTTTAGATTTAGATGCTGGTTTTCAGTAATGAAAATCGGAAGGGGGAAACCCTTCTTTGATTAAAAAAAGCTACTACCTCTATTCTGGTTTACTAGTCCCCATCGTATTTTGGGTCAAAGTTTGTCATGAATTTTACTTCTAAAATGTGAATGGGAAACGAGATTTTGTTATACCCAAACAAAAAGGACCGGAGGGAGTGATTTCTCTGACACGGACGTGACCTCTCATAGCACAGGCATTGAACCAACGCGTCGGCCAAGAGGGCCCCACTCGCTGCAGTCCCGGCGGAGCACGCCTCCTCACCGCGTGCAACCAGCTTCAGACTGCCCCGCTTGCCTTCATTGAATCCGCGCGTGTGCCGGCAACACGTCCTTCCGCGAGCCGGCCGGCATTTTAGAACACAAAAAATGACCAAAATATAATTAATTTATGCATGGTCTTGACTTGTTGTGCTCGCACTGGTAGCAGGAACTAGTAGAGGTTTTGCTTTATTTATAACTCTCCTCACATTTTTTTGGCTTTGAAGTGAATCATGGTTGTGGACATTATGTATGAATGTGCAGATATCTATGAACATGAATTTGATGTGGAAGTTGAACTTGGAATGTCGGGCTTGCGCGTTAACTATACCATGTCCAATGCTTCGTCTGTTAGTGTTTGGAAAGTAATTGTTGTTATTACATGACCCGAAAAAAATTATTTTGTGCCACATCAATAGATGCACGGACATCACAACAGGCATGCTGATTGGATAAACATTTGAACCTAGCTATTATGAAGGAAATTTTGTATTGACAACAGTTTTAGATAGCAGGAGACGCCTAGCCTGCTCTGCCTCTGCTAGCTTATTTCTGGCATCTTCCATCTCCTCTTTGGCTTGGGTGAAGAGAGCATCTGATTGCTCTTTTCTCTTCTTCAGGAACTCAGCTACATTCTCAAGGGCTGCTGCATGCTTTCTTTCAGCCTTTACTAGAGCCACGAGGACACGAACAGCTGACGACTCCACCTGGCTTGTGTGTAATCCAGCATCATTTGGGAATTTGCACCTTGTGTCTAATCCAACATCATTAGGGAACTAGCACCTTGTGCGTAATCCAGCCTCATTTTGGAAACATGATCTCGAGGTTGACCATACTTCCCTTCTCGTAGGAACTGCATCCTGACATGCAGTTACTTATTTTTTAGATCAGTACTCAGAGCAACCCAGATCCATTTAGTAGAAGCCAGATAAACAGAACTCGGAGAAGTGAATTCAAAAGGAAAAAAACAGACTACAAGGTGAGAACACCCACTTCCTACATCAAGCTAAAAACTAAAGCATTAGGACGATTAAGACTCTTCTTATTACACATCGAAGAACACGAGGCTTAAGAGAAATAGAAACTACAACATATACACATTGAAGAATACGAGGCTAAACGAAAGTAATTGAAAGGGTGTTGCTTACCAAAGCTCGTTTTACAGGTTCGGTGCAGCTCCTCTTTAACTTGCCATGCTCCTTGAAGATGTCCCCAATATCCCGTGTTTGGTCTTCATTGCTCCTCTGCATGTACGCACTCGTGGTTTTAAAATCTCAACATGGCAAGAAAAATATACTACAAGTAATACTCGCGCATCTTGTGGGCAACATTAAAGCACTCATCTGACATGTTAGAGCATCTCCAACAAAATCGCAATGTGCGGCACTTTAAAAAAGCACTTACAGTGCTGAGATCGAGAAGTAGAGATAGAGAGTAGAGACTAGAGAGTAGAGGATAGCTCTCAGCATAGATAGATAAAAAAATAGATAATTCGACTACTCCTCCTCGATGAGTCCTCCCCCGACGTCTGACTGTAGGCGTGAAGATACCGACCATCGTCGGATTCCCAGGGCGACGCTGCTCCCTAGCCTCATGTTGAATTGAGCGCCGCTTTTCGCCATCGCTTGTGCTCGCGATAGGCGGCTCGCTCTGCCCTTCTCTTATCCCTCTCCGCCCTCCTTTGCGCGTAGAACTCGTGCCCGTTGATGATGTCCTGCGGGAAGCGTTGGCGCCATAGCGCCATGGCTTCTTCGTCCATCCCGGCGATGCCGAGACAGTGCTCCCGCCTCCGGTTGTCGCGACGATGCTCGTCGGTGCTAAGCCACGGCAGAGGCGCGAGCTCCTGTGCCCGCTCCCGCGTCGGCACGTTGGGGAAGTTCAATGTTCTATGAGGCCACCGGAGGCGCCACGCCGCCGCGTCGCACGCGCAGGCGGCCTCGTTGGCGGTGTCGAAATTGCCGAGGCCGAGGCGCATCCCATGGAACCGGATCTCGACGGAGAAGCCGCCGGAGGGGCGCGCGCGGACGCCGCGGTATCCCCAAGTTTCTCGGTGACGCGGCGGCATGGTGGCGCGACGGCGGAGAGGCGAGAAAGAGCGGGGAGAGAGCGGTGGCGAAGCACCGAGCGGGGAGAGAGCGGTGGCAAGGCACAGAGCGGTGGGAGGGCGTTGGATTTTATAAAGTGCATTGGACGCCGCACGCCAAAACTAGCGCACGCCCGGCCGCTTTTTCCCCCGCGCGCGCGATCCTTTCTTGACGTCTCTGCTATCTCTACTCTCTTCTCTACTATTATATTTATTTTATATTTAATATTTATCTCTACTTCTCTATTATCTAATTTTTTTCTCTATACTTTTTCTTATAAAAAAACAGAGTTGGTGATGATGGTGTGCCTGCCATCCTGCAATATAGGCCATTCGATTTATATATGACAGATAGGAAGGAAACAATGGGAATTTTGCAAAAAGATACCCATACCCCTCTCCAGATTTGCAAATAAGGCCTTCCCTCGTTCATCCTTTTCTCCCACAAGATAAACTACTCATACAAATGCATCTTGATGCGTGCAACGCATGGGAATCTTGCTAGTTCTAAAAAACTTTCCATCATTTGCCACACTACTGGTTGTAGATGAAAAACCTACCCAAGCACAGCGCTATATAGGAGCGACGCACAATTACAAGCTGATATTTTGTTGGACAATGGAGGCTATAATCAATTACTTTTACGGGAACAATAGCACCCAGGAAATTTTAAGGGTAGGTATGAACAAAATTGGAACTACACATGTACTGCTAAGTGATTCAATACACACATTACCAATCAAGGAGGAGAACGATGGTCGCGGCGGCCTCTGTGAGTCATGGTCGACAACGAGAGTCAGTTCATTGTCCATGATGGTGGTGCTTCTGCGTTTGGCGTCGGCTTCCGGGAAGCAGATCCGAGACCGTGGAAGACAGTGCCGGGGATGAGCCTCCATGTACAACGACGACGGTGGACTCGCTCCAGTGCGGCGTACGAGGTCGTTGATGAGGCAGATGCACTGCGGTGGACGAGTGCGCCGATGTAGAAGGGGAGGAGCACGAAAGCTGCGGTGCTGTGGAGAAGTCTATTTTGCAGTGGGGATAGAAAATGGGGAATATTCAGGTGTACAACTCTGGGTGCTGGGGTGGGGTTGGTTGGGTAGGGTGAACCTGAAGTTACAAAAACAACCCCCTACCAAGCGTCATCCGCAGGCCTGTTCCGAAGGCTATGATGATAACTTCCCACTACTCGAATCAGGGTCGCGGGAGATTTTCCCGCCGACCTCAAAATTTTATGACACTGAATCCCCGTGTGGCGTGTTGAGTGATTCGGCTAAACAACTAGCGAGTAGTACTAGTAAACTCTGCATATTAGGTTTGACCGGAGTCAAATTTCCTAAAGTTCGACCAAGTTTATAGAAAAATATAAACATTTACCATAACAAATATGTATGATGTGAAAGTACATTCAATAATGAATCTAATGGTATTTATTGTTATTGTATATGTTAATATTTTTTGTTATAAGCTTTCTGAGAGTTTACAAACTTGAATTTGACCAATGCTAATACGCGGACTTAAATAAAAACGGAGGGAGTACACATTTGTTTTCTTAGTTTGTAGTGAACTAATCATTTGTTGAAATTGTGAAATAAATATATTAGGCTACTGACTTCAAATGTAATGGTCTATACAATTCAATAGTTACAATCGTTGTCAAATTCCAAGATGTATACAAGGTCTATAGTACTTCACAACATGCTCAAACTCACATAATCCCATGCAAATGAGAATCTAAATGCATATCACAGTTATTACTTTGTAGGATGCAACAAAACCAACCATAACTCTACATCAACCATTGTAAAAGCAACATTTTGAACATATCCCAATGTGTGAATGAAACATGCAGAGGGAGCTTGCGAAGATGGAGCAGATAGGGCGGGAAAGATTGTATGTATGTGGATGAGAGAGTAGGAGACAAATCTAACGAGACAGAGAGAGAGAGAGAGATAGAGAGAGAAAGAGAGAGGAAGAAGTTAGGTCTGTGAGAAAGATGGAGACATGTAATATACATGAGATGTGTGTGCATCCGGATTCTGTATACATTTAAGGAGAAGAGACAACAGGTTTGATGAGAGAGCTGGAAAAACATGGACGAGAGGGGAAGGATCTCGTGGGTTGAGGGATTGATAATTTTTTGCGGGGGAGAGAGGGATTGGTAATTTTGTGCGAGAGAGAGAGCATGGGGGGAGGAGTCAGTCAGCCGTCATCACATCATCCTGCTTCCAAATGGCCCCGCATTCTCTAGCGTAGTGTGGTCGCCGTATTTGTTCTCCTCAATGCCCTCTTTGAAGATTGAGGTGTTGTGCATGCTAGGGTGCAAAGAAGCACAAGCGAGAGTGGTCGCCATATAACCTTGGATGGGGATGAATTGTGTTCTTGGGGGAGGGTGTGTGTGTGTGTTGTGCTGTGTGTGTGTGTGTGTCAGATATTAAGTGAAAACAAACCTAAGGAGAGAAATGGGTGTGTATGTGACGGAAAGCTACATGCTAAACAAGGTATTCACGAAGAGATTGTGCGGGCCTTGAGGTGGGCAGGGGTCGGGTGGGGGTGTCAAAATGTGCACGTTAATGCATGTGTTACATGCGATCGTGCGAGGGACGGGCAAATCGAGAGAGATGGTTGTTGTGTTACAGATGCTCCTCTCTCTCTCTCTCACACACACACACATACAAACACGCACACACACAAGTAAACTAGAAGACCGTTCTCTCATGTATACACAACGTATCGGCATCTGTCTATGTCTCACTCATGCATGATAATTTGCACATTCACACCTCTCTATGTCTCTATCACATGCACACCGTCTCCACATTGCCCTTCCGCCACAACACACATATGGACACATACACACGTTCTCTCTCAGTCACACACACAAAATCAGTATTAAAAAAAACTAGGGCGCACCTAAAACGTCCAAATCCAAATAAACACGAACTGGAGCTAAATTCAAATATATGGAAATATTGAAGTGTCAAGAACTTTTCCAGGAAAAAAGTTGAGTAATATTTGGGGATTGTTTTCACACACACAAAAAGGTTCGGTGGATGTCCTTCGAGCGCAACACGGTGACGCATCATTCGACTGACCGCGCGGTCGCGATTCACGCGCTTGCACATGATTCCGTATCGTGGCTGTGGTAACTAATAAATGAGCTGCCTAAGTCTAATGTTTACGTGTACTAGTACGATTTTCTTTTAAGTTTGACCAACCCTATATAAAACTAAAGTAAGCTCCCATACGCGCACTCATCAATATGCCGCCGCTCCTGTTGCGCATGCCGGCGCCCGCCTGCTCCGGCCAAAAATTTCTCGCCCATCACTGCCGTGTCGCCGCCATCCCTGTGCCATGAAGCCGAAGGCTCGCCCTCTCACGTCGTCTACAGTCCCTCCTTGCGCTGCCGCCGCGCTGCCAAGTGATACGTCCATTTTGCATCATGCTTTTATGACAATAATTATTGCATTATGGGCTGTTATTCCACGTTATGTCATGACACTTATGGCTATTCCCTCTTATTTTACAAGGTTTATATGAAGAGGGAGAATGCCGGCAGCTGGAATTCTGGGCAGGAAAAGGAGCAAATATTGGAGGCCTATTTTACGTAACTCCAAAAGTCCTGAAACTCCACGGAATACCTTGAAATAAATAAAGAAAAATCGTCGCCAAAGATGAAGGCCAGGGGCCCACACCCTGCTCACAAGGGTGCCCCCCCCGGGCACGCCCCCCTACCTCGTGGGCCCCTTGGTGGCTCTCCGATGCCCATCTTCTCCTATATGAAGTCTTTCGATGAGAAAAAAATAAAGAAGAACCTTTCGGGACGAGACACCGCCGCCACGAGGCGGAACCTTGGCGGAACCAATCTAGGGCTCTGGCAGAGCCGTTCTGCCGGGGACACTTCCCTCCGGGAGGGGGAAATCATCACCATCGTCATCACCAACGCTCCTCTCATCGGGAGAGGGCAATCTCCATCAACATCTTCACCAGCACCATCTCATCTCCAAACCCTAGTTCATCTCTTGTATCCAATTCTTGTCTCCAAGTCCGGGATTGGTGCTAGTACGTTGCTAGTAGTGTTGATTACTCTTTGTAGTTGATGGTAGTTGGTTTATTTGGTGGAAGACCATATGTTCAGATCCTTTATGCACGTTATTACCCCTCTGATTATGAGCATGAATATGCTTTGTGAGTAATTATGTTTGTTCTTGAGGACAAGGGAGAAGTCTTGCTATTAGTAGTCATGTGAATTTGGTATTCGTTCGATATTTTGATAAGATGTATGTTATCTAACCTCTAGTGGTGTTATGTGAACGTCGACTACATAATACTTCACCATTATTTGGGCCTAGAGGAAGGCATTGGGAAGTAATAAGTAGATGATGGGTTGCTAGAGTGACAGAAGCTTAAACCCTAGTATATGCGTTGCTTTGTAAGGGGCTGATTTGGATCCTCATGTTTCATGCTATGGTTAGGTTTACCTTAATACTTTTGTTGTAGTTCCGGATGCTTGCAATAGAGGTTAATCATAAGTGGGATGCTTGTCCAAGTAAGGGAAGTACCCAAACACTGGTCCACCCATATATCAAATTATCAAAGTACCGAACGCGAATCATATGAGCGTGATGAAAACTAGCTTGACGATATGCCCATGTGTCCTTAGGAGCGCTTTTCCTATTATAATAGTTTGTCCAGGCTTGTCCTTTGCTACAAAAAGGATTGGGCCACCTTGCTGCACCTTATTTACTTTTATTACTTGTTGCTCGTTACACTTTATCTTATCACAAAACTATCTGTTACCATTTATTTCAGTACTTACAGAGAACACCTTGCTGAAAACCGCTTATCATTTCCTTCTGCTCCTCGTTGGGTTTGACACTCTTACTTATCAAAAGGACTACGATAGATCCCCTATACTTATGGGTCATCAAAACTCATTTCTGGCGCCGTTGCCGGGGAGTGAAGCGCCTTTGGTAAGTGGAATTTGGTAAGGAAAAATTTATTTAGTGTGCTGAAATTTTCTGTCACTTGTTACTATGGAAAGTAATTGTCCGAGGGGCTTGTTCGGGGTATCTTCACCCCGTCCAGTTGAGCAAAGAGTTGCTCCTCAACCTACTCAACCTACTGAACCTATTAAAAATGAAACTCCTTTTGAGATTCTTTCGGGTTTGATGGAAAAACTGCTAGCTAACACTTTTACAGGAGATGGAACAAAGCATCCTGATGAACATCTACGTTATGTGGATGATGTTTGTGGATTATTTAAGCTTGCAGGTATACCCGATGATGCTGTTAAGAAGAAGGCTTTCCCTTTATCTTTGAAGGGAGACGCATTGACATGGTACATGCTATGTGATGATATGAGATCATGGAATTATAAAAGATTGAAATTGGAATTTCATCAAAAGTATTACCCTATGCATCTTGTTCATCGTGATCGCAATTATATATATAATTTTTGGCCTCGCGAAGGAGAAAGCATCACTCAAGCTTGGGGGAGGCTTAAATCAATGTTATATTCATGCCCCAATCATGAGCTCGCAAGAGAAGTAATTATGCAAAGTTTTTATGCCCGGCTTTGTGATAACAATCGCTCCATGCTCGATACTTCTTGTATTGGCTCTTTCATGATGAAGAATATTGAATTCAGATGGAATTTACTAGATAGAATTAAATGCAACTACGAAGATTGGGACCTCGACGAAGGTAAGGAGTCAGGTATGACACCCAAGTTTGATTGTGTTAAATCTTTTATGGACACCGATATTTTCCGTAAGTTTAGCACTAAGTATGGACTTGACTCTGAGATAGCAGCTTCTTTCTGTGAATCTTTTGCTACTTATGTTGATCTCCCCAAGGAGAAGTGGTTTAAATATCATCCCCCCATAGAAGTGAAAGTAGCTGCACCTATTAAAGTTGAAGAAAAGATTGTCACTTATAATGATCCTATTGTTCCTACTTCTTATGTTGAGAAACCACCTTTCCCTGTTAGAATGAAGGATCATGCTAAAGCTTCAACCGTTGTTCGTAAAAGCAATATTAGAACTTATACACCTCCTGAACAAGTCAAAGTAGAACCTAATATTGATATTGTTAAAGATCTCTTGTCTGATAACATCGATGGGCATGTTATTCAATTCTAGGGTGAGACTGCTAGAATTGCTAAACCTTGTGATAAAGATAAACATAGACATGTGGTGGGCATGCCTGTTATTTCTGTTAAAATAGGAGATCATTGTTATCATGGCCTATGTGATATGGGTGCTAATGCTAGTGTTATACCTTATAAATTATATGAAGAAATTAAGCATGAAATTGCACCTGCTGAGTTAGAAGAAATTGATGTCACAATCAAACTCGCCAATAGAGATACTATTTCACCAGTGGGAATTGTTAGAGATGTTGAAGTCTTGTGTGGGAAAACTAAATACCCTGCTGATTTTCTTGTTCTCAGTTCCCCGCAAGATAGCTTTTGTCCCATTATATTTGGTAGACCCTTCTTGAGTAATGTTAATGCTAAGATAGACTGCGAAAAGAATGTTGTTACTATTGGCTTGGATAATATGATTCATGAGTTTAATTTCTCTAAATTTAGTAAACAACATCGTGAGGAAGAATTGCCTAGTAAGGATGAAATTATTGGTCTTGCCTCTATTGCTATGCCTCCTAGTGATCCTTTAGAACAGTATTTGCTAGACCATGAAAATGATATGTTCATGAATGAAAGAAGGGAAATAGATGAAGTATTCTTTAAACAGGAACCTATTCTGCAACACAATTTGCCTGTTGAAATCCTAGGGGATCCCCCTCCACCCAAGGGTGATCCCGTATTTGAGCTTAAACCGTTGCCCGATAATCTTAAATATGCTTATATTGATGAAAAGAAAATATATCCTGTCATTATTAGCGCTAACCTTTCAGAGCATGAAGAGGAAAGATTATTGAAAACTCTGAAGAAGCACCGTGCTGCTATTGGATATACTCTGGATGATCTTAAGGGCATTAGTCCCACTCTATGTCAACATAAAATAAATTTGGAAGCTGATGCCAAACCAGTTTGTGATCCTCAACGACGTTTGAATCCTAAAATGAAAGAAGTGGTAAGAAAAGAAATACTCAAGCTTCTGGAGGCAGGTATAATTTATCCCATTGCTGATAGTCAGTGGGTAAGTCCTGTCCATTGTGTCCCTAAGAAGGGAGGTATTACAGTTGTCCCTAATGATAAAGATGAATTGATCCCTCAAAGAATTATCATAGGTTATAGGATGGTAATTGATTTCTGTAAATTAAATAAAGCTACTAAGAAAGATCATTACCCCTTACCTTTTATTGATCAAATGCTAGAAAGGTTATGCAAACATACACATTATTTCTTTCTAGATGGTTATTCCGGTTTCTCTCAAATACCTGTGTCAGCTAAAGATCAATCAAAGACTACTTTTACATACCCTTTTGGTACTTTTGCTTATAGATGTATGCCTTTTGGTTTATGTAATGCACCTGCTACCTTTCAAAGATGCATGATGGCTATATTCTCTGACTTTTGCGAACAGATTTGTGAGGTTTTCATGGATGACTTTTGCGTCTATGGTTCCTCTTTTGATGATTGCTTAAGCAATCTTGATCGAGTTTTGCAGAGATGTGAACAAACTAATCTTGTCTTGAATTGGGAAAAGTGCCACTTTATGGTTAATGAAGGTATTGTCTTGGGGCACAAAGTCTCTGAAAGAGGTATCGAAGTTGATCAAGCCAAGGTTGATGCTATTGAAAAGATGCCATGTCCCAAGGACATCAAAGGTATAAGAAGTTTCCTTGGTCACGCCGGATTTTATAGGAGGTTCATTAAGGACTTCTCAAAAATTTCTCGGCCTCTGACTAATTTATTACAAAAAGATGTACCATTTTATCTTTGATGATGATTCTGTAGAAGCATTTGAAATACTTAAGAAAGCACTAGTCTCTGCACCTGTTGTTCAGCCACCTGATTGGAATTTACCCTTTGAAATTATGTGTGATGCTAGTGATTATGCTGTAGGTGCTATTCTAGGGCAGAGAGTTGATAAGACATTAAGTGTTATCCATTATGCTAGTAAGACTCCAGACAGTGCTCAAAGCAATTATGCTACTACCGAAAAGGAACTTTTAGCAGTGGTGTTTGCTTGTGATAAGTTTAGACCTTATATTGTTGATTCCAAAGTTACTATTCACACTGATCATGCTGCTATTAAATATCTTATGGAAAAGAAGGATGCAAAACCTAGGCTTATTAGATGGGTTCTCCTGCTCCAAGAATTTGATTTGCATATTGTTGATAGAAAAGGAGCTGAGAACCCGATTGCAGATAACTTATCTAGGTTAGAGAATGTTCTTGATGACCCACTACCTATTGATGATAGCTTTCCTGATGAACAATTAAATGTCATAAGCACTTCTCGTAGTACTCCTTGGTATGCTGATTATGATAATTATATTGTTGCTAAATTTATACCACCTAGCTTCACATACCAGCAAAAGAAAAAAAATTCTATGACTTGCGACATTACTTTTGGGATGATCCACATCTTTATAAAGAAGGAGTAGATGGTGTCATTAGACGTTGTGTACCTGAGCATGAACAGGAACAGATCCTACGCAAGTGTCACTCTGAAGCTTATGGAGGACACCATGCTGGAGATAGAACTACACATAAGGTATTGCAATCCGGTTTTTATTGGCCTACTCTCTTCAAAGATGCCCGTAAGTTTGTTTTGTCTTGCGATGAATGTCAAAGAATTGGTAATATTAGTAGATGTCAAGAAATGCCTATGAATTATTCGCTTGTTATTGATCCATTTGATGTTTCGGGCTTTGATTATATGGGACCTTTTCCTGCCTCTAATGGATACACACATATTTTAGTTGCTGTTGATTACGTTACTAAGTGGGTGGAAGCTATTCCAACTAGTAGTGTTGATCATAACACATCTATTAGAATGCTTAAGGAAGTTATTTTTCTGAGGTTTGGAGTCCCTAGATATTTAATGACTGATGGTGGTTCACACTTTATTCATGGTGTTTTCCGTAAGATGCTTGCTAAATATGACGTTAATCATAGGATTGCATCTCCTTGTCACCCGCAGTCTAGTGGTCAAGTAGAATTGAGCAATAGGGAGCTCAAATTAATTTTGCAAAAGACTGTTAATAGGTCTAGAAAGAATTGGTCCAAGAAACTTGATGATGCACTATGGTCCTATAGAACTGCATATAAAAATCCTATGGGTATGTCTCCGTACAAAATGGTCTATGGAAAAGCTTGTCACTTACCTCTCGAACTAGAACATAAGGCATATTGGGCCATTAAAGAGCTCAACTATGATTTCAAACTTGCCGGTGAGAAGAGGTTATTTGATATTAGCTCACTTGATGAATGGAGAGCCCAAGCTTATGAAAATGCCAAGTTGTTTAAAGAAAAAGGTTAAAAGATGGCATGACAAAAGGATACAAAAGCGTGAGTTTCATGTAGGTGATTATGTATTGCTATACAACTCTCGTTTAAGATTTTTTGCAGGTAAGCTTCTCTCTAAGTGGGAAGGTCCCTACGTTATCAAGGAGGTCTATCGTTCCGGTACCATAAAAATCAACAACTTCGAAGGCACAAATCCGAAGGTAGTAAACGGTCAAAGGATCAAACACTATATCTCAGGTAATCCTATAAATGTTGAAACTAATATTATTGAAACCGTGACCCCGGAGGAGTACATAAAGGACACTTTCCAGAACGTTCCAGACTCCGAAAAGGAATAGGTATGTGGTACGGTAAGTAAACCGACTCCAAAACAATTTTTAAGGCAATATTTCTCCATTTTGGAATATTTAGAAAAATAGAAAAATAAGCAGTAGTCCGGGGAGGACACGAGGCCTCCACGAGGGTGGAGGGCGCGCCCCCCTACCTCGTGAGCACCTCGTGTGCCCTCCGGACTCCGTTTCCTTGCACGACACGTATTTTGGTCGGTAAAAATTCATTATATATACTCCCGAAGGTTTTGACTCTCGTATCATGCAAATCCCCCCTGTTCTTGTTTCGAGCTGTTTTTCTGACAGGTCTAGATCATCATGACGACCCCAAGTGCTTCCAAGGACAAGTTCTTTGAGAAGGTGATTAACCCTTACCTCGTGGAGGTGCTGCAGCACCCTCAAACCATTGAGATGCGTGGTGGGTTGCTGCACATCCGCGATGTTGAGGGACCAAAGGGAACTGGAAGTGTGGAGTCGAGGCTCGAGGCAATGGAGCAACAAGTTTTCAAGTGTCAGGGAATGGTGGAGCGTGGAATCAACGCTAGCCACAAGATGCTCGTGGAGTTCACCAACAACTACGAGCCGGATACCAAGAACACCGAGGAGGCCATCTATAAGCTACAAGAGAAGATCGAGCACCTCCAACACCAAATTTATGATCTGCAAAATCAAAACTGTGAGTATGAATATAGATTCAAAAGGATGAGTTTGGCTGCAGATTTGAGGATTCCGGAGGCTCGATCATCCTTCTATGATGGAGAGCCTATGCCGTGGAAGTTCGATGACAAGCCTGCATCATCGACAATACCTCCACCGCCAACAACAAAGAAGGAGAAATAATCCCATGGGTATGGGAACTCCCCTTGGCAACTGCCAAGCTTGGGGGAGGTGCCCTGGTATCGTATCACCATCATATCTTGATTTAGTAGAATAAAGTCGTGGCATGATCTAGTTTTGAGTTTTGCTTTACGATCCTTCTTTGTAATCGAGTCCGTGAGCTATATAATAAAGATTAGTGTTGAGTCAAGGGATTGATTGTTTTGCCATGATCTTGGGTAAGTAGAAGGAAAGAATAAAAAGAATCAAGGAGCTCATATTGATCTTAGTGAAAGTAATGACTTCACATAGAAAGAGTATGATGATTAAAAGTTGTTGGGACTTGGCAAATATAGCTTTGGTCATAGTTGCAATTAATAGGAAGTAATAAGGAAAGAGAGGTTTCACATATAGATATATTATCATTGACATCTTTTATGATTGGGAGCACTCATTAAAATATGACATGCTAAAGAGTTGAGGTTGGACAAGGAAGACAACATAATGAGTTATGTTTTCTTACATTCGAGATAAAGTATGTTTTCATGGATCCTCTACCGTGTTGAGCTTGCCTTTCCCCCTCATGCTAGCCAAATTCTTAGCACCAAGTAGAAATACTACTTGTGCTTCCAAACACCCTTAAACCAGTTTTGCCATGAGAGTCCACCATATCTACCTATGGATTGAGTAAGATCCTTCAAGTAAGTTGTCATCGGTGCAAGCAATAAAAATTGCTCTCTAAATATGCATGACTTATTAATGTAGAGAAATAAGCTTTGTACGAACTTATTGTGGACGCAATAAAAGCGACGGACTGCATAATAAAGGTTCACATGCAAGGGCAATATAAAGTGACATTCTTTTGCATTAAGATTTTGTGCATCAACCCTAAACGCGCATGACAACCTCTGCTTCCCTCTGCGAAGGGCCTATCTTTTATTATTATCCTCTACCTTACATGAGTCACAGTGATCCTCACCTTTCCTTTTTCATTTTATCCTTTGGCAAGCTCAGCATGTTGGAAAGAGTATGATATACATATCTAATTGGATGTGGGGGAGCATGAATTATTATTGTTGACATTACCCTTGAGGTAAAAGGTTGTGGGGCAAAACTATAAGCCCCTATCTTTCTCTATGTCCGATTAAAACTCCGTAACCACAAGTATCGCGTGAGTGCTAGCAATTATGAAGGACTAAATGATAGTTGAGTATGTGGACTTGCTTTTAAGCTCTAACATAGACTCTTTCTGATGTTATGATAAATTGCAATTGCTTTAATGACTGAGATTATAATTGTTGGTGCCCAATAATGTTTCTGACTCATGCTTTTGCTTTGTGAATAGATCATTACTTGAACATGGGTAATCATATGACAAAATCTAATTATGTTGTTGTTATGAAATAATCATGATGCCTTCATGTCCGTATCTTGTTTTTATCGACGCCTCTACCTCTAAACATGAGGACATATTTATTGTTATCGGCTTTTCGCTTGAGGACAAGCGAGGTCTAAGCTTGGAGGTGTTGATACGTCCATTTTGCATCATGCTTTTATGACAATATTTATTGCATTATGGGTTATTATTCCATGTTATGTCACGATACTTATGGCTATTCTCTCTTATTTTACAAGGTTTATATGAAGAGGGAGAATGCCGGTAGCTGGAATTGTGGGCTGGAAAAGGAGCAAATATTGGAGGCCCATTTTACATAACTCCAAAAGTCCTGAAACTCCATGGAATACCTTGAAATAAATAAAGAAAAATCGTCACCAAAGATGAAGGCCAGGGGGCCCACACCCTGCTCACGAGGGTGGGGGGCGCCCCCTGGGCACGCCCCCCTACCTCGTGGGCCCCCTGGTGGTTCTCCGACGCCCATCTTCTCCTATATGAAGTCTTTCGATGAGAAAAAATAAAGAAGAACCTTTCGGGACGAGACACCGCCGCCACGAGGCGGAACCTTGGCGGAACCAATCTAGGGCTCTGGCAGAGCCGTTCTGCCGGGGACACTTCCCTCCGGGAGGGGGAAATCATCACCATCGTCATCACCAACGCTCCTCTCATCGGGAGAGGGCAATCTCCATCAACATCTTCACCAGCACCATCTCATCTCCAAACCCTAGTTCATCTCTTGTATCCAATTCTTGTCTCCAAGTCCGGGATTGGTGCTAGTACGTTGCTAGTAGTGTTGATTACTCTTTGTAGTTGATGGTAGTTGGTTTATTTGGTGGAAGGCCATATGTTCAGATCCTTTATGCACATTATTACCCCTCTGATTATGAGCATGAATATGCTTTGTGAGTAATTATGTGTGTTCTTGAGGAAAAGGGAGAAGTCTTGCTATTAGTAGTCATGTGAATTTGGTATTCGTTCGATATTTTGATTAGATGTATGTTGTCTAACCTCTAGTGGTGTTATGTGAACGTCGACTACATAACACTTCACCATTATTTGGGCCTAGAGGAAGGCATTGGGAAGTAATAAGTAGATGATGGGTTGCTAGAGTGACAGAAGCTTAAACCCTAGTTTATGCGTTGCTTCGTAAGGGGCTGATTTGGATCCTCATGTTTCATGCTATGGTTAGGTTTACCTTAATACTTTTGTTGTAGTTCCGGATGCTTGCAATAGAGGTTAATTATAAGTGGGATGCTTGTCCAAGTAAGGGAAGTACCCAAGCACTGGTCCACCCACATATCAAATTATCAAAGTACCGAACGCGAATCATATGAGCGTGATGAAAACTAGCTTGACGATATTCCCATGTGTCCTCGGGAGCGCTTTTCCTATTATAATAGTTTGTCCATGCTTGTACTTTGCTACAAAAAGGATTGGGACACCTTTCTGCACCTTATTTACTTTTATTACTTGTTGCTCGTTACACTTTATCTTATCAGAAAACTATCTGTTACCATTTATTTCAGTACTTGCAGAGAACACCTTGCTGAAAACCGCTTACCATTTCCTTTTGCTCCTCGTTGGGTTCGACACTCTTACTTATCGAAAGGACTACGATAGATCCCCTATACTTGTGGGTCATCACCAAGCACGCGAGCAGCTGGTGGAGCCGTGTCTATGCATGCAGCCTACAAAGAGGAGGACGAGTGCATGCTCCAGCATGCCGGTGAGGAGGAACTAGCGTGTCATTGTCGTCTCTGCCCGCGCAGAGGAAGCGCGCATGGTGGCTGTCACCGCGGAAGCCGGTCACACGCGCAAACTAGGTGCGGACGCGGAATCTACCTTCGAGACCTTGAATACCACGTGGATCCTGCAATCTGAAGGAGCAATTTGGTTCAGTCGACTCTTGTGAGCCGTTTGATGCAACATGGATGGCTAGAAGGGCTTCTTCAACCTCTTCTACCGTCTTCTTCCTTCGCTCCATCGAATTTCTTTCACAAATCGACTGGCCCAAATTATACTACTAGTATGAACATATTAAGTACAGTAGTAACACGAAGATACGAGCAGTAGTACCAACTGCAAGAAGAATAGTAGTAAGACATAGTACTAGTACTACTGTACGTACTAAAGAGTTCAAATAACGAGAAAGAACATAAACATAGTTCTGCTGGGGCCTTAGCACAACACACCCTTGAAAATAAACTATGCAACTAGTCCGCTTGACACTGCAGTAGAACCAACATGAGCGACGACACTGCCACCTACTCGGAGTCCGAGTCCACTTCCTCGACTTCGTCCTCGTCCCTCTTCCTCTTCCTCTTCGCCGATGCTTCTTTGCTTGAACCGGACACTGGGCTCTGCTTCTTCATCCAACCCTTGTAGATATTTAAGCAAAGGTAGGCATCCATTGCTGCGTACAGGATGTGATCTTCATCTAATGTCTTCGACTCCCATGCATTATGAAACTCGTGATGAGGTTTCTTCAGTTTAGCATACGAAGGATCAATCATGGCTGCTGCCAGGGTCAGCAGTGAAGGCTGAGAGGAGGACACCCAACTTGCCTTCTGGAGATCGAAGGGATGGCCTACAATGAGACCTATCCGATGCAGGACATCCCTGTCGTTCCTAAAGTCTACAGTAAGGAATTTCTCTCTTTCGTCCTTGAGGAAGTTCTTAAAATCCTGGCACTCAACGTCAGCATGGCATATGTGGTAGACCAAGAACATGTTATGTACGCAAACCTAGATCACGGCGGGCTTCTTCCTCTCTGCCTCCTTTAGAATCTTCTCTCTTTCCAGGACTATGGTGTACTCAACATTTAGCCCAACGACCCACTCATCCGTTGAACTGTTGACCATGCGTAGGAAGCGAGCAAGGCATGCTTTCACCGTCGCGGATCCACGTGCGTAGATGACGATGAACTCATCGTCGGTGATGGCTCTAACCTGGTACTCAGCGGCAACCATGGAGATTTGGGAGGCCATGGATTTTGGAGGAGGGTTAGGAGAAGTTAAACTGTTGTACCCCACAAAAAAAGAGTTGAACTGGTGTAATGTGAAAGGACGGGACGACTGGGAGCGAACTGTTGTAAGGTAGAAGACGGGGACGAGTAGGGCGTGCGAACAGTGTGGGGTTGCTGGCTTGCCCGGTGGATAAACGGCTGCAAGCCCCCAAAGAGGTCTCGAGAAATATGCAGGACCCACTAGATGTCATGTCTACTAGACCCATATCGTAGGCCTGATGGTATAGCTTCTGCCTGTTTGCACGCCATGCCGACGCGTGGATGTAACTTCATTTAATTTCGTCAACCGTCGCGCCTCCCACGACCTTCACCTTCCTCGCGCGGTCGCGCCCTTTGAGACTTTGACCAGCTATAAATGAGCAATTTTTTTTGCCTACTCCGCATGGATGATACTCCCTCTGGTCCTTTTTACTTCCGTCAACCGTTTGCAAAGTGTTTGACCAAATTTATACTAAAATATCAATATCTACAATAATGATTATAATGAGTATAAGAACTGTGTTTCATAATGAGTATAAAAATATTGATTTGACATTGTGAATGGTGATACATTTTTCTATAAGTTTGGTCAAAGTAGAGGTACATTGACTTCAGACAAAACTTAAATGCACACTGCAGACTAGTTCCTCCGTCCAGGTGCGTGCCATGTCCTATCTTCTCATCACAACAAGGTTAGCTATTAGATTACTACTACCTCCCTTCTAGTTTAAAGGGCTCGATTCAAAATTTTCACCTACTCTTAGCAAGATAGAGGCGGTGGAATAGTTTTTGTAGTCTGCAAAAGTACTCAACTAATGTTGTCGTTCTTCACAAAAAATGTGTTTACCAATGCATGCGTGAACACTAGTTACTCTAACCCTCCTCTCTTCTTTAATTCTTTACACATCAGCATGTTTGCTATTCCCGTGTGCATGATACCAGCTAAGATACCACCATTATGGACAACCTTAATCATCGCATGAAATAATTTAGTGCACCTTGAAATATGAACATGTGTGGGGCGTGTATGTTTTTAATGACTTGAGACTATACCTAGCCCGACATGTAAGATGACTTATTATGCCCCGTTCCCATACCTACAGGAAGCCCGTTCGTCTCCAAATCTTTTCCTCTCATGTGTGGAAACAATATGCCTGCCAGACTCTCCTTCTCCATCCGGCGGTCCCACCACTCCACCCCATGTGGAAAAGATCTGCATGCATGACTCTCCTCCCCCCACGCTCGTCCAATCCGTTGTGACCAGCAATATTTCCACCCCTTCCCTCCCCCGTAATTTACTCCAACAAATATGCCCGCATAGCTATTACGTTAATCACGCAACATATCTTCCGGGACGCTGCTTCAGCTACTTAACTGCAGGTGCATTGGGTCACTAACATATGGGCCCAACAGGGGTCTGGCCCACATGTCAGTGACGCAACTGGACCTGCAGTTAAGTCAGTGCAGCTCAGTCCATATCTTACGTAGGTGTGCCATTGCTCGCTATAAATACTGCACCTCCCACGGCATTTGGAAGAGCGCTCAGTTCATCGCTATCTCCTCCCCCTCCCTCTCACGTCGACCACCATGGCATCGTCCCTCCCAAGCCCTAGGCGCCCCTCACTACACCGCTCGGACGGTCATGCATCGTCGTTTCGTTCCTCGCCGCCACTAGTCTAGGAGGACGTGTCGGCGTTCCACTCCTCGCCGCGACGCGTCGAGGTGGACGCGTCGGCGTTCCCAATCTCACCAGCACACGCGTCGGAGGACACGTTGGCTCCTCGCTACGAGGAGAACGTCGCGCCGCCTGCCGAGCCCCCCCCCAGCCTTGAGGAGCTTTGGAAAGAAATGGATGTCGCCATGTGGGAGGCTTTGCCGCCGGCAGAGCACGCCAAAATATAGGCAGATAAGAAGGCCAAGGAAGAGAAGCGCGCCGTGGGGCAAGCTGCCTGGCAGGTCTATGTCGCGTCCAAGAGAGTTAGGCAATTGGCTCTTTGGCAGAAGGCTCGTGCAAGGGCCGTGAGGGTGGCGGAGGACACCCGTGCCAAAGCCCTGACTGCAGTCGGGCCCAAGCACCTCATCTACGCTTGGCGGTACGTGGACTGGGTGCACGCTTCCAGCAAGGAGGAGTACCTGCTGGCGCCGGATCACCACACTGGTGAGATCGCGCTCGCCCGCCGGCAAGCCGCCAATCAGCACCTCGCGAGTTGCGAGGCTGAGGAAGAGGTGTTGTGTCGGCGCGCTGGGAAACGTCTGCGCACCAGGGCACCCGTGGCGCGCCGCAAGCGCTCCTGCAAGCGTCGTGGCTTTTAGTAGGAGTATAATTTAGTTTCGTAAGGTGATCTCATTAGTTTTGGGATACAAATGATAAATCCCAAATGTTCGGGAATTATTAGCGTCCTTAATTAAATATGTAAGAGGGAAAGTGTGGAAACTTTGTGTATTCGTACGCATTTTGTAAGTAGGTGCATATAGCACAAACTTTACTACTATATACTATCGCACTACACGTCTCTCTCTCTATATATGCTTGCAGACTGTGCTACTCCCTCAGTCCAGGTGAATAAGTCATCTTTGGTTGTGCATCGTGACCAAAAAGGAGGGAAGAATTTATACACCTAGACGGAAGGAGTACTACTATTACTTATGTACGTGCAAATGCATGTTTTAACATTACGATGCGGTTTTTGTAAAAGTATAAAAACATCACTAGTCAAGCTTGTGAAATGATTCAATGCAAAACAAATGCAAAAATGCTCGTTTGATTGTTTACTTTTAGCTTCCTTCTCTGTGGTTATTTCTCTATCATACTTTGTACGGAGTATCTCACTGGTCGGAAAGACATGCAAATTCGCAAACCGCTTCCTACACCCTGTATCAAATTTTTTGCCTAACAAATTGTGCCGTGCAATTGGAATTCCAACTTGAGTACTAGTACTGCTAGTAGGAGTACCAGCGGCCAGTTCATTTAGGCTTCTAGATTAGTAGTAATCCCATTACTACTAACTCCGTCATCGTTTATTGGTCCCCATTGTAATCTGTGTCAAATTTTGATCATAAATTTAACTAATGAAATGTTTGTGCATGTCACATGCACCAACATTTTATCAGTTAAATCTTTGGTCAAAATTTACCACAAATTACAATGGTGACGAATAAACCAGGACAGAGGTACTAGTAGTAGTTTAGAAGCCCAAATAAATGACTAAGGCGCCTTAATGGTACTCTCCACTTTGACTAGTCGTATAGGAAAACCTGGGGAAGAGACAGCTTATTTTTTAAGCCGCCAAAAGAACTGGCCCTAGGAGTAGTAGCTAGAGATACTAGGAGTAGTAGCTAGGGATCGAGTCTGCAAGATGAACCGGAGAAAGTAAATGCAGAGAGATGAAATGCAAAAAAGACGGAGGGATGTGATGGTTGCTTGTCCGTTTATTTTACCAGGCCACTTATTACTGGCAGTGGTTGGGTTTTGTGATATGACGGCTTTACTGTCGCGCCATGAGCGGGGTGAGACTCCCATGCAGCGTCGCCCTCTACACTTGTTACTACATCGGTCGTGGTTTATTAGTCCCCCATTGAATTTGACTAAAGATTTAACTGACAAAATGTTAGTGCATGTCAACAAAAACTATATCGTTGGATTCGTATTTGAACATAGTTTTCAATGATATAATTTTAGGTGTCATGCATCAGCATTTATCGTACTATATATAATTTTAGTTCAATTTTTGGTCGTACTAATCTATAGTAATAAGGTGCCCGTGCGTTGCACGGAAGAATGAAGTGCATTGATCGGGGAGTTGTTTATTTTGACAAAGGATGTGGGTGTCATCTCATGTGTAACGGGTATCGATAGGTTTCTTCGGATATTATTTCATCTCTAGAGCTCACAAACATCCGGGTGAAATAGATAAAAAGGTATCTTTTGCAAACAAAGGCGTTCAACTGTTCAACCAGCATCCAAAACTTGTGAAGAAATAACACTTATTGTGCTTTGCAAGAAATGATCTTTAAGAATTAGTTTTTGAGTATCGATTGTTATACATGTTGGCTACAGATGACATGGCACTTTATTGTAGTCAACCATTGGCTATACCATTAAGTATTAACCATGCCCTTATATACCTATACGGAGGGATTAAATCAGGATGACTTGGAAGGGGCAGAGGAGATGTAAGAAATGGTTCATAGTAAGTCTTTCACCAGTACTGTAGTATAAGTTCATACATGGAAGATTCTAGACTAAACCATAAACGGATACACTTTTATTCATGCGCGATACTCCAATAGAGCAAGATCATGCATGGAAGTCTCCACATGCTTAAACAGCGGATTACATTGAGCGAAGACTAATGATCAACATTTAACTTGATAATGCATATGTCCAGGTGAACCTACTTGGAGTCCCTGTGCACCACGTTGGGGGGTAAATCATACCATGCGTCTTCCATGTCCACATCGGCGGGAAGGTCCCAGCTCTGGACAGTCCTAGTCAGCATGATGGAGCCGGTGTCGCCGCCTACGTACCTCGGAGGGGTAGTAACAATGAGCACACACCTGTACATCGGCCTCGTGTTAGTGTCAGCGTCAGCGGCGTCGCCCCTGACACACACTACCGAGACGGGGCAGCGGCCTGCGCGGGCCTCGTCGGTGCCCACGATCAAGAGGAAGACGCTGCCGTCCTCCTCCGAGACTAGCAGGCGGCAGTGATCCTCCAGCGACTCCGGCATGGTGAACGGGTAGCACGTCTCATACTTGATGTTCTCCGCCAAGGGCCAGTAGTGACCGCTGCACGCATCCGTGAGCTGATGCACGATGTCCACCGACGATCCCCAAAACGGCATCAGGCACTCATAGCAGTAGACGAAGGGCTCCTTGGAGGCATCGACCAGGCTGTCCATGAAACAGGAGTGGCTGTAGGGGACGTTGCGCCAGTTGAATATATGAGCAAGTTACTACGAGATTTAATCCGAATAAGCACAAAATAAATCATGACGGTTATAACAGAGATTAAACTAATCATGTGGACTAGCATAGTAGTAGGATACGAAGTAGAAACATGAATTCTACCATGATTTCGAACAAGAAGGACAGAAACACATACGGTGCAACGGGAGCAGCACCATTGGTGTTGAGGTTGTCGCCCATGTCGTTGAGGAAGAGGTTGCTGAGGTCGGGGAAGAAGTCGTCGTCAGTGAAGTCGTGGCAGCCAGCAGTCGTGAGAGTGCGCTCCCCAAATTTCAACAGCGCCCACTGAATGGAGCGCAGGAGGGAGTGGCTGTAGGGGACGTTGCGGCCGCCGAATGGAGCGCAGGAGTAGCACACGACGCAGTAGATGGTGCTCCTCCCTAAGTCTCTATCTCTACTCTTATATCTATCTCTACTACTCTTCTTTGTTTTTTATAACAAATCGAATAGTACTGCACCGTCCGCTGCACGCCCGGCTGAACACGCCTCCTCGCCTCCATCATCACCAACTCAGTCTTTTATAGGAGTAGGAGTAGAGAACAAACCGAGTTGGTGATGATGGTGTGCCGTGCAATGTACGGGCATCTTGCTATTTTTTTGCATATGATTCCAAACACCACGTAGACATGGTCTTTGACCATTTTACAATTATGTTAGTATCATTGTTAGTGGTCAGTCGGTGCAAGTTATAGCCCTGGGTGTTTTAACCTTTTTTTAGTAATGATATCTGGCGAAAGTTCGGCACGAGCTCAATCCTGGCGAATCCCACGTAACCGTCAGATTTCCATCCGAAGGTGGCCTGTTTTTAAGCTGTAGTATTTTACAAAACCGCCACCCTTACACATGTACTGTAACTACGTCACGGGCGTTTGCAACTGCCATGTCTCCCAGCGAACGTTTGCTGGGGATTGGAGTTAGCACTGATGGCGATTTGTAGTCGTTCCACGCTCGGGCATTGAAGTTTGTAACTATTATAGATTAGAATATACTACTCCTCCGGTGCTAGTAGTAGAGTAAAGTCCTACTCTACTACTCTACTCAAGCAAGTTAGGGCATGGTAGTAGGTACTGTAGGGAGTACCAGTACTGTGATCACTCAAGCAAGTTGTCTGGCATCGATATGACCCTACGCTGTCGGTATGTGTCTCGTAAGTCAAGCGGCGTGTTGTAGTCATCATCACCTGTCCACTTCCCGCGGCACATATTTGCTTCTCCATCTTTGTCTGCACATAATCTCATCCAATCTTCCATCCCCGCTAAGGCGCCTCCCCCCTTGTTCGAAACCCAAGCGCTAACAATGGCAGAACCGAGCAGCGTCCGTCGAAAGAGTGGCTGAAATTTGCTCCCCACAAAGGTAATCAAGCTCATTGTTTTGCATGTGGACAATCTCAGTACCATGCCGCTCGCCACGTGCTCGTTGGGGCTGTACCGTTTACTCAAAGCCCATAGGCAGGAGCTTTTTAAGCCAGTTCCTTGCTGGCTGATGCCGCCTGATCTTCAGAAACGGTGTGTCACGCAGCATAACGATCGTAGGGTGGTGAGCATCAACCCCCTTGACTGCGATCCGATCCCCGTCGCCCTCAACTACATTAACGGTATGTAATGGGTCGGCATGAACACGTCTTGGATGTTGCTCATCGACAGTCGCGCCAGCTGGATGCTCATGGAGGTCTACACCCGGCGATTGATCCCCCTTCCTTCGATTAACACTGCACTGCTTTGGCATCGCGGCCCAGAATACTCGGAATTTTACAGTAGCCAACATGATACCAAGTTTGATTTTCTCAAGGTTGTAACCTTCCAAGTTCCCACAAGATCTACGAATTATAAAGACTTCAGGCTAATTGCATTCTTCAACCGCGGTCTCGCCTATCTGACAGGTCACTGTGGTAAGTGGATAAATCTGCACGTCCATCGCAGGATCATACATCCTCCATGTTTCTCTGATGCCATTGAACACAAGGGCTTCATTTACGCTGTCGACTCCTTCTATGGCTGGACGTATTGCTGACCTACTCCGGTCATTGCTACAAACGGCCGTTACAGCAGTATGTCACTTTCCTATGATATCATGATGACTTGCTTATATTACTGTCAACATTTACTAAAAAATATTCATGCTCATAACATGATGTTCTTAAGATTGACTACATCAAGAGACCTTTTTTATTTGACTCTAACTTGATATGATGTTGTAGGCCGCATGCTGTCCCTACCCTTCCTAATCCCAGAACCTTTCAAAGAAAAGCGGCATGGCAGTTGCAGGTGGTTCCTGGCTCGATCAGACGACGGCGAATGATTGATGATTGTTCGCACGTACCAGACGTGTTGTTTCGTGGAATACAATCACAGTCACTGCAAGGTCCTTGAGCAGGATCCCAGCTTCTCTGGGCCTTCAGAAATTTTTGACTGGAGGCTGGTAAATAGTCTTGGTACACGCTCTATGTTTGTCGGACTGAATTATCCGATTAACCAGGATATTACCGACGGCAAGGATCATGATGGCAGCGCGGTTTCGTTCCTCAGGCAAAACTATGTGTACACAGCGTACCATGTGTCTCTGCATGCACCATACCCTGATATGTGCCGCCATGCTCTGCAGCCCAAAGTAGGAGAGAGGATCGCAAGTATCAGACTTCGACCTGCTGGTTGGAGTTTCCCCCGTCAGGCACCCATCTAGTTCAAGCCGTCAGCCAATCTCCACAGCTTAATAAATAGTAACGTCTAACTGAGCCAGTTAGTTAGATGCATACACTTGGTGTAGTAGGATCTTTATTTAGTTTGATGCATACAGTTGTTCTTTTTTGGTAGCCCTTTTGTAATAATGGCTGATGTTTGGTTTGGAAGAGAGAGTTGCGTCTTCATTTTTCTGGCCTGCTTACTGCTTCTGTTGCACCCCCAGTCCTGGTTGCTGCTGCTGCTGCTGTTTTCAGTGTACAATCAGTAGTATATTTCGTCTGTTGGTTGAATAAATGTGTTGTTAGAACGACAAACACAATGTTTTGGAAGTCGTTGCACGGTTCGATCCTTAGTGTCCCATACCGTACGTAACGCATACTATTTTTCGTATGGAACACATTTTCCACTTGTTGATAACATGCAGCCCACTGATGAAGGCCCAATAGAGGAGCCCATAATTAATTGGAATGTAGGCTCTTACATGAATCCGGCCCAGGTACATGCTCATGGTCCCCTAAACATAAATAAGTAAATAATTAAATAAAGCTAAATGCTCATGCACCAGTTTTTTAAATTCATGATTTAACAGGAGGATATTATTTCCTATGATAATGTCATTACATTCAGTCGATATTATTCTTAGGCAAAGATAGCGACCAGTCTTCTTTCTCCCAGCATTTTCTTCCTGCAACCAGCGGACCCATGCAAATCGTAGTCAACGTCGTAAATAGTTTCGGTCCATTTCTATTTTTTAGTAAGAATGTCCAACCCATCCCAGCACATTGGCGACAAAACTTTATCCTCCGCCTTGGTGCGCTTGCCGCGGCGTCGCCGTCCGGCCCTGTCAACATAGTTTTTTTTTTGAAACGGTCCCTGTCAACATAGTGAATCAGGAGAGAACTGTAGTTGTGAGTATGACAATACAAACCCATCAAGTCCACTCGCAAACACAAGCAAGCGCCTCTTTTACTACTCAGATGCACCCCCCGTTTTTTACTCTAATCCACACTGCTGATATCTGGGACCCACATCATTTTCAACGTATAGTCAATTAATGACGGAATTGCACAACTTTTTTTTGAGTAGTAATTCGGAGGAGCAGGCTATAAACTAGGTTGTGCTGTCTCTATGGCCTGTCTAACAACATGACCAGCCCAGCAGGTTTTACTTTGGGAAAGTAGGTATCCCAGTATTTCTTTTTGAAGAATACCCAAGCTAGGCCTATTTGTTTTCTCTGACTTACTGGGTTACAAATCGTTCAAGACGAGGAGGGATGCATTCCGGCTTGGCCAAAGAGTATGGTAAGTGTTTGTTAAAAGTAATATCAAAGGGGTTGAAAATTCCAAAAAAAATATAGCAAATGGATATTAGTTTCTTTTTTTGTTTTTGTTCTTCACTGATATTTTATAGTATTTCATTGGATTTAACATCACATAGTACTAATTTATTTTTAAATTTGTTTTAGTATGGCTACTAATTTTTGGATTAAGAATATTTTGTTCCCCAGCAAAAATTTGCGAATTTTTAAAATTTCGCACATATTTAGTTAATTTTTTTTAACCCTCGTACTGACCAGAAAATGGGCAGCAATTCTAAAAATGGAAAACGGGCTGCAATAAATTTCATATGAATTAGAAAATGAGTAAAAATTATAAAAATAATAGCAAATGGGATGTACATGCCACAGATTTCGAGGCTGGCTTGTTTACGCAAGGCTTTGTCAGTCAACACACGACTCTAGCAACAGTGACTGTTGGATGTCCACCCAACGGCCGACGTGCTTCTTCAATCTCTGATCTTTCTGCTCCAGCCGCCTAAACTAGCGCCGACGGGACTGTCTGCTCCCTCCTCTTATGGCCCACTGTGATGCCGCGCAGGCTTCCCCGGCCCACCCTACTCCCTCCGTTGGCCTGGCCGCACGCAATCAACTTCCTCCTTATTACGCCAAAAAAATGATTCCTCCCACTGACATCTGGGGCGCACCGGTTGGGAGGGTGACCCGTGGACCTACTAAGTTGACGCGTACGCAGGGCTTGTCAACTTAGTCAACAAACGATTCTAGCGGCAATAATCGTTGGATTTGAATCGAAAGGTCCTGCCGCTTCTTCAGGTGCTGCTCTTCTTGCACCAGCCGCCCAAACCAGCACCGGCGAGACTGCCTGCTCCTGCCTCGAGTGGCCGGCTGTGCTGTCGTTGAGGCCTCACCGCCCCTACTACTCCCACCGCTAGCCAGGCCTTGCAGCGACGGCGGGCTCACGCCGCAGCCGAACCAGTGAACCCTCGTACTCCTCTCCGCATGGGCATCCACTACCGCGTCTTTCCCGGCTCCGCGCCGTCCCCTTCCTAGGCCTCGCCGTCGTCCACCGCCCTGGTGCTTTCGGCGCGGCGTGGTCAACGTGGTCATGAAACGACTTCCATTGGACGTGGACTGTACGTGGAGAGGCTGACAGCTGGGTCCACGGCCACACACAAGGAAATGCCTCCTTATTATGCGCAAAATAATGTTTCCTCCAGCTAACATATGGGACCCAGTGGAAGGGCCTCTGTATTTCGTAAAAAAACATTCCCCCCGTTGACAGGTCGGACCCACCAACTATATCTTCGCATGCAAGGAAGTGCCTCCTTATTACGCACAAAAAATGAATACCTCCTGCTAGCTGGGACCCACCATAGTGGGTGGCTGACTTGTGGGCCTACAAAGTCTACGGAGATGGAGGGCTTTGTCAACTTAGTCAATACTCTAGTGACCATATGATGTCCATCCAACGGCCATAGTGCTTCTTCAACCTCTGGTCTTCTTGTTCCAGCCGCCCAAAGCAGCACCGGTCGTGCCACCTGCTCCTGCCTCCCGTGGCCGGCTGTGCTGCCACGGATGCCTCATACTACTCCCACCACTGGCCAGGCCATCCCTATACTCACCCACACCTCCTATTATTCTGCGGCGACGGCAGCCTCACACCACAGCCGAACCAGTGAACCCTCATACTCCTCTCCGTGTGGGCTCCATTGTCACATCTTCCCCGGCTCCGTGTCATCCCCTTCCTAGGCCTCGCCGTCGTCCACCGCCGTGGTGCTCTCAGCGCGGCGTGGTCAACATGGTCAAAGAACGACTTCCATCAGACGTGGATTATACGTGGAGAGGCTGACATATGGGTCCACGGCCGCAGCAAGGAAGTGCCTCCTTATTACGCGGAAAATAATGATTCCTCCACCTGACAGCAGGTACCCACCAGACGGGCCACTGTATTTCACAAAAAAACGTTTCCCCCTGACTGCTGGGACCCACTAGCTATATCTTCGCACACAAGGAAGTGCGTCCAGGCAAAAAAACGATTCGCATCCCTGACTGCTGGGACCCACCAGCTACATCTTCGCACCCAAGGAAGTGCCTGATAGTCGGGACCCACCTTGTTGAAGTGTACATAGTGTTGTCATTCTGGTCGCGAACATGTACGTACATACTGGTGGATGTAGAGGCGCGCATGTAGCATGTACACGTACATACAACGACCAGTGTGCAAGAACGAAAATACGGCCACATACGTACATACGGGCGGGGTCTCAAACACCTACTCGCGCATACGTACGGCCAGGGCTCGTGTACATGGCTGGGTCGGAAAGGAGAAACTGTGTAGTCGTCGTGTTCATGGGGAGGCAACGAAATGCGTCGTGTTCATGGAGAGGCAACGGAATGCTCGTGTTCATCGGGTGGCAATGAAATGCGTCGTGTTCATCGGGAGGCAACGGAACGCGTGGGAGCCAACCGGCTTGGACGGAACAGGCGATGGGAACGAGGCCTGGCGTACCGCAGAATGGAGGAAACGGCCTTGTGTTCGACCGGTCATGTTCGAAATGGGGTCCTGTTCATCGGGAGGTGTCTGGTGTACTGCAAAACAGAGGAAACAGACTTGTGTTGGACCTCTACAGTCGAAATGGGGTCCTTTTGATCGGGAGGGGTGTGGCGTACCGCAAAACGGAGGAAATGGACTTGTGTTGGAGCGCTACGGTCGAAACGGGGGTCCTGTTCATCGGGAGTGGTGTGACGTACCGCAAAATGGGACTCCACGGGATACTGTTCATCTCCATCGTCGACCTCCTCTAGCCTCCACGGGCTACTGTTCATCCATCATTGACCTCCTCTAGCCTCCACCTGCGATTGTTCATCCACGGGCTCCTGTTCATCCAGCCTCCACCGCGCGCTACTCCACCAGCTACTGTTCAACCACCCCTCTCCATGGGCTCCTGTTCAACCACCCCTCCACGGGCTACTGCTCATCCACCCCTCAACTGTCTACTGTTCATCCAACCCTCCACGGGTTCGTCCTGTTCATCCAGCCCTCCACGGGGTCCTGTTCATCTAGCCCCAACCTGCTCGATCGATCGGGGTCCTGTTCATC
>NC_041389.1:687798232-687806964 GCF_002162155.2 Triticum dicoccoides | reverse complement strand
CCCGCAACACTCACTGTTCATCCAGAGGCAGCATCGACCGGCTTCAGTTAGCAGCAGTACCGAAGGAATCGCTCGATCAGGTTCAGTTAACAGCCATCAATCGATCGCTCGGGTTCAGTAACACGTAGCCTGCAGTGCAATCGCTCGGGTTCAGTTACAACCCAACTCCTCGCACCCACGCGCGTACGTGTACGAGAGAAACGCGCATCGCTCGGCCCCGACCACCCACCGTAACTGGGAACACCCCGATATTTTCCTCGCCCTCGCTTCTACCATGGTTTTTTCCGTCATGGACGGCCCAACGAATGTCATGCAGCTGCGTCTCCGGCCCGCCCAGGATGAAAAGCCCATTTTTTGTCATAGAAGTAGGTGCCCACCACATCTATGATGATACCGGGTTTTGTCACAATTATCATCATAGAAGTGTCATAAGTATGACAGGAAAAAAATTCGTTCGGCCCAAAATGTCACGGATGTGTCTTTTTTTGTAGTGATATGTGTATTACCACGATCGAGATTCAATAAACCATCAACATTTGGTGTATGACCATAGAAGGTTTTATTCATATAAACAGAATAACAATTATTCTCTGTCTTAAATGAATAATAGTATTGCAATTAACATGATCTAATCATATGCATGCTCAACGTAAACACCAAATAACATTTATTTAGGTTCAACACTAATGCCGAAAGTATAGGGAGTGCTCGATGATGATAATATCAATCTTGGAACCACTTCCAACACACATCGTCACTTCATCCTCAACTAGTCTCTATTTATTCTGCAACTTTTGTTTCGAGTTACTAATCTTAGCAACCGAACAAGTATCAAATATTCAGGGATTACTACGAGCACTAGTAAGGTACACATCAATAATATGTATATCAAATATACCTTTGGTCGCTTTGCCATCCTTCTTATCCGCCAAATATTTGGGGTAGTTTCACTTCCAGTGACCATTTCCTTTGTAGTAGAAGCACTCAGTTTCAGTCTTAGGTCCAGCTTTGGGCTTCTTCATGGGAGTGACAACTTGCTTGCCATTCTTCTTGAAGTTCCCTTTCTTTCCCTTTGCCCTTTTCTTGAAACTAGTGGTCTTGTTTAATCATCAACACTTGATGCTCTTTCTTGATTTCTACCTTCATCGATTTTATCATCACAAAGAGCTCGGAAATCGTTTTTGTCATCCCTTGCATACTATAGTTCATCATGAAGTTCTAGTAACTTGGTGATGGTGACTAGAGAACTCTCTCAATCACTATCTTATCTGGAAGATTAACTCCCACTTGATTCAAGTGATTGTAGTACCCAGACATTCTGAGCACATGCTCACTAGTTGAGCAATTCTCCTCCATCTTTTAGGCAAAGTACTTGTCAGAGGTCTCATACCTCTTGACACGGGCATGAGTCTGAAATACCAATTTCAGCTCTTGGAATATCTCATATGCTCCATGATGTTTCAAAAATGTTTTTGAAGTCCCGGTTCTAAGCCGTAAAGTATGATGCACTAAACTATCAAGTAGTCATCATATTGAGCTAGCCAAACGTTCATAACGTCTGCATCTGCTCCTGTAATAGGTCTGTCACCTAGCGGTGCATCAAGGACATAATTCTTTTGTGCAACAATGAGGATACACCTCAGATCACGGACCTAGTTAGCATCATTGCTACTATCATCTTTCAACTTAGGTTTCTCTAAGAACATATAAAAACATAGGGAAGCTATAACATGAGCTATTGATCTACAACATAATTTGCAAAATACTATCAGGACTAAGTTCGTGATAAATTGAAGTTCAATTAATCATATTACTTAATAACTCCCACTTAGATAGACATCCCTCTAGTCATCTAAATGATCACGTGATCCAAATCAACTAAACCATGTCCGATCATCACGTGAGATGGAGTAGTTTTCAATGGTGAACATCACTATGTTGACCATACCTACTATATGATTCACGCTCGACCTTTTGGTCTCCAGTGCTCCGAGGCCATATCTGCATATGATAGGCTCGTCAAGTTTAACCCGAGTATTCTGTGTGTGCAAAACTGGCTTGCACCCATTGTATGTGAACGTAGAGCTTATCACACCCGATCATCACGTGGTGTCTCGGCACGAAGAACTGTCGCAACGGTGAATACTCAGGGAGAACACTTATACCTTGAAATTTTAGTAAGGAATCATCTTATAATGCTACTGTCGTACTAAGCAAAATAAGATGCATAAAAGATAAACATCACATGCAATCAAAATATGTGACATGATATGGCCATCATCATCTTGTGCTCATGATCTCCATCATTGAAGCATCGTCATGATCTCCATCGTCACCAGCGCGACACCTTGATCTCCATCGTAGCATCGTTGTCGTCTCGCCAACTATTATTACTACGACTATTGCTACCGCTTAGTGATAAAGTAAAACAATTACATGTCGATTGCATTACATACAATAAAGAAACAACCATATGGCTCCTGCCAGTTGCCGATAACTTTGTTACAAAACATGATCATCTCATACAACAATTTATATCACATCATGCCTTGACCATATCACATCACAGCAAGCCCTGCAAAAAAAAGTTAGACGTCCTCTACTTTGTTGTTGCAAGTTTTACATGGCTGATACGGGCTTCTAGCAAGAATCGTTCTTACCTACACATCAAAACCACAATGATTTTTCGTCAAGTGTGTTGTTTTAACCTTCAACAAGGACCGGCCATAGTCAAACTCGATTCAACTAAAGTTGGAGAAACAGACACCCACCAGCCACCTGTGTGCAAAAGCACGTCGGTAGAACCAGTCTCATGAACACGGTCATGTAATGTCGGTCCGAGTCGCTTCATCCAACAATACCGCCGAATCAAAGTAAGACGTTGGTTGTAAGCAGTATGACTATTATCGCCTACAACTCTTTGTGTTCTACTTGTGCATAAGTTCAGGCCCCTCACTCGGTGCAGGTAAAAGCCCTGTGTCTCGTGCCCTGACGCTTGCTTTGATTTGATGGGTATAGTTACAGAGAGTGAACATGCCCGGCTATGGAGAGGGGTGCGATATATATAGAGTGCGCTGCAGCCCCATGTCTCCCACGCCGCCAGGGCATTAAGTGTCATTGAATGAATCGGTTACTAGTGTAATGAGTCCTTACTACAGCGATTACAGGTAACGGTAGCTATAACTCTATTTAGTGGATGACTTAGGATTCCTCGACCGTTGTAGCTCCCATGACGCCCTCCTATCCTGTACGTCTGCCGAGTGACATGTTGTTGTTCGAGTGCTGCAGAGCCGTCCGAGTGATCCTCCTGATGTATCATCCGAATGCTGACACAGTCCAGAGACCTACCTATGATGGTGATGGGCCCCTGTGGGTCCTAGATGATGGGTCCTTGATCCTACCTTTAATAGGTGACCACATCAAGGGGTGTTCCGTCGTCTTGAAGGCGCCCTACACCTTGAAGTCGTGACATGACGAGTCAGACATTGTGCACTATATTCCCCGCCCTGTGTCTGCGACCCCTCGCGCCCCTAGCCCCTATAGGCTCAGTAGGTCATGGCATGGATGGGATGGAAAGCGTCGGAGGAGACGCGCAACCACCCACATTGTCTTGAAGGTAGAAAGCCAAGTGGGGTATTGATGACGCAGAGGAGGCATGACGTAGTGAATTCGGGTGGATCCACGACAGAGCGTAGGGATAGCTGTCCCAGGAGCAGACCCTTCACTGGTGAGATGATGTGACATGGCAGAATCGATGCTAGGGAGGGTGTTGCAATAAGATCCGACAGGAAGACGGGCACATACGTCATGAGTAGGAGCCGCTACTCCGGTGAGAAAAACCAGGTGGTGCCCGAGTAGAGCCGCACCGGGTGGAAGGAAGGAGGCGGAAGGACGTAGGCCGCCACTGGCAGAAGCAGAGGCAACGACGAAGCCACAATAATCGCTTGAGGGGGTGTCCCTCTCAGACGCTCCATCGGAAACACACACACTCTCTCTCTCTCTCTCTCTCTCTCATATTTTTCGCGCTAATTCCCTTTGTTCAACTTTAGTGGTCAGGTGGACGGTCTATTACGTTGCATGTATATTTGAATCTTACGCATACCAATGCTTATTTCCAAACTCAAGCATAACCAAAAAACATGGTCGGCCCTAGTATTATGGAGGCCAAATGAGGTACTGTACAATAGGCCTAACAACTATAACAGTAACTACCCTCAAAGAAAAATATAACACTAACATAAATACTTCACTTGTATATATCGCATATCATAAAAATTATTATGAAGGCATAAACATCAAAAATGTAATTTTAGTTAGCAAATAAAGTCTTACATAATGTATATGTGATTATACGGTGCAAGTGATCATTATAAGATACACGTACTCAACCATAAAAACAATTGAATAAACACAACATTGTCAACAGTGGAGGGGAGGAGGGGGGGGGGCAAATGCCCCCTGTCCACTCGATAATAGCGTTATTATGTCTGGAAAATCGCAATTTTCTTATATTTTTTTGTAAAGTGAGACTCCTCTCCAATTTCCACTACTAAAAATCACAATGTCTTACGAAACTATGATGATTCCCTTGGACCTTCTCGAACTGACCCATGCATCAACTAAATCGTTGTTGGGAGGCCATTCCTCGACAGTGCGACCACCTTCTCCGCCAAGATCTTTGCATGTGTCTTCTCGGTCCGAGTGAGCTTGAGAGCCCACCCGTTGTGCAAGAGGTAGGTGTGTGCGAGTGACAGTGTAGAAAACTGCCAGATCTCTCAATAGGGTGCCTGACGTGATCGGAAGTATCGGGACGGAGCCCGCACACAAGTTACACAGGTTTGGGCCTCTGGAGAATAAGACCCTACATCCCGTTTCTTCTTATTATTCATGGCGGTGGGATACCACGCGTGAGGTATAACAATGGTATTTCATCCTTATTTTTTTACACGCATGCGCATCACATCCTAGTAAACTTGTGCAGTATTTTTCAGAATTTTTTGAAACTGATAAGTTTGAATTTTGAATGTTTTTGAAATGATCGTGAAGGCAGAGATGCACCCCCGTCAGGCGATCGATCAATCAACAGTCAACAGTACATGATGGAAGGGAATATAATGAGGTAGTTCTGCTGTCACTTGCTTGCGTGCCCTATCGCCTCGGCAGATGAGAACAACGAAAAAGTAAAAACAGTCCAACAGAAAGAGCCAATTACGTTTTCTTTCTTCGAAGGGAGGAAAGAAAGGCGATCTCGCCTGCCCTCGCGAGCACTTCTTCCGCCGCCACCCTCCGACGGCTCTCGTCGTCGGTGGTGAGGGGTCGCCGGATCCGTGTGGATAGTTTTAGGCCAAAGTTGCTTAATTTTTAGGCTGTTCATCGTCTTGGCTTCGGCAATGACGATGGCGGCGCTCAATAAAGTTTCTTCAGATCCTACTCTGACAAGGCGATCAACCCTATGGTTGGGGATGGATTTGGAATCCAGTCTGTTCAAGCAAGGATGGTGCAGCGGCGGCGGCATCCTCGTGGTGGACCTGTGTCCTCGGGCTTCATCGTTGCGACGGTGTTTGCTCCAGCGCTGGCGCAGAGATTGGGAGGTAGTCCAGGAGCGGATGCAGATTATGATCTGCATCAGCGACATCTGGAAGATGGCGGATCATGTGCTGGGTTTGTGGTACGTGGATGGCAGGTATGGTTTCCTCCTCCGATGTCTTAGTCGTGTGAGGTTGCCTGACCTGAAGTTCGATGGCGAGTCTGGGGTGTTGCACCGGTCTGATTCGTTCAACGGTAATTGCTTCGCTTTTGGCAAGCCACCTTGGAGGTCCGCAAAGCTGCATATCAGCGATGGAGCCGCGTCGAGCTCGGGTGTGAAGGTGGTCTGTCATTTTTTCCTTTGGTGGCTGTTGTGGTGCCAGAGGCAGGTGACGGGCGTTGGTGTCAAGCTCAGAGGTTTCTTCAGTCTTATTCGTAGTTTTACTTCTTGGCTGGTGTTCCTTTATGCAAAGGCTAGCGTTATGCTATTTGTTCAGTTTTGCGAGGTCGGTATGTACATGGCTTGTACTATGTTTGTTATGAAATAAATGAGACACATATTATCATGCAAAAAAAATGAGAGCAATGAACCGGCAGCTAGCGCGATCCGCCTACGTCCGTCAGAGCAGCGCAGCGCGCGTGCCTTGCGAAGTACTTCTTCCGTTCAAAAAAAATTGTCCCTCAAATGAATGTATCTAGCATCAGAGGGAGTACCCCTACCACACGCCAAGGGAAGGGGAGGTCTAGGGCACGTGTCGCTCGGTCGGCCGAAACAAAGCGTCGCGGTGGTGGCCGATCTTTGTCTCGCTAGCCAACGCTCGTACGGCGAGGCCGTGGCCCGATGGAGATGGACGGAGCACACGCATCTAACAGGTTGCGAACAAATCGACTGATCCAAATTCTAAATTCAGTCGATTGTCACCTGGCCATTCCCTAATTTGTTTTGGACGCTAGCAATTCTGGACATGGCGAGCAAGTGATATATAGGAGAGCTGATTTTGCATATGTTGGAAAAAAGAAGTAGCTAGGGTAAGAAGGACGGCATGCATTCACGCATGCACCACCCTTAATTTGTTTTTGGCTTTGGCTTGGGTAGTGGCTGCCCTCACCGAACTAGGCACTAGGCACTAGCTACAAGTTGAGCTCTTCTTCATGCATTTACGATCGACGTGCATGCAACACCTGCTGAAAGACAGAGCACAGCGCTGTACCTTTGCGTGTGGGAGGAAAAGAAGAAGAGCATCTGGATGGAATGAAGTAGGCATGAAGTGCAAACCAATAATGAATGAATTGGTCGATCATCATCTATGTCAGTGCACCTAGCACATACGTATGCTATGCGCATGGCACGACATGAATGTACTGGTGCTGCTGTGCTAGTGCTACTACTATGGATCGAGTGTCGTGGCTAATTTAATCCAAGCTATAATTGGTTTTCTTGTTTGTTTTGGAAAAGCAGTGCAGGCTAGCTAGCTGGTGTATGCACGTACGTGTGCGTCCTTACTGAATCGAGGTGTAACCAACGCGGGCGTGCATGCGCGGCCGGAGCCGGAGTACCATGTACCACCACCAGTGCGTGCATGCCCGGTGCTGGTTGAGTCGATCGTGTCGTGCATGTTTCTCTATCTATATCTATCATCGCCGATAGGCACAGTACAGTCGGGCCCAGTCTAGGTAGGTCTCCCGTCGCGTCGGGTCGTACCTAGTACAATGCAATGCAGGTGGATATTGGAATTGGATAGATAGATACGAGTACAAGAAAGATACAGATGGCTAGATTATTATATATGTTTTAGATTAGATTATTATATATGTTCACCAATGCAGTTTTGAATTTTTTGTGAGTCATTTTTTCATTTTTTTTCTATAATATGAAAACACATTTGCATTGAAGCGACGCCACCCTCCCAGTCCGGCCGCGTCACTCTGCCAGCATCAATGATGTGCCTGCTCTGGAGCGGACTGACGGGTATGAATGCGCGGCGACCCCTTCATGCGAAGAGGGTTTTTGGGTGAGACTAAGGTGTCAGACGTGTACATGGCGGTGTTCCACAAGCCCATAAAGCTCCTCTGGTTTGCGGGGTTTTGGGCAGGTGAACGTGTCTACGTACAGATGTTGTACCGTGTTGCACAATAAATTGCATTCGAACAGTTCGGTCCAAATATTTGTAATACAATTTGAAGGTCCAATTGAAGATGCTCCGGTTTGGCGACAATTTGAAGTTTACGTGGACAACCAGGTCCCTTCTTCACCCTTCAAAATGCAAACAAATCATGACCAGCTCCCGATTGATTGATGGTACACACCCTTCCCGGCCGGCCAGCTACCAGAGCATCACCGCAAGCACCGTCCCTAATTTTATCTCTGTTGCGTCGCGCCAACAGACGGAACTCATTTGTGTTTGGCTTTGCCGCCTTGGGTGGTGGTGGCGTTATGTGGTGCTTGGCTGCCTTCACCGAACTAGCTAGGCACTAGCAGCTACAAGTCCAGCTCGTTCTGCACCGAAAATCATTAGGACGTACATACAAAGAAAGACAGAGCACAACGTGTTGCACCTTTGCGTGTCGGAGGAAAAGAAGAGCATCTGGATCGAATGCAGATGCAGTAGGCATGCGTGCATGCAGTGCAAAACAATGCATCTCGATCGATCAGTTTGTTGACGTACGTATGGGGAGAAATGCACACGGCTGTACGTACGTATGGTATACATGAAATGATGTACACTCCCAGCTTGCCTGGCCGTGTTGATTGTTAGTGCTACTTTAATCCAAGCTAGTTTTCGTTCTTGTTTTGATAAAGTTATGCGAGCTAGCTAGCCGGTGTATATGTATGTGCATGTGTATGTGTATGTGTATGCATGCATGCTTAACTCGAGGTAGCCGTCGTGCCAGTGCCAGATATTCTTAACCAACGATCACGATATGGAGCGTGCAGGGCTGGCGCCGGTGGTATGGGAGTACGCAACGTATCCTTCCCAGCTACCATGCACCACCAGTGCATGCCCAGTGCTGTTCGATCGTGTCCTGTCGGCGTGGTTGCGACGGCACGTTTTATACACCTATCGTCACCGATGGGATGGGATCGAATAATACAACAGTATACCCGAGTCCATTCGAGGTAGGTCTGCTGTCGCGTCGGATCGTACGTACACGTGGATAGATAGACACGAGTACGAGAAACGCGCGAGTGCCTCACAACATCTCCA
>NC_041389.1:687761175-687797885 GCF_002162155.2 Triticum dicoccoides | reverse complement strand
CTTCGCCGGCGACGTAAAAGGGTCAAAAATTGGCCCAGCCGAGCCCCCCAGGAGCCCTTTTTCTTCGCCGGCGACGTAAAAGGGCCAAAAATCGGCCCAGCCGAGCCCCCCAAGCACCCCCAGGATCTCAAAAAAGCGCCGGCAAACCCAGCGCGTCGGGGGTCTTTTGGGGGCGCCGGCGGAAGCAACGATCAATCCTATTCCCCCACGCGTCCTTTTTCTCGGCAATTGTAATGAGGGCAGGCACGGCGATTGTCCCGGGGGCACCCACGGTTGGAAAACGGTACTCGCCGTCCCCCCGGCGGAAGCGTTTTGGCCCCCAGGACGTGCTTTTTATTGGTCCGACGATTGTCCTGGGGCCCTCCAACGGCTGGAGATGCTCTTAGGGAGAAGACAACAGCACAACGGTAACATACGCATGGAGAACATTGAATGATTACAGGAGAACAACGGTACCCTCACGAGGGTTCAAGTCCTACACGTGGATAACTCAGGTTCTAACTAACTCACCTTGACCGGGGTAGAAAAAACTCCCCTCTCCTCCCGGGCTGCTCGCGCGGGCGGCTCCGGAGGGTCGAAACCCTAGCCACCGCCGCGACCCCCCACCTCCAGATCTCCTCTGGCCGCTGCCGCCGCCGGCGGCGGCGGTGGTGGCGGCTCCCAGTCGCCAAAGGCGGCGGAGGTGGCTGGCGCGCCCTGGAAGGCCTCCTTCGCGCGGGGGAGTAGCGCCATGGGGGCGGCGCGGGGGTCTTCCCGTGGGTGTCGGAGCACGGCGAGGAGTGCAGGGAGCGGCGGAGCATGGCCGGGAGTCGGCAGCGGTGGTCATGGCGCGAGGTGGTCTTCCGGCCGGTGTGGGTGAAGAAGGCGGCGCGGTGGGCCCTGGAGGCAGCGGTGCTCGTCCTGGTGCGGCGTGCGAGCGGCTGCCGGCGGAGGCTGCGGTGTTGGTGCCATCCGTCGCGGGCGTTGCAGGCGTTGTGTCGGAGGCTACAAGGGGGGGGGGCGCTTGTGGCGGCGGCGTGGTCTGGATCTGGGACCTCCAGATCTGGGTCAACAGGGCGTGTCCGAGGCTTGGCTGGCCGCCTGAATGGTGCGGCTGGCTGCTTGGTGTGGTTGGGCTGGCCGCCTGGTGTGGTGTGGCTTGCTGCTGCTCGCGTCCCTGGCGATGGTTGTTGGGGCAGATGTTGTTGGCCCTGACAGACGCAGGTTGAGGCATGAGCAGGCGGCCTTGACGACGGAGGTTGGAGCAGGAGGAGCGGCTGGTTCACGGTCACAACTGGAGGTGGTTGGTGGTTGAGTCTCCTCGGTATGGGTGTCAGTGTTCTGCAACGATTTGGTCGCACGACGAGGTGCTGCGACGGCGGCGGTGCATCCCTTCATGAAGTGCTTGGCCGTATTCCTTTGGCTTGGGCGGGAGGTGCGTTACGGTATGGATGAAAATCCTGCACAGCCTTGGCTCGTGCTTGCGATGACGGCGCCTGTGGGTGTCGTTTCCCTCGTGGAGGCGTTGCGGTGGTGTGCCGGCATCTTCCCCCGCGCTAGGATTGTCTCCGAGCGAAAGCATTGGTTCATTGTTGGACTAGCGATGGTGGCGTCTCGGCGGCGTTACTCCGCTGGGAGTATCGTGTTTGGAGAGTGGGTTTCAAGGTTGTGTTGTGGTTCTTCGGTGCTAGCCGCTGGTCCGAGCAGATCTTCTTGGGCGCTATGTACGCAGCTGCCGACGTATCAAGACGGTGGCTTTCTTGGGTCCGACTGGGTCCCGCTATCCATTCGCCGTCTCCTCTTAGGCGTTCATGGATGGTTAGTGCGTCGACAAGGAAAGCTCGTTTGCAGTTGTTGTTCTTGGTGGCGTTCGGTGCTGGTCGAGACGCGGCTAGATGATGTGCTTAGGATAGGCTCCTTTGGGTGGTGTCTGTATCTGTTGTAGTGTGCGTGGGTGTGGAGTTTCAACTGCATTTGTTGTTCGCAGCAAATTGTAGTCTCTTGTACTTGATTTTCTGCCTTCTATAAAAATATGGTATGTCTAGGCGTATTCTCAAAAAATATATTTGTGCTCATGTTATTCTAACCATATTCATACATTTCTGTCGACTTCGAGAGGCCTACGGTGACTTTATAAAATCTAGGTCTCGTGTCATTCCGCCGTTCGTTTTGCGCGCGCGCACACACACGGACTTTGCATGTTACCATTGAACTGGCCGGCACGCACCCGGCAACAGCCACAGCGCGTCACGTGCGCCAATCCAGACCACCCGTTTTCAATTCAATTCCGGCCACCATAGAACATCAGAAAAAAGCCTTCCCACAAAAGCCTTCGAAGAAAAATATCCACGTAAAGGAAACGAAAACAATGGAATGCTCCAATGTACCTTTCGCTAAAACCCATTGCTGAATGAGCGATGCCCGAAGATTTTTCCAACTCCACCATAGGGAATTGCAAGCTGTTCTTCAGAAAAAGAAGTGCAAACATGGTCATGATGGCCATGCCACAAGTGTATATCTACACAATGCATGAAAACACACGGTAGGCAATCCTTTCCTACTCCCTTCATTTTTATATATAAGGCCACAAACTCAAATTACAGGTACCAATGTAAAATTTAATGTCTGCTCTGAAAGTTAGCTTTTCTTTTCATTTACTGGGATCATTAATACCCCACATGCATGCAAGAAAACTGAGTGGAGGAAGTAGTTGTCTGTCATTATGACTGCGTGCATGCAACTATTAAACAGGTTGCTAATACAAAAAAATGTCATTAATTTTACCTCGATTATTATTGGTGGCCTTGTATAGATGCAAAACATATATTTCATAGTGGATTTGTATATAAAAATGGAGGGAGTATTATATTCACAAATAGGTTCAACTGCACACGGGAACCTCATCAGCAAAAATGAGGACTTCTCGCCCGCGTCCCTCCCTCCCTCCCCGCCGTCGCTTGTGAGGACAGTGCTTGGTTAAAAAAAAACTCTTCTACTAGTGTGTTTTGCATGGTCGTGGCTGCCGTGGTTGCCATGGCAGCACCCAAAGTAGCTCCGCCGTCGCTTGTGAGGGTAGTGCAGTGCGGTGCAGATGCGTCGGGGAGAAGGCGACAGGAACCGACGTGTCTGAAGCGCCCGTTATGGTCGGAGCGGCGGGCGAGACGTCGTGGACTCGTGGCCGGGACCGGTCCGTGTCGTGTCGTGTGTTTGCGGTGTCCGTGTGTATTTGTATTTGTCTCACTTGCTCGGGTCGCCGTCGTGTGGGAGTGGGGACGGGATCACCTCCGCTGCGGCACGCACCACTACTTGATCATCATGGAAATCTGGGAAAAGGTTGCGCTAGGATCGACAAAAGTGTCTCTTTTTGGGCTCTTTTTTTTTTTGAACAGCAGAAGGGTCCCGAAGGACCCAGTCTTTCATTAGATAAGCATCAAAGCGCATTTTACATCAGGATCCAAATGAAACAGGAAATTGCAACTAAGCCCCTGACTTTTACATGGAGGACCCCAAACTGAAAGCAAGAAACGCGATCGGGTCCCTAGCAGCCACCGCCCGGATTGAACCTCGCCGCCGCTGGGGACGAACCACTTGGCGTGACGAAATCGCCATGGCCGCATCAGCTGCACACCACGGCCTCCAAACCGCAGCTGGATCCGCCTTCCATAAGGCACACACGCCGGGAGGAATGGATTCGGCCGCCATTTAGCCAGAAGAAGCAGCGAGCCAGCGGAGACCAGCAGCCAACCAAGGGCGCCGTCGCTCCACCATGGAATCAGCTGCTGATATGCTCGAACACGACCTGCAAGCTTCATGTATCTGCAACACCCCTGCTCCTCATCCACGACCAAAGTGACCTGAAAGAGCAAGCTGCTGCAGAGGGCAATCCTCGATATCTGAGAAGACCTCAGGCTTATTAGGGGAAGAGAGCTCGCGCCAGATCCACTCCCAACTGCCTCTGTCCACCATGGACGGCAAGCCTGGGAGGCAGCCGGAGACCACCAGACGCTGCCCGGACGCGTTGATGGAGAGATCCAAAACGGCATAAAGCCAGACGCCACGGAGGCAAGTCTCACAGTACTACTAAACCTAAAACTACTATGAATAGGAGGCCAACCACCTAACCCATCCTCACGCCGGACGGCAGAACCACCGGAGAGAGAGAGGGAGAGGGGCGGAGACGTGAGGCACGAGAAGACTCTCAACGGGGGCAGGCAAGGACCGTGAAAATGCACCATTGGCCCCTTTTTGGGCTCATTGAGTCATGGAAAGTAGCATCGCAAACGGACTACTAGTAGTAGTATTTCGTTTTTCTACCAGAGCGGACCCCGTGCCTTTGCAGTCTCCTCCTGTACGTGGAGGTCTTCTGTGTAGCCATACAGCAGTGTTATACTCAGTGTGACTATGGGTCAGTTCTTTTAGCGGCTTAAAAAATAAGTTGCCTCCTCACCAGCTTTTTCATACGCCACCTTCCTCACTCATTGGGGCTTCTGAACTAGTTATGGGTAACTATTATAAAAGTCTCAATAAATTTTGGGAGTAGCTTATCTTTTAAGCCGCACAAAAGAACTGGCCTTATATGTCGTCAATCGATCTGCTATCTTATTTTGTTCCCTACGAAGCTTTTGAGAAATAAACTCCCCGGCTTCCCATCAATGCTTGGGTTTCAACAACAAGATGACCATACCCTGAGTAGGGCTGGACCAAAAGCTCGTAGCTCGCAAGCTTAATAAGCGCTTGATGGTCCGGCTCATTAAGCTCGTAGCTCGCTTCTTAAGAAACAGAGTCAATCATTGATTTTAGCTCGCTGAACTTAACAACCTTAATGAACGAGCTAACGAGTTTCACGAGTAGCTCGACAACACAATACATATTTTCATCTTATGTGACAAACTTTTTGTAGCACCTAATCCCATCTATTCAATCTAATCAATAAAGAAGGCAACAAACTAGTGCATTTATTAGTGTAGTCACCATATTTCATATTAAAAACAACACCTACACACTCATCATATAAAACGTAACGAATTATAATATGTTAACGAGCGCTCACGAGTTTAACGAGCTTCAAACAAATCGAACCGAGCAGGGTTTTCTGCTCGTTAATCTTAACGAGCTTAACGAGACGAGCCTTAACGAGCATGAGCTTAACGAGTACGAGGTTAAAGAGCCGAGCAACTCGTTAATCCAGCCCTAACCCTGAGCGAGCTAGGTCATCTCCCTGTAAGCATGTTAAGGCCTCGGAAGAATTAGACTGTACAATAATTGGCAAATTTGAATGTTGCAAAGCAAGAGCCATGCCCTGCATTAGACCGCGGATCTCCGCCTCAAGAGCATCATTACAATTAAACAAAAATGTGTATGCAGCAAAGATCACACTCCCATCCTGCTTTCTGAGAATCATTCCCGTTGCAGCCGTTCCATCATTAGAGAGAAAAATCCATCGATTGAGAGGGCTACAAAACCTGTCGGGGGTTGCAGCCATGGCAGGGTCGCTTGGGGACCTTCAGTGTCTTAGCTTTTGTGGAGCAGCGCTAGAAGGAAGAGGCAGGAGGTGGAGTGTTTCGTCTTCAACGGAGTTTCGGTGGACATGTCAAGTCATGCCTGGCCGACAGGTCTACGCTTTGTCATCCTAGTCGATAGGTGCTACGCACGATAGATCTTCCAGAGTCTCCGCGTAGGGATGGACGAGCGCAGGGCAGTGGCGTCGACGACTGGTCGGACTGGCAAGGATGATGCGGATATCTCTCCTGAAGATGGAACATCGGTTCGATGATGATGTCAGCTTCTAAAACGTGTGTATGTGGTGTACGCTTTAGGTCTGCTGCACCGGTTATTGGTTCCGATATGTTATATGGATGGATCGACAACGACATCGGTTATAGATATGGAGAGTGCTGAGTGAGAGCACTCCGCATTATCAAATTTGTAGGTGTGAGTGATGGCTTCGGGTGAATTGATGTATGTTTTTGTCAGACCTTCATGAATAATTAATAACGATGACCGTATGCATTGATGCAGAGACCGGGATTTAACCTCCTTTTCCAAAATAGAAAATATAGCTCTCAAGATAATCACACGAAATTTCAGGGGGCGGAACCTCCTTGCTGTGCGGTGTACTAGTACGTAAGTTGAGTTGTCACCAACCTACTACGCACAAGTGCACAGGCGGGACTCAAACTTGAAACCACCCCAAGCTGCAGCCAACTCCATTACATGCATATGCGCCTGACAGAGCGCAACGGCGGTGGAGGTTGCGCCTTTGCGTTGTGTTGCGTGGGGCAGAAAAAGAAGAGCATCTCATCATCTCTACGACTCTATGTAGGAGTATCTCTTCTTTCACTAACTTGACAAGAGTAGAGAGGAAACGATCCAACGCCAACCGCCAACAGTACAGTGCATTACACATGACATGCACCGTCACTGTCACCAGGATTAGCAGGAGACGGCCAGCGGTTTGGTGTCACCAACGGTATCAGTGGTTACTACTACTGGTTTTTGTGATGCAAATGACCGATGGAGCTGATAGAAGGGGACCGAAATGCATGTGTAGGCGCACACATAGGATAAGAGTACTGCTCTGCTCAGTGCTGGCCCTCCCATTAGATAGATTAGTTTAAGGAGGAGTACGTACGTATTGAAGGGTTAGTTGCTTGTTGCTTCAAGTCCAGCTGCAGCCCTTAACTAGCCAGAGCAGTCGTGTCGTGTCAGATTAATTATGATACGTATATACTGTAAGGACCCGGCTGGATCGTGTCCATAGGGATTCTCCGGTCCTTGTCCTAGTACCTAGCCGAAGCGGATCCGCTAACATTCTGAACGGATGTCACAAAGCTACAGTAAAATACGTGTGTAAAGGAAAGAAGGAATGATATAGTTACTGTAGTAATTACTATGCGGATTTACTGTAGCATGTATAAAAATAAATTAAAAAATAATTTTAGTGCATTATAATTTTATTTGTTGCTAATTTTTGTAAATGTATACAGTAGATTTGTAATTTATAAATTAATTATAATTATTTTAGGCTTAATCATATGGATGTGAAGAAGGGATGTCACGGTTACTATAGCTTACGTGACATCCTTTAAAAATGTTAGAGGATCTGGTTCCCTAGCTAGCACCCGGCTCCGGCTGGACACCACACCATGGATCGGATTGCACGGAATATTGTTAGCTTCCCTGTCACTTGGCTGCACGCCCTAATTGAATGCAAGAAAGCAGCAGGCAGCTCGGGAGTCTGGATGCACGCGTAGTACGTGCCTTGCGGTCTGCGGACAAGACATGCAGAGGAGCCGGGCGCTTCTGCTTCTGCTTCTGCGTTGGTCTCGTCTGTCGGGCGAGACGTCGCGCTCGCCGGCCGGCTGTATCTCCGCCCGCCGTGCGTTTCATTTTAGTGGGTGTATCCAATTCAGACAACCCGGCCGTTTCAAGTTTCCAGACACGCGCTCAGCGGCCTCACCACATCTTGTTTCGCCGGGAACCCCGGATCACACCACTAAAAGACAATTTGTTACACCCTCTGTAAAGAAAAGAAATATAAGAGTGTTTTTTTAATGAATATAAAGATATTTATAGATCACTCTTATGTCTCTTTACAGTTCTTTCTTGCAACGAGTATAAAAGTGCTTATAGATCACTCATATATTTCTTTAGGAAGTAATTTTTTTGGCCGGAAACCCCTATTTTTTGAATGTGTAATATGTGTCTCATTTATATCATAAAGATTAAAGTACAAGTCACATAAAAAACGGCACAAAACTGAAAAGACAACAAAACGTCTCTGAGCTTGATTCCAACGCCCATCATCTGCCTCCGGCACCACCACAGCAGCCACTGGAAAAAAATGACGGTTCACCTTCTCATCCGAATTCGACGCGGCTCCATCGCTGATATGTAGCTTTGCGGACCTCCAAGTTGGCTCACCAAAGATGAATCCATTACCGTTGAATGAATCAGACCGGGGCAACACCCCGAACACGCCATCGAACTCCAGATCTGGCACCCCCACATGACTAAGACGTCGGAGGAGGAAACCATACCTGCCATCCACGAACCACGAGCCTAGCACACGTTCTGTCTTCTAGATGTCGTCGATGCAGACCACAAACTGCATCTGCTCCTCGACTACCTCACAAGCTCCAGGCCGACATTGGAGCAGACGCCGTCGCAATGGTGGAGCCCGAGGGCACATGTCCAGCACAAGGATGTTGCCGCCGCCACGACATCCCCATTTGAACAGACTGGTTCCCAGATCCTTCACCGGCAATAGAGACGATCGCCTCGCTGGAGAAGAATCGGAGTTTCTTTATTCAGCATCGCCGTTGCCGCCGCCAAAGCCAAGACGTCGAACAATCTATTACCCTAAGCTTCTTGGGCCCTAAAACCTAAAGCTAAAACGATCCACACGCGCAGGATCCGGCGACCTCCCTCACCACCACGACCAAAAGGTCGCCGGCGGAGGAGAGCCGCCGGAAGATGGCGCGGGAAGGAGCGGCTCTCCTAGTGGCGGTGGCTAAGTTTCGCTACAGGAGGAAAAGGGCCAGAAACCCCATTAACTAGATGATCTATTACCGCTGCATGTTTTTTTCTGAATCTTCCTCATACTTTCATGGAAAGGTCATGGCAGATGTCCTAGCAAAAGGACTTAGTCGTGGAGCCATCGCAACTAGGAAGCTTAAAGGGGTTAAAACGGGACAAAGGACACGGGAGTTTATACTGGTTCGGCCCATTGCGGTGAAGGTAAAGGCCTAATCCAGTTTGAGGTGGTATTGCTTATGTATCGATTACCAGGGAGCGAAATCCGCTTGACCTAGTTCTCGACTTGATCTTACCTTTCCTGAACTGCCGCCGAGTCGTTCCTTTATATACAGAGGTCGACGCCCAACAGCTTATAGACTCCCGGTCAGCTCATAAACAGTGTCCGGCTCGGTGGCTATCTATTCCTGCCTTACAATACAAGTCATATACATATGGCGGTTTATCTCTACGGGCCTTAAGTCACCTTTGGGCCTTGGGCCCTTAACTGAACCGCCATCTTCAAGTGTCTTCTTGGGCTTCATATTATGAATCAACTATAGGTATAACCCGGCCCCTCCTGAGTGGGTTATACCTAATAGTTATATCCCCAACATTAGGCCCCAGATTGATTTGAACTGGTTCATGTCAATCTTCAATACTTAATAAAAAACTTCTGCTCTTCATCTGTGCGAGAATCTATAACCTGCCATGATGTCATCTTCTGGATTTGTGATAACCCGCCATAACCTCCAAGTTGGCTCACCAAAGATGAATCCATTACCGTTGAATGAATCAGACCGGGGCAACACCCCGAACACGCCATCGAACTCCAGATCTGGCACCCCCACATGACTAAGACGTCGGAGGAGGAAACCATACCTGCCATCCACGAACCACGAGCCTAGCACATGTTCTGTCTTCTCGATGTCGTCGATGCAGACCACAAACTGCATCTGCTCCTCGACTACCTCACAAGCTCCACACCGACATTGGAGCAGACGCCGTTGCAATGGTGGAGCCCGAGGGCACATGTCCAGCACAAGGATGTTGCCGCCGCCACGACATCCCCATTTGAACAGACTGGTTCCCAGATCCTTCACCGGCAATAGAGACGATCGCCTCGCTGGAGAAGAATCGGAGTTTCTTTATTCAGCATCGCCGTTGCCGCCGCCAAAGCCAAGACGTCGAACAATCTATTACCCTAAGCTTCTTGGGCCCTAAAACCTAAAGCTAAAACGATCCACACGCGCAGGATCCGGCGACCTCCCTCACCACCACGACCAAAAGGTCGCCGGCGGAGGAGAGCCGCCGGAAGATGGCGCGGGAAGGAGCGGCTCTCCTAGTGGCGGTGGCTAAGTTTCGCTACAGGAGGAAAAGGGCCAGAAACCCCATTAACTAGATGATCTATTACCGCTGCATGTTTTTTTCTGAATCTTCCTCATACTTTCATGGAAAGGTCATGGCAGATGTCCTAGCAAAAGGACTTAGTCGTGGAGCCATCGCAACTAGGAAGCTTAAAGGGGTTAAAACGGGACAAAGGACACGGGAGTTTATACTGGTTCGGCCCATTGCGGTGAAGGTAAAGGCCTAATCCAGTTTGAGGTGGTATTGCTTATGTATCGATTACCAGGGAGCGAAATCCGCTTGACCTAGTTCTCGACTTGATCTTACCTTTCCTGAACTGCCGCCGAGTCGTTCCTTTATATACAGAGGTCGACGCCCAACAGCTTATAGACTCCCGGCCGGCTCATAAACAGTGTCCGGCTCGGTGGCTATCTATTCCTGCCTTACAATACAAGTCATATACATATGGCGGTTTATCTCTACGGGCCTTAAGTCACCTTTGGGCCTTGGGCCCTTAACTGAACCGCCATCTTCAAGTGTCTTCTTGGGCTTCATATTATGAATCAACTATAGGTATAACCCGGCCCCTCCTGAGTGGGTTATACCTAATAGTTATATCCCCAACATTAGGCCCCAGATTGATTTGAACTGGTTCATGTCAATCTTCAATACTTAATAAAAAACTTCTGCTCTTCATCTGTGCGAGAATCTATAACCTGCCATGATGTCATCTTCTGGATTTGTGATAACCCGCCATAACCTCCAAGTTGGCTCACCAAAGATGAATCCATTACCGTTGAATGAATCAGACCGGGGCAACACCCCGAACACGCCATCGAACTCCAGATCTGGCACCCCCACATGACTAAGACGTCGGAGGAGGAAACCATACCTGCCATCCACGAACCACGAGCCTAGCACATGTTCTGTCTTCTAGATGTCGTCGATGCAGACCACAAACTGCATCTGCTCCTCGACTACCTCACAAGCTCCACGCCGACATTGGAGCAGACGCCGTCGCAATGGTGGAGCCCGAGGGCACATGTCCAGCACAAGGATGTTGCCGCCGCCACGACATCCCCATTTGAACAGACTGGTTCCCAGATCCTTCACCGACAATAGAGACGATCGCCTCGCTGGAGAAGAATTCGGAGTTTCTTTATTCAGCATCGCCGTTGCCGCCGCCAAAGCCAAGATGTCGAACAATCTATTACCCTAAGCTTCTTGGGCCCTAAAACCTAAAGCTAAAACGATCCACACGCGCAGGATCCGGCGACCTCCCTCACCACCACGACCAAAAGGTCGCCGGCGGAGGAGAGCCGCCGAAAGACGGCGCGGGAAGGAGCGGCTCTCCTAGTGGCGGTGGCTAAGTTTCGCTACAGGAGGAAAAGGGCTAGAAACCCCATTAACTAGATGATCTATTACCGCTGCATGTTTTTTTCTGAATCTTCCTCATACTTTCATGGAAAGGTCATGGCAGATGTCCTAGCAAAAGGACTTAGTCGTGGAGCCATCGCAACTAGGAAGCTTAAAGGGGTTAAAACGGGACAAAGGACACGGGAGTTTATACTGGTTTGGCCCATTGCGGTGAAGGTAAAGGCCTAATCCAGTTTGAGGTGGTATTGCTTATGTATCGATTACCAGGGAGCGAAATCCGCTTGACCTAGTTCTCGACTTGATCTTACCTTTCCTGAACCGCCGCCGAGTCGTTCCTTTATATACAGAGGTCGACGCCCAACAGCTTACAGAGTCCCGACCGGCTCATAAACAGTGTCCGGCTCGGTGGTTATCTATTCCTGCCTTACAATACAAGTCATATACATATGGCGGTTTATCTCTACGGGCTTTAAGTCACCTTTGGGCCTTGGGCCCTTAACTGAACTGCCATCTTCAAGTGTCTTCTTGGGCTTCATATTATGAATCAACTATAGGTATAACCCGGCCCCTCCTGAGTGGGTTATACCTAATAGTTATATCCCCAACATTAGGCCCCAGATTGATTTGAACTGGTTCATGTCAATCTTCAATACTTAATAAAAAACTTCTGCTCTTCATCTGTGCGAGAATCTATAACCTACCATGATGTCATCTTCTGGATTTGTGATAACCCGCCATGACGTCATCTGCCATTAATTCACACTTCGTCCAACATATCTCAACGGATCCTTATCTAAATAATCGTCCCAAAAATCGAGGCGTCTGGGCAGCTGGATAACCATGTTTTCATCCTCCTCGGTTTTTGCTCCCACTTATGAGTCCGTCCTTATAAATAGCCTTGGCTGGTCCTTCCTCATTCTTCCCCTTTCCAGCTTCTTCTTCCTCTCGTGACCCCTGCCTCTCGAGCTCCGCCGCCGCCGCAGAGCACTATGTCGTCCTCGGCGGCGGCCGCTGCATCACCCTAAACGAACTAGAGAACGGAGGCACCCCTCCGCAGTAGATCTGTATTGGTAAGTACTTGTTTTCCCGTATCTCAGATCCGCATTAGGGTTTCGGAGTTCGCCTGTGTTCTTCATAGTTCATCGTAGTTCGTCTTCAATGCTTGCACCGTGAGCCTTTTTGATTCAACAATGACACAGAACTGATGCGGTAGTTGTTTTTGCCTTTACTTTCAATACTAGCAAGCCCCTTTCTTTGAAGAAAAGATCCCCTTGAACATTTGAACTCATCTGTACTGATTTTTGTTGGGGAACGTAGCAGAAATTCATAATTTTCCTACGAGTCACCAAGATCTATCTATGGAGAAACCAGCAACGATAGAGAGAGGAGTGCATCTACATACCCTTGTAGATCGCTAAGCGGAAGCGTTCAAGAGAACGGAGTTGAAGGAGTCGTACTCATCGTGATCCAAATCACCAGAGATCCTAGTGCCGAACGGACGGCACCTCCGCGTTCAACACACGTACAGCCCGGGGAGGTCTCCTCCTTCTTGATCCAGCAAGGGGAGAGGAGAAGTTGAGGGAGAGCTCCGACAGCACGACGGCGTGGTGGTGGAGCTTGCAGTTCTCCGGCAGGGCTTCGCCAAGCACTACTATGGAGGAGAAGGTGTTGGGGAGGGAGAGGGCTGCGTCAGGGGCAAGGGTGAAGCTCCCATGCGCCTCCCCACTATATATAGGGGTGGAGGGGGCTGGTTTATTTCCCTCCAATTCCATTAGGGTGTTGGCAAAGGTGGGAGGAAAGAAATCCCATCATTTCCTTCCCCACCGATTGTTATCCCTCTTTTTTAGGGATCTTGATCTTATCCCTTCGGGATATGATCTTATTCCTTCTAAGGGGGGATATTGGTGCTCCTTGACCAGGGGTGTGGGGCCTTTCCCCCACTACCCACGTTCATGTGGGTCCCCCCATGCAGGTGGGGCCCACTCCAGAACCTTCTAGAACCTTCCCGGTACAATACCGAAAAATCCCGAACATTTTCCGATGGCCAAAATAGGACTTCCCATATATAAATCTTTACCTCCGGACCATTCCGGAACTCCTCTTGACGTTTGGGATCTCATCCGGGACTCCGAACAACATTCAGTAACTGCACACTAATTCCCATAACAACTCTAGCATCACCGAACCTTAAGTGTGTAGACCCTACGGGTTCGGGAATCATGCAGACATGACCGAGATAGCTCTCTGGTCAATAACCAACAGCGGGATCTGGATACCCATGTTGGCTCCCACATGTTCCACAATGATCTCATCGGATGAACCATGATGTCAAGGATTCAAGCAATCCCGTATACAATTCCCTTTGTCTAGCGGTATTGTACTTGCCCGAGATTCGATCGTCGGTATGCCGATACCTTGTTCAATCTCGTTACCGGCAAGTCTCTTTACTCGTTCCGTAACACCTCATCCCGTGATCAACCCCTTGGTCACATTGTGCACATTATGATGATGTCCTACCGAGTGGGCCCAGAGATACCTTTCCGTCAACCGGAGTGACAAATCGCAGTCTCGATTCGTGCCAACCCAACAGACACTTTCGGAGATACCTGTAGTGCACCTTTATAGCCACCCAGTTACGTTGTGATGTTTGGTACACCCAAAGCATTCCTACGGTATCCGGGAGTTGCACAATCTCATGGTCTAAGGAAATGATACTTGACATTAGAAAAGCTTTAGCATACGAACTACACGATCTTTGTGCTAGGCTTAGGATTGGGTCTTGTCCATCACATCATTCTCCTAATGATGTGATCCCGTTATCAACGACATCCAATGTCCATGGTCAGGAAACCGTAACCATCTATTAATCAACGAGCTAGTCATCTAGAGGCTTACTAGGGACTTGGTGTTGTCTATGTACCCACACATGTATCTGAGTTTCCTATCAATACAACTATAGCATGGATAATAAACGATTATCATGAACAAGGAAATATAATAATAATAACTAATTTATTATTGCCTCTAGGGCATATTTCCAACAATTTTTAGGTCTTGATTTATTTCCTTTTTCTGAACATCCGTTGATCCAAAATAATGATTGCAAACTGCGAAACTTGGTTGTGTGATACTTAGCCAAAAATCTGAATTTTGATAGATCCACCTAGCCATGGCAGCTCAAACCACCGGCTTAAATTGAAATGCTCAATATATAACATCAACTACTTATGGCGGCTTTAAATAACCTAACTGCTCACGGCGGTTTAAGTAACCTGGCGTAATTAGTCATATATCATTAGGCCCCTTTATAAGCCACCATTCTGAATATATGTTGTAATACTTTTCCTCCGGCTTAAAGTTGAACTGGCAAATTTACTCTTTGTTAGGCTTCCTTCATCAAAATGCCGCCCAAGACAACCACTTCTTGCAATTGGGTTAAATCCATCGTCACGGATAGTACTCTTGACGACTTTGTGAAAACCGGCTATCTGCCCAATAAGGATGTCATGTTTTATCGTCCTCCTAACCCGGCAGAGGAAAAACCGCAGCCCAAAGAAGGGGAAGTTATAGTCTTCACTGATCACATGAACCGGGGCTTTTCGTTGCCCGGCTCTAAGTTCTTCAGAGACGTTTTGCACTTTTTCGACCTCCGTCCTCAAGACATCGGACCCAATTCCGTGTCTAACATCTGCAAATTTCAAGTGTTCCGTGAAGTGTACCTTGGAGAAGAACCCAGCTCGGAGCTTTTCAGGGAATTATTTTATTTGAACCGTCAGAATGAATACTCCAACGGACCGAGTTTGGAGCTCGGCGGGGTCTCAATCCAACAATAGTGCTAGTTGGGAGGCAACCCAATTTTATTTTACTTTCTTTATTTTTGCTCCTGTTTAGTAATAAATTTTGCATCTACTTTCTGTTTAGATGTGTTTTCTTGTTTTAATTAGTGTTTGTGCCAAGTAGAACCTATAGGATAACCTATGGTAAGAGTTAATTTGATTCTGCTGAAAAATAGAAACTTTGCGCTCACGAGAAAAAATTCAATAAATCACATAAACATGATTTTGCGTTAATTCTTTCTGCTGTAGATCAATAGACAAATTGCCTAGGACTTCCTATTTTGGTAGGATTTTTAGAGTTCCACAAGTATTCGAAAGTTACAGATTGCTACAGACTATTCTGTTTTTGACAGATTCTGCTTTTAGTGTGTTATTTGCTTATTTTGATGCATCTATGGCTAGTATGTAGGGGTATGAACTATAGAGAAGTTGGAATACAGTAGGTTTAACACCAATATAAGTAAAGAATGAGTTCATTACAGTACCTTATGTGGTGGTTTTTCTTTCTTGCACTAACGGAGCTTATGAGATTTCCTGTTGAGTTTTGTGTTGTGAAGTTTTCAAGTTTTGGGTAAAGATTTGATGGATTATGGAATAAGGGTGGCAAAAGCCTAAGATTGGGGATGCCCATGGCACCCAAAAACATTCAAGGATAACCAAAATCCTAAGCTTGGGGATGCCCCGGAAGGCATCCCCTCTTTCGTCTTCGTCTATCGGTAACTTTACTTGGAGCTATATTTTTATTCGCCACATGATATGTGTTTTACTTGGAGCGTCGTGTATGATATTAGTCTTTGCTTGTTAGTTTACCACAATCATCCTTGCTGTACACACCTATTGGGAGAGAAATACCTGATTTGAAATTTCTTAGATTACTCTATGTGCTTCACTTATATCTTTTGATATAGATGATTTTTGCTCTAGTACTTCACTTATATCTTTTAAGAGCACGGTGGTGGCTTAATTTTGTAGAAATTGTTAGTCTCTCATGCTTCACTTATATTATTTTGAGAGTATTTTAGAATAGCGTGGTATTTTCTATGGTTATAAAATTGGTCCTAGAATGGTGGGCATCCAAGTTGGGTATAATAAAAACTATCATAGGAAGTGAATTGAATACTATGATCAACTTGATGCTTAATAATTGTTTTGAGATATGAAGGTGATAATATTAGAGTCATGCTAGTTGATTTAATTGTGAATTTAAGAAATACTTGTGTTGAGGTTTGCAAATCCCGTAGCATGCACGTATGGTAACCGTTGTGTGACAAATTTGAAGCACGAGGCGTTATTTGATTGTCAACCTTATGAGTGGCAGTCGGGGACGAGCGATGGTCTTTTCCAACCAATCTATCCCCCTAGGAGCATGCGCATAGTGCTTGGTTTTTGATGACTTGTAGGTTTTTGCAATAAGTACGTGAGTTCTTTATGACTAATGTTGAGTCCATGGATTATACGCACTCTCACCTTCCATCATTGCTAGCCTCTTCGGTACCGTGCATTATCCTTTCTCACCTTGAGAGTTGGTGCAAACTTCGCCAGTGCATCCAAACCCCATGATATGATACGCTCTATCACACATAAACCTCCTTATATCTTCCTCAAAACAGCCACCATACCTACCTATTATGGCATTTCCATAGCCATTCCGAGATATATTGCCGTGCAACTTTCCACCATTCCGTCTCCCATCCCGGTACACCGCCGGAGGCATTCATATAGAGTCATACTTTGTTCTAGTATCAAGTTGTAATTCATGAGTTGTAAATAAATATAAGTGTGATGATCATCATTATTAGAGCATTGTCCCTTATAAAAAAAGAAAGGCCAAAAGGAAAAAGAAAAAGAAAGGCAAAAAAGGCCAAATAAAAAAAGGCCCCAAAAAATATAATAAAATAATAATAATAATAAAGGGGACAATGTTACTATCTTTTTCCACACTTGTGCTTCAAAGTAGCACCATGTTCTTCATATAGAGAGTCTCATTTGTTGTCTCTTTCATATACTAGTGGGAATTTTTCATTATAGAACTTGGCTTGTATATTCCAACGATGGGCTTCCTTAAAATGCCCTAGGTCTTCATGAGCAAGCAAGTTGGATGCACACCCACTTAGTTTCTTTTGTTGAGCTTTCATACATTTATAGCTCTAGTGCATCCGTTGCATGGCAATCCCTACTCCTCATGTTGACATCAATTGATGGGCATCTCCATAGCCCATTGATTAGCCTCGTCAATATGAGACTTTCTTCCTTTTTGTCTTCTCCACATACCCCCATCATCATATTCTATTCCACCCATAGTGCTATATCCATGGCTCATGCTCATGTATTGCGTGAAGGTTGAAAAAGTTTGAGATTACTAAAGTATGAAACAATTGCTTGGCTCGTCATCGGGGTTGTTCATGATGAGAGCATTCTTGTGTAACAAAAATGAAGCATGACCAAACTATATGATTTTGTAGGGATGAACTTTCCTTTGCCATGTTATTTTGAGAAGACATGATTGCTTAAGTTAGTATGCTTGAAGTATTATGATCCTTTTGTCAATATGAACTTTTATTTTGAATCATTTGGATCTGAACATTCATGCCACAATAAAGAGAAATACATTGAGAAATATGCTAGGTAGCATTCCACATCAAAAATTCTGTTTTTATCATTTATCTACTCGAGGACGAGCGGGAATTAAGATTGGGGATGCTTGATACGTCTCCAACGTATCTATAATTTTTGATTGTTCTATGCTATTATATTACCCGTTTTGGATGTTTATGGGCTTTAATTTACACTTTTATATCATTTTTGGGACTAACCTACTAACCAGAGGCCCAGTCCAAATTGCTGTTTTTTTGCCTATTTCAGTATTTCGAAGAAAAGGAATATTGAACGGAGTCCAAACGGAATGAAACCTTCAGGAGCGATCTTTTTGGAACAAACATGATCCATAGGACTTGGAGTGCAAGTCAATAAACAAGCAAGGCGGCCACGAGGATGCCAACGCGCCCCCACCCTCGTGGGCCCCCTCGATCGTCCACCGACGTACTCCTTCCTCCTATATATACCCATGTACCCCAAAAACATCAGGGGAGCCAACGAAAAACTATTTCCACCCCCGTAACCTTCTGTATCTGCGAGATCCCATCTTGGAGCCGTCGCCGGCGCTCCGCCGGAGGGGGAATCCACCACGGAGGGCCTCTACATCAACTCCAAGGCCTCTCCGATGAGTTGTGAGTAGTTTACCACAGACCTTCGGGTCCATAGTTATTAGCTATATGGCGTCTTCTCTCTCTTTGATTCTCAATACAAAGTTCTCCTTCCTCTTCTTGGAGATCTATTCGATGTAACTCTTTTCGCGGTGTGTTTGTCGAGATCCGATGAATTGTGGGTCTATGATCAAGTTTATCTATGCGAAATATTTGAATCTCCTCTGAATTCTTTTATGTGTGATTAAGTTATCTTTGCAAGTCTCTTCGAATTATCAGTTTGGTTTGGCCTACTAGATTGATCTTTCTTGCAATGGGGGCAGTGCTTAGCTTTGGGTTCAATCTTGCGGTGTCCTTTCCCAGTGACAGCAGGGGCAGCAAGGCACGTATTGTATTGTTGCCATCGAGGATAAAAAGATGGGGTTTATATCATATTGCATGAGTTTATCCCTCTACAGCATGTCATCTTTCTTAATGCGTTACTCTGTTATTCATGAACTTAATACTCTAGATGCATGCTGGATAGCGGTCGATGTGTGGAGTAATAGTAGTAGATGCAGGCAGGAGTCGGTCTACTTGTCATGGACATGATGCCTATATACATGATCATGCCTAGATAATCTCATAATTATTCACTTTTCTATCAATTGCTCGACAGTAATTTGTTCACCCATCGTAATAATTATGCTATCTTGGGAGAAGCCACTAGTGAAACCTATGGCCCCCGAGTCTATCTCTTATCATATAAGGTTTCAATCTACTTTTATTTGCATCTTTACTTTTCCAATCTATATCATAAATACCAAAAATATATTTATCTTATCATATTATCTCTATCAGATCTCACTTTCGCAAGTGGCCTTGAAGGGATTGACAACCTCTTTATTGCGTTGGTTGCGAGTTCTTGTTTTGTTTGTGTAGGTGCATGGGACTTGTGAGGAGCCTCCTACTGGATTGATACCTTGGTTCTCAAAAATTGAGGGAAATACTTACACTACTGTGCTACATCACCCTTTCCTCTTCAAGGAAAACCAACGCAAGCTCAAGACGTAGCACCAACCCCGACGTATAAAGTGACAAGCCTGATCCCTCCAATCCGTAAGCACACCTTTGCCCCTAAAGTTGACCCGGCCGGTCAATTGATGATGAAGATGAATTTGAATCTTTGAATGGCATTAACCGGTCATCATCAACCTTCCAAGACGCCGGACAGGACAAAAACGCGGAGAGGGTTGGCCCGGAAGCATCAAGCCAACAAAAGAATTAATCCATCGGGCGGCTCATATTAGCAGCCTTCTAAAAAAACAGTTTGATCATTTGGACTCGGGGAGTCATGTAATAGGGTAGAAATGACTTTGATCTGTCATGCCATCGTGCACGTTTTTGGTGCTCAACACTGTTAAGCCACCTCCTTTATGTTCACCCTTGTTATACTTATCATCTATGTTCCTTGTGCAAAAGAAAGTCCTTAAAATATCCCGCGCGCAGAGATAGATCACAAGAACCCTTGGCGGTTTACCGCAGGGCGGGTCATAATATCCCACATATAACCACTGATGTGTAAAAGGAAGTCACCGATAAGCCTTCATTTATTAATCATATCTTTGAAACATAACTATAATAATAATATCATACCTGTGATATTGAATTGTCACTGCCGGTTTATGTGACCTGTGCAGTAAGGGTGATAACCTAATCTTTAGAAGCTAATACTTCCAAATATTTGATGAGTGTTACATGCTGGCGACTTATCTTCCAAAGTTAAGCCGGGTTAAATAGAGACCACACATATATATGCCTCAGCTATGAACAAAAAGTCTCAAGACAAACCCAAAAGAGTATTTTCAAAAAACTTTAGGCTGAAGAAAGAAAAACTGAAGCAAGGCTTGTGATTCGAATACGATCAGTAAGCCAGACGAAAAGGGATTAAGCTATGATTCGGATACGATCAGTAAGCCCCCTAGTGGGTTTGGCATTGTGCCGATCAAGAGGGTACCGACAACTATGTTCTCTTTGGTTCGAATACGACCTATGTTTGAACAGGAAGCCCCCAAATGACCTTGAGACTTTTTTAACGACTCTCATTCGAATACGATCAAAGTCGAACCCAAAAGGGGTTAAGCTATGATTCGAATATGATCAAGAAGCCCCCTAGTTGGGTTTTGGCATTGCGCCGATCAAGAGGGTACCGACAGCTATGTTCTCTTTGGTTCGAATACGACCTATGTTTGAACAGGAAGCCCCCAAATGACCTTGAGACTTTGTTAGCGACTCTGATTTGAATACGATCAAAGTCGAACCCAAAAGGGGTTAAGCTATGATTCGAATACGATCAAGAAGCCCCCTAGTTGGGTTTTGGCATTGCGCCGATCAAGAGGGTACCGACAGCTATGTTCTCTTTGGTTCGAATACGACCTATGTTTGAACAGGAAGCCCACTAGTGACCTTGAGATTTTTTAACGACTCTGATTCGAATACGATCAGAGTTGGAGCCAAAGGGGTTAAGCTAGATTCGAATACGATCAGCCCCCAGTTGGTCTTTTAAAATTATTATGATGAAGACACATGATCATTGAAGATGAAGAGGACAAAGGTCCTGCTTTATTACTTATCATAATATATACATCGTCAAAAGTATTTACATCATAAGAGCTGGTGGCTCAAGTATAGTAAGACCGAAGATGAGCGATATTCCACGGTCGGCGGGTCTCCTCCTCCGACTTACGTGAGTCTTTGTGCTCTCGAACATTGATAAGGTAGTATGACCCGTTGTTCAAGTTCTTGCTGACCATAAAGGGCCCTTCCCAAGGTGGGAATAACTTGTGCGCATCATTTTGATCCAGGATGAGCCGGAGAACCAAATCGCCTTCTTGAAAGGTTCTGGACTTAACCCGGCGACTGTGATAACGGCGCAGGTCCTATTGGTAAATCACCGAACGGGCTGCTGCCAAGTCACGCTTCTCATCTAACAGGTCAAGTGCATCCAGACGTGCTTGTTCATTATCAGCTTCAATGTAAGCCGCCACGCGGGGCGAGTCATGACAGATGTCACTAGGAAGAACCGCCTCTGTTCCATAAAATATGAAGAAAGGGGTGTAACCCATAGATCTGTTGGGGGTAGTATTGATACTCCATAGCACTGATGGTAACTCATCCACCCAACAACCTGGAGTCCGTTGCAAGGGAACCAGAAGCCGGGGCTTTTATGCCTTTCAAAATTTCCTGATTGGCTCTTTCGGCTTGACCATTGGATTGGGGGTGAGCTACTGATGAAACGTCAAGCCGGATATGCTCACGTTGACAAAACTCCTCCATAGCAACCTTGGACAGATTACTGCCATTGTCAGTTATAATGCTGTGTGGAAAGCCAAAACAAAAGATCGCCTTTTTCAGGAATTGAACCGCCGTGGCTGTGTCACACTTACTAACTGGATCTGCCTCAACCCATTTCATGAATTTGTCAACCGCCACCAAGAGGTGAGTCTTTTTATCCCTGGACCTTTTGAAAGGCCCAACCATGTCAAGTCCCCAGACTGCAAACGGCCAAGTAATTGCAATCATCCTCAATTCTTGAGCCGGCACGTGAGCTCGCCGTGAAAACTTTTGACAACCATCACATTTACTGACTAAATCCTCTGCATCAGCGTGAGCCGTCAACCAATAAAATCCATGACGAAAAGCTTTAGACACAAGGGACTTTGAACTGGCTGATGGCCGCAATCTCCTTCATGAATCTCGCGAATAATCTCTTGGCCTTCCTCTGGAGAAACACAACGCTGAAACGCCCAAGTGACACTACGATGGTGTAACTCGCCGTTGGCAATTGTCATTGACTTAGACCGCTGGGTTATCTGCCTCACCAAGGTTTCATCCTCAGGTAACTCGCCCCGGGTCATATAAGCCAAGTATGGCAATGTCCAATCTGGGATGACGTGAAGAGCCGCCACCAATTGTGCTTCCGGGTCAGGAGCAGTCAGATCTTCCTTTGTAGGTAACTTGACAGAAGGGTTATGCAGAATATCCAAAAAAGTGTTCGGTGGCACCGGCATACGCTGAGAGGCCAGCCGACTTAAAGCATCAGCCACCTCGATCTTTCTGCGATCAATGTGCTCCAGTTGATAACCCTTGAAGTATCCAGCAACAACATCAACTTCACGTCGATAAGCCGCCATGAGGGGATCCTTGGAATCCCACTTGCCTGAGACTTGTTGAGCCACCAAATCTGAGTTGCCAAAACACCTTACCCGACTTAAGTTCATATCCTTAGCAATACGAAGACCATGGAACAAGGCTTCATAATCAGCTGCATTGTTAGTATAGGGAAACATCAACCTTAGCACATAACAAAATTTGTCCCCTCGAGGGGAAGCTAAAACAACTCCAGCCCTCGAGCCCTCCAATTGCCTGGACCCATCAAAATGAATAGTCCAATACCTGTTATCCAGCTTCTCTTCAGCCATCTGTAGCTCTGTCCAGTCATTGATGAAATCCACCAGTGCTTGAGACTTGATAGCAGTGCGTGGCACATACTTTAAACAATGAGGCCCAAGCTCAATAGCCCACTTGGCGACTCGCCCTGTGGCTTCTCTGTTTTGAATAATATCTCCTAAAGGAGCAGAACTGACCACAGTGATGGGATGATCCAGAAATACTGTTTAAGCTTTTGGCTGGCCATGAACACCCCATAAACAAGCTTCTGCCAATGTGGATATCTCTGCTTGGACTCAATAAGCACCTCACTGATGTAGTAAATCGGCCGTTGAACCGGATACTATTTGCCAGCCTCCTTGCACTCCACCACAATAGCCACACTGACAACACGTGTGTTAGCAGCCACATATAACAATAATGGCTCCTTATCAATGGGAGCAGCAAGAACCGGCGGCTCAGCTAGCTGCCTCTTCAAATCTTCAAATGCATTGTTAGCAGCATCACTCCAGACAAAGTCGTCCGTTTTCTTCATCATCTGATACAGCGGTATGGCCTTCTCACCTAACCGGCTTATGAAACGGTTTAAGGCAGCAATACGACCTGCCAAACACTGAACATCATTGATACATTTAGGTTTTGCCAAAGAAGTAATAGCCTTGATCTTCTCCGGGTTAGCCTCGATGCCTCTGTTGGAAACCAGAAATCCCAAAAGCTTGCCCGCCGGCACACCAAAGACACACTTGGTCGGGTTAAGCATCATCTTGTAGACCCGGAGATTATCAAAGGTCTCCCTTAAGTCATCTAGCATGGTATCCTTCTCTCTGGACTTCACTACAATATCATCCACATAAGCATGAACATTACTCCCAATCTGAGTATGAAGACAATTCTGCACACAGCGCTGATAAGTCGCCTGGGCACTCTTGAGCCCAAAAGGCATAGACACATAGCAGAAGGCTCCAAAAGGAGTAATAAAATTTGTTTTTTCCTGGTCCTTAACTGCCATCTTTATCTGATGATAACCAGAGTAAGCATCCAAAAAACTCAAACGCTCACAACCCGCTATAGCATCAATGATTTGATCAATACGAGGGAGAGCAAAAGGATCAGTCGGACAAGCCTTGTTCAAGTTCGTGTAATCCACACACATACGCCAAGTGCCATTCTTCTTGAGCACTAGCACCGGGTTAGCCAACCACTCAGGATGAAGCACTTCAATAATGAACCCATCTACCAAGAGCCGGGCCACTTCCTCACCAATGGCCTTACGCCTCTCCTCATGAAACCGCCGAAGAAACTATTTGACCGGCTTAAATTTTGGATCAATATTGAGAGTGTGCCAGAAATACTGACCACAGTGATGGGATGACCCAGAAATACTGTTTAAACTTCTGGCTGGCCATGAACACCCCATAAACAAGCTTCTGCCAATGTAAATATCTCTGCTTGGACTCAATAAGCACCTCACTGATGTAGTAAACCGGCCATTGAACCGAATACTCTTTGCCAGCCTCCTTGCGCTCCACCACAATAGCCACACTGACAGCATGTGTGTTAGCAGCCACATATAACAATAATGGCTCCTTATCAATGGGAGCAGCAAGAACCGGTGGCTCAGCTAGCTGCCTCTTCAAATCTTCAAATGCATTGTTAGCAGCATCACTCCAGACAAAGTCGTCCGTTTTCTTCACCATCTGATATAGTGGTATGGCCTTCTCATCTAACCGGCTTATGAAACGGCTAAAGGCAGCAATATGACCCGCCAAACGCTGAACATCATTGATACATTTAGGTTTTGCCAAAGAAGTAATAGCCTTGATCTTCTCCGGGTTAGCCTCAATGCCTTTGTTGCAAACTAGAAATCCCAAAAGCTTGCTTGCCGGCACACCAAAGACACACTTGGCCAGGTTAAGCATCATCTTGTAGACCCGGAGATTAACAAAGGTCTCCCTTAAGTCATCTATCAAGGTCTCCTTCTCTCTGGACTTCACTACAATATCATCCACATAAGCATGAACATTACGCCAATCTGAGTATGAAGACAATTCTGCAGACAGCGCTGATAAGTTGCCTGGGCACTCTTGAGCCTAAAAGGCATACACACATAGCAGAAGGCTCCAAAAGGAGTAATAAAATATGTTTTCTCCTGGTCCTTAACTGCCATCTTGATCTGATGATAACCAGAGTAAGCATCCAAAAAACTCAAACACTCACAACCCGTTGTAGCATCAATGATTTGATTAATACGAGGGAGAGCAAAAGGATCAGCCGGACAAGCCTTGTTCAAGTCCGTGTAATCCACACACATACGCCAAGTGCCATTCTTCTTGAGCACTAGCACCGGGTTAGCCAACCACTCAGGATGAAACACTTCAATAATGAACCCAGCTGCCAAGAGCCGGGCCACTTCCTCACCAATGGCCTTACGCCTCTCCTCATTAAACCGCCGAAGAAACTGTTTGACCGGCTTAAATTTTGGATCAATATTGATAGTGTGCTCAGCGAGTTCTCTCGGTACACCCGACATGTCAGAAGGTTTCCATGCAAAGATGTCCGGTTCTCATGGATGAACTCGATGAGCGCACTTTCCTATTTGGCATCCAGATTAGCACTGATACTGAACTGCTTAGATGAGTCGCCAGGGACAAAATCAACAAGCTTGGTGTCATCGGCCGATTTAAACTTCATCACCGGGTCATGCTCCGTAGTTGGATTTTTTTAAAGATGTCATATCAGCCGGATCAACATTATCCTTGTAAAACATCAACTCTTCCGCTGCATAGACCGACTCAGCATAAGCCGCGTCACCTTCTTCGCACTCCAAGGCTACCTTACAACTGCCATGAACCGTGATGGTCCCCTTATAACCCGACATCTTGAGCTGTAGATAAGCATAACACGGCCGTGCCATGAACTTGGCATAAGCCGGCCGTCCAAACAGAGCATGATACGGGCTCTTGATCTTGACCACTTCAAAAGTTAACTTCTCGGCCCTGGTATCGTGCTCATCTACAAAGGCTACCTCTAGTTCAATCTTGCCAACTGGGTACGCCAACTTACCAGGAACCACACCATGGAAAACAGTATTGGACTGCTTAAGATTCTTTATCAGTTAACTCCATGCGACGGAAGGTTTCATAATAAAGGATATTAATGATGCTACCACCATCCATGAGCACCTTAGTAAATTTGTATCCACCGACTTGAGGTGCCACCACCAAAGCCAAGTGACCCAGGTTATCAACCCGGGGCGGGTGATCCGCCCGACTCCACATAATGGGTTGCTCAGACCATCGCAAGTACTGGGGAACTGCCGGCTCAACGGCGTTCATTGCCCTCTTGTGAAGCTTTTGGTCCCGTTTGCACAAACTTGTGGTGAAAACGTGATACTGCCCACTACTCAACTGCTTGGGATGACTTTGATACCCGGATTGCTGCTGCTGCTGACCCCCTTGACCGGACTGCTGGTTATAACCACCCTAGTTGCCTTGATTATATCCACCTTGAGTATTTTGGTGGCCTTGAAAGCCGGAATTAGAGCTGCCACCTCCATAACCCGGACCATGAAAACCGCCACCGCCTGAGCCGCCGCCCAGCCCATGATTGCCGTCAAACATGTTAGAATTCTTGAAAGCCTTCATAATCTTACAATCCTTCCATAGGTGAGTGGCCGACTTCTCCCGAGTGCCATGCCTTGGACAGGGCTCATTTAGCAATTGCTCAAGAGTGGGACCTGACCCGCCAGACCGAGGAGGCGGCCTCCCGTTTCGTCGTTGATTGTTGCCTTGTGCATTGGTGTTAGCCACAAACTCCGAGCTACCATCAGCCTTACGTTTGTTATTCTCTCCTTGATTTGCCGAGTTATGCTGCAGGCCCTTAGCGTTGTCGATCTTCTTTCCCTTCCCTGTCTTCTCATCGTTAGACTCGGGATCCTTGGTACTATCAGAATCGGCATATTTGACTAGAACCGCCATCAGCTGGCCCATGTCATTATCGCGCTTGAGCCGCCCCAGCTTCTATTTTAGAGGCTCAAAATGGCAATTTTTCTCCAACATTAAGACTGCAGAGCCAGCGTCCATCTTATCAGATGAGTGTATAATTGCTTTGACCCGGCGCACCCAATGGATCGTGGATTCACCCTCCTCTTGCTTGCAATTAGTCAAGTCCACAATAGACATGGGCTGCTTCCATGTATGTTTAAAGTTCTGAATAAACCGGTCCTTTAACTCTGCCCATGAACTGATGGAATTAGGTGGCAGCCCCTTTAACCAAGTACGGGCCGTTCCATCCAGCATCATGGTGAAGTACTTCGCCATTGCAGCGTCACTGACTTCCAGTAGTTCCATGGTCATCTCATGGCTTTCGATCCATGCCCCAGGTTGTAAGTCGGCCTTGTAATTAGGCACCTTTCGAGGTCCCTTGAAATCCTTGGGCAAACACTCGTTACGCAGAGCCGGTACTAAACAAGGTACGCCCCCAGTCCTAGTGGTCATGCTTGCCTCAGTTGAAGTCGTCGGATAAACTAGAAGGGGCTGATAAGCCGCCTACTGAGCCGCCCGCTCAGATTCCTGACGCAATCTATCCTGATCAACCAAATTAAGAGATCCATCATGAGCCGGTCATGCCCGCACGGTTGGTCACGGCGCCGGGCATTGCTTGAAACGGCTGGTGAGTCCATGTGCCTGCTATAGCTCCGGCTTGGGTGAGGAGTGGAATGAATCATGTCTCTACTATAAGAATATGCCTCCTACTGTGCCAGAGCTGTCTGAAGAAGTTCTCTGACCTTTCGTGTTTCAACCGCCATCAGAAAGTTGCCATCCACTGGGAGAGCCGCCAATCGTAGTGCCACAACGATCATGTTCTCCAAAGGATTAGAATAATGACCTAGTGGTACTGGTACATGCTAAAGTGGAGTAGTATGCTAACGAGGGGGTTCCGTCACATGTGGTTGAACCGGCGCCCCAGCCCCGGGCGCCGCGGCCCGGTTTACCCCCGGCGGTTACTGGGTCCTGCACCGGGCGTGCGGAAAATGTTTCTAGGCTCATAAACCGTAGGCAGATGGAACTGGTGCCTTCTCCTCATGATTTCATTTGATGCGTTCTGATCCATCGTAAGCTGCAAAGCCTCGGATTGAATCCTCTGGGCCTGAGCATCCAGAGCCGCCCGCTCCGCGGCCATCCTAACGTCCTCTGCCGCCAGGTCTTCCTTGGCTTGTGCTACTTCGTCACGTAGTTGCGCTACTTCCGCATCATGTTGAGCTTGATCCGCCGAATTGACCACGACGATTAACAGAGCTGTCGTCTTATCCATTAAAGCCATCAGGGCCTTAGCCGGCAGGCGTGCAGGGCCACCTGCCCCGGCTGCCATCACTGTTGATGACTCAGAAGTTATTGTCGCCGCAGCCGTAGAGTTCTGCCTGGGTTGCGTGCCAGCCATGAAGATTCTGACTCTGTTCGGCGGCTCAAAGGGGTCCAGAATACTGTTGCCATCGGAACAGCCCCCAAGCCCGCCATCTTGCAATTGATACAACGAATCCGTCTCACCCATGGATGACTCACCATCAGAGTAGATGGTCGTCTCACCACCAGACACAGATCCTTCAGAAAATTCCCCTCCATGGATGCATTCCATGAAGGCACGCTTCACGGCGGGCTAAGCTCAGGCGGGTCTCGCACGCTGAGCCGTCTCGATGATGTCAGTGCAGATGTCCGGCTCAGGTCCCTGTTCACCGATCTTGTCGATGAAGACGTGGATCCCGCCGAAGGGGAGCCGGTACCCGTACTCTATTGAGCCGGCATCGGGGCCCCAGCCTGTGTCGTCAATGTAGAGCTTGCCGCGACGACTCTTGGTTATCCGGCCCACAGCGTATCCTTTGAGCCCTTCGAAGCTGCCCTTCAAGAACTCAAATCCAGCATGCGCTAGCCCCACGGTGGGCGCCAACTGTCGTAGAAAGGTCACGGCAGATGTCCTAGCAAAAGGACTTAGTCGTGGAGCCATCGCAATTAGGAAGCTTAAAGGGGTTAAAACGGGACAAAGGACATGGGAGTTTATATTGGTTCGGCCCCTTGCGGTGAAGGTAAAGGCCTAATTCAGTTTGAGATGGCATTGCTTATGTCTCGATTGCCAGGGAGCGAAATCCGCTTGACCTAGTTCTCGATTTGATCTTACCTGTCCTGAACCGCCATCGGGTCGTTCCTTTATATACAGAGGTCGACACCCAGCGGCTCACAGAGTCCCGGTCGGCTCATAAACAGTGTCTGGCTCGGTGACTATCTATTCCTGCCTTACAATACAAGTCATATACATATGGCAGTTTATCTCTATGATACTTAAGTCGCCTTTGGGCCTTGGGCCCTTAACTGAACTGCCATCTTCAAGTGTCTTCTTGGGCTTCATATTATGAATCATCTATTGGTATAACCCGGCCCTTCCTGAGTGGGTCATACCTAATAGTTATATCCCCAACACATACCAATGCTTATCTCCAAACTCAAGCATAACCAAACAACATGGCCGGCCCTAGTATTATGGAGGCCAAATGAGGTACTGTATAATAGACATAACAACTATAATAGAGTAACATAAATAATTCCGCTGATATATCACATATGATCAAAATTATTATGACGGCATAAACATAAAAAATGTGAGTTTAATTAAAAAATAAAGTTTTAATACACCATGCATATGTGATTATGTACGCTACAAGTGATCATGGTAAGAAACTGACCCAAGGTGCAAGGTACTCTTCCGGGTAAGCCTCCGGAGTATAATTCTCACTGCTGACAACCTTGTTAAGCGATCAATACCCCATAATCCAATCTACTCCCTCTGAGACCAGGAGGATGAGACCGTGGTCCACCTTCTTACAAAATGCACCTATTCCAGATTAGTATGGATGCTGGTTGATGGCTGGACTGACATTCCTGGGCCTGCTGCGTCTGTTATGGCTGACACTTCTATTGCTACCTGGTGGAACGGACTGATTTGCCCTCTTGGTGCCAAGCTCTGTTCCACAGCCATTTGCACCGGATGAAACATATGGAAGGAAAGAAACAGACGCATCTCTGACAACAAATTCCTGAGAGAACATGATCTGCTGGAGCTCATCAAGACTGACATCCTACAACATGCACTCTCCATGCACTGGCTTAGTGACACTAAGAACACTCCAGAACCAGAATCGGATTAGCCACCGGAATTTTTTGTACCTTTACCCCCTCCCCCCTTGAGGGAGTCCTGGATAATGGGGTGTCTGGACAGCCGGACTATATGCTTTGGCCGGACTGCTGGACTATGAAGATACAAGATTGATGACTTTGTCCCGTGTCCGGATGGGACTCTCCTTGGCGTGGAAGGCAAGTTTGGCGATTCGGATGAAGATTCCCTTCTCTGTAAACCAACTCTGTGTAACCCTAGCCCTCTCTGGTGTCTATATAAACCGGAGGGTTTAGTCCGTAGGACTGGACAACAATCATACCATAGGCTAGCTTCTAGGGTTTAGCCTCTCTGATCTTGTGATAGATGAACTCTTGTAATACTCGTATCATCAAGATCAATCAAGCAGGAAGTAGGGTATTACCTCCATCGAGAGGGCCCGAACCTGGGTAAACATCGTGTCCCCAGCCTCCTGTTACCAATAGCCTGAGACGCATAGTTCGGGACCCCCTACCCGAGATCCGCCGGTTTTGACACCGACATTGGTTCTCTCATTGAGAGTTCCTCTATGTTGTCGCCGCAAGGCTCGATGGCTCCTCCAACCTTCAACAATGTCATCTTGGGTGAAACTTTCCTGCCCGGACAGATCTTCGTGTTCGGCGGCTTCGCACTGCGGGCCAACTCGCTTGGCCATCTGGAGCAGATCGACAGCTACGCCCCTGGCCACTAGGTCAGGTTTGGAAACCTAAACTACACAGCTGACATCCGCGGAGACTTGATCTTCGACGGATTCAGGCCCATGTCAGGAGCGCCAAACGATCACGACGTGCATGACCTAGATCTGCCGTCGGACAGTATTCGGAACATCGCACCTGCTACGGCTCGGGACTTTGTTCCAGAGCAGGTCGTGCCTTCCGAGGACGGGTGGATGGACCCCGCCCCGGAGGCCGCACACTCCTCGACGTTGGAGCCGAACACAGACTCCGTTCCTAAGGAGATCTGTGTCTCCGGACCCCCGGACTCACCTCCGGTTGTAGCTCCCGGACCGCGTGCGTCCATGCCCATCGAATCTGATTGGGCTCCAATAATGGAATTCACCGCCGCGGATATCTTCCGGCACTCCCCCTTCGGCAATGTGCTAAATTCATTAAGGTCTCTCTTTCTATCAGGAGATTCCTTGCTGAACTATGTTCGGCTCGAGTGGGAAGCAGGTGATGAAGAAATTCGTCACCCACCCACCACCCACTTAATAGCCACGGTCGATGACTTGACCAATTTGCTTAAATTCGATTTTGAAGACATCGACGGTATAGACGACGATGCGGGAAAAGAATAGGAACCACCGCCCTTGGGGCGCTGGACTGCCACCTTTTCATATGATATATACATGGTGGATACTCCCAAAGAAAACAATGGCGATGAGGCAACAGGGGATAACCCCTTAGGGAAGAAATCAACACATGGGCGTCACCGGCGCTGCTCCAAGCCCCGCCACAGCAACACCGGCACTGCAGAAGAAAATCCAGATGGTGCCGAAGAAGAATACGATCCTGATCAACCAACCTTCAAGCAAGCCGAACAGGAACCCGGGCAGGTTAGCCTAGACGAACAGGCAACGGACGGATACTTGGAGGACGGTAGCTATATGCCTCCCTCCGAAGACGAGGTGAGCCTCGGTGGTGACGAATTCGGCGTACCAGAGGATCCCATAGAGCAGGAGCGCTTCAAGCGCCGGCTTATAGCCACTGCAAGAAGCCTGAAAAAGAAACAGCAACAGCTTCAAGCTGATCAGAATCTGCTCACAGACAGACGGACTAAGGCCCGGGCAGCCGAGGAATACGGACTCTAGCACCGAACAAAACACTATCCAAAGCGCGGGCTACTACCTCAATTCGAGGAGGCGGCACTAAAAATCAAACGCAGGCCTACACCCCGCCGACAGCACACTGCGGCAAGGGGCTACGTGCAAGACCAGCATTACATACCAAAAAGCAACATAGCAAGCACCCTGGGCACACCAGCAGCCAAAAACAGAGTCCGCAAACCTTGGTGCAACAAATACAAGCGCCCCAAGGCAAAGAATGACACCCAGGAATCGACAGTCAGCACAGGAGCCCATAGTCCTCAACCCGTTCAGCGGGAGAAGAGAATTCAAAATCACAATTCAGGCCCCTCCAGCCTGAACCGCATACTTGACCGCCCATGTCAAATTCATGGTACCCCAGGAGTGGCAGCCAGCCATACCAATAAAGAATATTGGGTCTTTAAACAGATCGGCAGGCTGATGCCAAAAACAGCATGAAGAGGTCTCAGGGCAAGGAGCCCAGATTATCAAGCCTAAGGATCGATCACTCGAGGATCAGACCCACTAAAAAACTCATTTTAGAGTGTCATAACTAGGCCCGAAGGCCACTCAGGCCCCGCCACTCTCGAGACGGTCTTCTGATCGCCAAAAATTGCCATACCAAAGAACTAACTTTCGGCATTGCATCTCTAGGCAGTAGCTATTCAGCACCGCCAGGATACACTGTGACTCAACGCATTATCACCTAATGCCCACGACAGTCTTGAAAAAAAAATAGACCCACGTGATGTAGTCACAATCGCGGGCAAGACCGTGTTACACCTCGGCGCCGAAGAGTATTCAGCCACTTTATTAACAGAAGCAGCGAGTTATGGTTCTTTCAATCGAACCTTGATTCAACAGCCGAACTCCCGGACACCGATAAAGGAGTCCGAACTACTTCATGATACTCTAGCCTGATCATGGCTCATACAGATCCTCCGGCATAAGCTGGACGTGTCACATCCAACGGCTCAGCCGGGGCTCACACACGCCTTTTAGCATTATTTGCAGGTTCGCCTTTGTGCATAACTGAACCGGCGACTTGGAATCAGCTCGGACGTACACATGGGGAATCTACACCCCACCTGAATACAATTGGGATATTACTCCGGACCCAACAGGTTCTGCCGTCATGCCTCTCTTTTATAAACATGCACTGTACTCATACGTATAGACGTATTACTTAAATACATCATGTAGAGTCATTTGACGCTTATCTGCTACTATTTCTCAAAGACATTTTGTCATAACGGCATCCGAACATCATGTTATTCCTTAAAACGCCAGGGGCTTCATTGCACCCGCACTACGGCAACAAAAGTCCGACCACCTTCTCGGTGGTTCGGCACCCCGAACTTATAACATTATATGCATCAGCTCCGAATCATGTCTTGGGTTATTGGTTGGGTTTGCCCGGCTCCCATGTTTTGGTACCTTACGTTCCGTAATATTGGCTAAGGTAGCAATGGGAGAACTACTGCGATTGTGTCCCGGTTCTTCCGGACGAACACCTCAGTAGAGAAAGCAGAAAACTGACTGTCATGATAAGGCGAGAGCTGGTCAGCTGTTCGAGAGGTTGTAAAATCTTTAAGGATTTATTCCGCATAATGCCATAATAAAAGGCAGCTTGCGAAGGATCGGTTCACCGATCAGGCGCTAGTAGAGCCCCTCGTGCGGTCTTCCAAACACCAGGGGCTGCACCTCCCATACTCGAATTCCTATGGCTAAGTGAGAGTAATAAAGCCCTATAGTCTGATTTCCTAGTTCGCTGTGCTGAACACCTCCTTCATGGACCCAAGAATGGGATAAAGAGTGTTCAAGTGTATCCCGAACACCCCCGTAGTTCCTACGTGGGGGCAGAAGCCGACGACTGGCCAACTCTCAAGACTAACATATAAAACGGCCGCGCAGGAATAAAATTTACACATAACAGGCACATACATATAAGTGACTCTGTTCCGCCTTACAAAGGACATCACAACTGCCTTTAGGGAAAAATAATGTCTTTCGCACATTGCTCTGCCACAAGGCGGGCCCCCTTCAGGACACCATCATAATATAATTCGGGCTTGCGGTGCTCCTTCCCCTCCGGTGGCCCCTCGGTCATCAGCTTCTCAGCATCAAGCTTCCCCCAGTGCACTTTCGCACGGGCAAATGCCATTCGTGCCCCCTCTATGCAAACCGACCGCTTAATGACGTCCAGCCGAGGGCAGGCACTCACAATTCGCTTCACAAGCCCAAAGAAACTGCTCAGAATGGGCTCGGCGGGCCATAGCCGGATAACCAAATCCTTCATGGCTAGTTCGGCCGCCTAATGCAATTTGATCCGCTATTTCAGGTGGTCGACAAACGGCACCGGATAATTCGGCGCCAAATACTGCGACCAGAAGAGCTTCTCCGCAGTTTCCTTCTTCTCAGCTCGGCAGAATTGGGCAGCATCAGATATGCTGCGTGGATGATCCGTGAATGCCCCTAGAAAAATTAGATTCAATGGGTCACCATGAATCTTCCCTGCGAAGGCATAAGACGCTTTGAATAAGAAAAACCCTTACCAGCTGCAATCTTCCGCCTCCTGGATATCCTTCAGAACAGCCTGGGCTTCCTCCCGAGCATCATTCACGGTCTGGAGAGCTTGGGCGAGTTCGGATTATTTCAATGATAGACTCCGCTCCAAACTCTCGCTTTTCTTTACGGCCTCCTGAAGCTCTCGTTCAGCTTCCACGACCCTCGTCTCGTGTTTCTCACGAAGAGCCTACTCCGCGGACGCCTTCTTTTCGGCCAAGGCAACAGCCTTCTTGAGCGCCTCAATTTCGGCATTTGCTCCTGGAGTGCGTGATATACATGCTTTAAGAAAGACACAACTACTTACTTGTGCTAAAACTTACTACAGTTTCAAAACATACCTTGTTTATCCTCCAACTGCTTCTTCACTCGGCCGAGTTCCTCTTCGGCCCACTCCAGACTCTGCTTGAGTCCGGACACCTCTGCAGTATGAGAGGAGGCAGTCGCTGTAGACGTCTAATTCATAAATAAATAGATCTATGTCATTAGCTAAGTCTCTTGCGGACAGAACTTTGATCCCCTGTCCGGTTCCTGTCCTCTCCGAACAGTGCATCAGGGGCGGCTATCTATACTATGACAATCTTTTAACAACTCTTAAAACATACCTCCAAGCCTTTTATAAGGCTGATGCAGGATTCATTCAGCCCACTCTCGGCGGCCTGAATCTTTTCTATCACCGAGCCCATAAGTGTGCGGTGTTCATCAATGATGGACGTGCCCCCCAGTGCTGTCGATAGGTCGCCCAGCACCTTTGGTTGGACGGAGGTCGCAGGTGGATCAGGATCGCCCCTCCAGTCAAGAGGGGTTGCCTGCCTGATCCCGGAGCCTTAAGGGTCTCCGGGTATGTGTCCGGCTATGGGCCGAATCCACGATCGCCCCCGCCATCGATGTTCATGGGAATCGCCGCTCCCGCGTGTCCGGCCCCCCAGGTACGCCCCCCCGGCTCAGGTCCCTTTGGGACGACACCTCGGTGTCACAGCCAGACTTTGGGGAAGGGGCCCTGGGAGGTGTCTCGCTCTCCAAGGCATCGGAACTCAACGAATCCTCCGTTGAGGACGGTTGGGCAGGGGACCTCGCCGGACTGTAAAAAGTATGGTGCAAATCAAAATACTACATTCTAATGATTCTAGAGGCATGAATATGTTCGGATTTCATGCACTTACGAGTTTACCAGGGGTTGGGCCCTGGGATCCCTCTCTGGGCTGCTATCAGTAGCCGTAGTGGACGCCTCGGGGATGGATGTTCTTCCCCTCTTGGGCGAATCTGCCTCTAAGGATGAGGAGGTTGTCCTTTTCTTCCTCCCCCTCGTAGGGGACTCAAGCTCTCCTTCCTCCCCGTCCTCTTCCTCCTCCTCGTCCTCCTCCTCCTCCTCGTCCTCTCCGGAGGAGGAGTGGTCACTAGAGTCTTCGGACTTCGTGTCCGAAGCACCACGACGACAGAGACCGCTCCTGGTCTCCTTGGCCTTTTTGTTGCCTCTTTCTTCGGCGCCTCGTAAGGCGCCGGGACCAGCATCTTCATTAGAAGAGGTCCCGTCGGTTCTTCCGGCAGCGGGGCCGGACAATGAATCTGCTCTGCCTTATTCGTCCATCCCTGAGGTGATCGTGGAAAAGCACGTTAAAAAAACATCTCCCTCAGGACATTCCGATGACACATACGGATTGCCAAGACATAATGACGACTTACCGGACTCGCGGGGTGGGACAGCTGGTACCCGCGGTCCGCGGTGGATTCCGGCCATGGTTTGCCGGACTTGAAGAACACTTACAGATGTCCTTGTGCGAGGAGCCGAAAAGCTTCCGCAGGGTCTGGTGCTCAGCCGGGTCATACTCCCACAAATCACAGCTTCTATGCTGACAAGGAAGGACCAGGCAGACCAGCATCACCTGGACTACGTCAACAAGCCTGATGGCCTTGTCTTCCATACCTTTGACGCGTGCCTGGATCGCTCACAGTTCGTCGGACGACGACCAGTTCACGCCCTTCTTGGGCCAAGACGTGAGCCGCAAAGGGGCTCCAGATTGAAATTCGGGAGCAGCAGCCCACATTTTTCCGCGCAGCTCAGTGACGTAGAACCACTGCTGCTGCCACTCCTTGACGGAGTCGTTGAAAGTACCCGTTGGCCATGTGACCTTGGGCATCCTGCTCACCATGGCACCTCCGCACTCGACATGTTCGCCATTCACCACTTTGGGCTTCACATTGAAGATTGATACGTCTTCGTCGTATCTATAATTTTTTATTGTTCCATGCCAATATTCTTCAACTTTCATATACTTTTGGCAACTTTTTATACTATTTTTGGGACTAACATATTGATCCAGTGCCCAGTGCCAGTTCCAGTCTGTTGCATGTTTTATGTTTCGCAGAAAACCAATATCAAACGGAATCCAAACGGGATAGAAATGGACAGAGAATTATTTTGTAATATTTGTGATTTTGGGGAGGTTGAATCAACAT
>NC_041389.1:687756012-687760887 GCF_002162155.2 Triticum dicoccoides | reverse complement strand
TCTACTTTTGCCGCAAGAAAGCTAATTTTATGAGAAAAATCTGGGCAAAAGATTCACCCCAATCGGAGTTACGGATCTCCAGATATAAAGGAAACGGTGAAGGGGTAGAATCAGGGAACGCAAAAACGAAGAGAAACAGAGAGATAGATCCAATCTCGGAGGGGCTCTCGCCCCTCCCACACCATGAGAGACAAGGAACAGAGGGGAAACCCTTCTCCCATCTAGGGAGGAGGTCAAGGAAGAGGAAGAAGAAGGGGGGCCCTCTCCCCCTTGCTTCCGGTGGCGCTGGAGCACTGCCGGGGGCCATCATCATCACCGCGATCTTCACCAACACCGCCGCCATCTTCACCAACATCTCCACCAACTCTTCCTCCCTCTATGCAGCGGTGTAACCTCTCTCTTACCCGCTGTAATCTCTACTTCAACATGGTGCTCAACGCTATATATTATTCCCCAATGATGTATGGCTATCTTATGATGTTTGAGTAGATATGTTTTGTCCTATGGGTTAATTGATGATCGTGCTTGGTTTGAGTTGCATGTTTTATTATTGGTGCTGTCCTATTGTGCCCTCCGTGTCGTGCAAGCGTGAGGGATTCCTGCTGTAGGGTTTTCAATATGTTTATGATTTGCTTATGGTGGGTTGCGTGAGTGACGGAAACACAAACCCGAGTAAGTAGGTTGTTTGTGTATGGGATAAAAGGTGACTTGATACTTTAATGCTATGGTTGGGTTTTACCTTAATGAATCTTTAGTAGTTGTGGATGCTTGCTAGAGTTCCAATCATAAGTGCATAGAATTCCAAGTAAGGGATGATATGTTAGCATATGTCTCTCCCTCAAATAGAATTGCAACAATGATTACCGGTCTAGTTATCGATTGCCTTGGACAAATAACTTTCTCGTAACAAAAAGCTCTCTACTAATATTTACTTTATTGCATCTTTATCTAAACAGCCCCTAGTTTATATTTACATGCTCTTTATTGTCTTGCAAACCTAGCCTTTCACACCTATAAAGTATTTCTAGTTTCATACTTGTTCTAGGTAAAGCGAACGTCAAGCGTGCGTAGAGTTGTATCGGTGGTCGATAGAACTTGAGGGAATATTTATTCTACCTTTAGCTCCTCGTTGGGTTCGACACTCTTACTTATCGAAAATTGTTGCAATCCCGTATACTTGCGGGTTATCAAAGATCTTAAGCCATAGCCCGAAGTGCGGCGAGATGTGGAGAAAGGCCTCGCACACTACGATAAACATCGAGATGTTGATGAAAGAATTGGGGGATAGATCGTGAAAATCAATCCCGTAGTAATACATGATGCCGCGAACAAAAGGGTGAAGGGGAAACCCAAGCCCGCGGGCGAAATGGGGGAGTAAAACGACCCTCTCATGGGGCTCCAGGGTAGGGACGATCTGTCCCGCCGTTGGAAGACGGTGGCCGATTTTCTTGGCCAGATACCCGGCCGCCCGCAGCTTTTTAATATCCTTCTCCTGGACGGAGGAGACCATCCACTTGCCTCCTGCTCCAGATCCGGACATTTTTGGAGAACCTTTGTTGGTGGGGAAGATGAATGCTTGGGTGCTAGGGCTCAGGCGAAAGGAAAGGGGCGAGCAGAAAGAGAAGAAGGCGTGGGTAGAGAGGAAGAAGCCTTTTTCCTTTATGGAGGCGATGAAACTTTATGCCTCCCCGCTTGCCTAAAGAAACCTGCTCGTTCCCCACTCACCGTAATTGGTGGTACGGTTGGGTTACCCATGCCCGTATTGAAGAGAATCCTGTGTTAAGGGGACATGATCTCTGCTTCGACAAGACTTGCCAAATAAACCGCCTCGCAATATGTGTGGATGCAGGTTGCAGAAAATAGTTCGAACAATTACCGGGCCGCGGCGTGCTGTCATGCTGTGAAGGACTGTCAGCGGGATAGATTCGTGGATTATTGTTCTCTCTACGGTGGTATGTGAAGAGCCGGACACGGTCCTTGTCTTCGGAATTTATCTTGGAGTATTCGGAGATGGAACCCACCTCGCAATGCCGAAGACAATCTACGCGCCGGACTCATCGTCATTGAAGCCTAGTTCAGGGGCTACTGAGGGAGTCCTGGATAATGGGGTATCTGGACAGCCGGACTATATGCTTTGGCCGGACTGCTGGACTATGAAGATACAAGATTGAAGACTTCGTCCCGTGTCCGGACTCTCCTTGGCGTGGAAGGCAAGTTTGGCTATTCGGATGAAGATTCCCTTCTCTGTAAACCGACTCCGTGTAACCCTAGCCCCCTCCGGTGTCTATATAAACCGGAGGGTTTAGTCCGTAGGACTGGACAACAATCATACCATAGGCTAGCTTCTAGGGTTTAGCCTCTCTGATCTCGTGGTAGATCAACTCTTGTAATACTCATATCATCAAGATCAATCAAGCAAGAAGTAGGGTATTACCTCCATCGAGAGGGCCCGAACCTGGGTAAACATCATGTCCCCAGCCTCCTGTTACCATTAGCCTTAGACGCACAGTTCGGGACCCCCTACCCGAGATCCGCCGGTTTTGACACCGACACCTCCCTCCTGTACTCTCATGTTTAACCTTTGTATTTTGATTTTTCTCTTCCTTAATATATAGGCGGCCAGTGCTGCCATTTACTCAAAAAATATACACGAGTACTCAATCATAAACAACTATTGTATAAATACAACATGGTCAATGGTGGAGGGGGCGGGGGGCAAATCCCCCTCCCCTGCACCCCATAAGGCCTCATTTTGTTGCAAGGGATTCTAGGGGATCCCAGCTATTCCCAGGTCGGAGAACCACAAGAGACCTGCCGCCACATTCGGATGCATCTGTTCAGGAGGTAACCATGCCCGACCCACGTCGTTTCCACGGGGAGAAACTTGAGTCAAATTTCATGATTTCTCAATATTACAATATTCTCTAAGATATTTTACACTTTTCTATCATTTTTCTGGACGCGATATCTACCCCTCTCCCTCGCGTCCAAACCGGGGTGGTGATCTCCCCGTTGTGGGAAAGAGGAACCCCCATGGCCATGAAAATCCCCCCGAGGGGGATTAGAGCCCAGGGATACTTGCCACTTGCAACCAAATTAGGCGTAATATATAGTGTTAACTTTATGTCCTAAAAATCACATTTTTATATTATTATTTTTATAAAGAGAGATCCCTCTCCAATTTTCATTACTAGAAACCACAATGTCATACGAAACTACGATGCTTCCCTTGGACCTCCCCGACTGGCCCATGTAGCTACGGTGTCGTTGCTGGTGAGGCCATTCCTTGACATCACCGCCACCTTCTTCGCCAGGATCATCACCTGTGTTTGCTCGGCCTGAGTGAGCTTCAGAGCCCATCCGTTGTACCAAGATGTGGGGGGCGGGGGTGAGTACGGAGGCGGGACGACCGGGCCGGCCGGAGATGAGGGCTCCACACAGCGTCAGGACACTTCGTCTTGAAATGGCCCAATCTCTGGTTGGTCTGGATGTCGAGTGCGCCGTACGTCTGGAAAACATCCTTCATCACCGTCTGCGGCTTCACGTAGAAGAAGTGCTTAAACATTGTCCAGTCCTGTGGAACGCCGCGCGCAACGTCATGAGGCTAAATTTCATGTTTTGACCCTTTTCTGAAACTTGATCGAGACCTGACCCTGCTTTGCAAAAATTTCGGGATCTGACCATTTTCTTACCACCAGGGTCCATGGCGGTAGGGTACATCAGCCTACCGCCAAGGTCCCTGGCGGTAGGGTTGCACGCCCTACCATAAAATTTTCCTAAGCATGGAACACAATGCATGCTCGCACCTACCACCGGGCACCTTGACGGTAGGGTTGTACAGGCTACCGCCAGCCTGTTTGTCGGTAGGGGTGTTTCCTACTGCGAAGGTCCCTGACGGTAGGCTGTTATACCCTACCGCCATGGACCCTGACGGTAGCAAAAGGATCAGATCCCGAAATTTTTACAAATTGGGTTCAGATCTCGATTATCTTTCAGAAAAGGGTCAAAACACGAAATTTTACGACGTCATGTACCCCAACAAGCTTTAATTAAAGTGATTCTAGCAGCATAGGAAAGCAATCAACCCCTCCCAACAGCAGTTCTTTTCAGGATTTTATCCACCAGACGTCGAATATCTTCTCTAGAGAGCTTCTCATAATGTGAAGGGATACCAACATATTTAATTGGGAAACTACCTATGAGCGAACCTTTTGATGCCGTCAGCTTGCAGTTCGCTCATAGGAGTGTGTGGGTGCAAATGCTTTTGGATTCACCTGCGGAACCTAAACCTATGTGACTGAGAACGGTCGTTTAGAATGGCTGAAAGTCTAATGTCAAATAGTTACTCCCTCCGGTCCATAATATAAGAATGTTTTTGACACTAATATAGTGTTAAAAACGTTCTTTTATTTTGGGACAGAGGGAGTAGTATTTAGGGGGAAAATCAGTTTGTATATTTATTGGCTGGTAAGCTTCGTTAATTTGTTCTTCTACTCGCGGTTCTTCTCCCATCAGACTTCATGGTCCATGCAAGCACAAAAGGCTTAACAAATTCTTGATCTATAAGGCCATTGGCAATAAACAACTTTCTGTTTGTGAGTCGATGGAAATGATGTAATCATTGGTGCAAAGTGTTTAGTATACAAGTTCCTTCTTTGTTCTGTTCTCGGAGCTACGTCAAATGTGTATTAGCAGTGCTAAGAAAAGGACCTCATTTCAGGACGTGGAGTATATTTCTTGTTTAACCAAGTATTAGCATGTGTTAAGAAAGGGATGCCATTTCAATATATTTCTTGTTTAACTTTAAATTAGTGTTGCTTCAGAACATGGACATGAATTGGTCAACTGCTATTCTTTTTCTTTTTTGAGGAAGAA
>NC_041389.1:687726643-687755722 GCF_002162155.2 Triticum dicoccoides | reverse complement strand
TGGCGGCCTCAAATAGCGAAAATGTTGAATGGAGCTTGGCCTCCATGGAATTCATATTTGTACATTTTGAAAAAAAAAATTAGAGTCAAGCAATACAAGTGCTTAAATTTTCATGACAAAATATATTAAAATTAGTCCTACCAAAAAAAAGGGATTTCTTAGCACATGCACTATTTATCATCACTGCATGCATCGATTGATGCAGAAGCCGGAGGTAAACCTCATTTTCCAAAAAAAAAAACACCATCAAAGTCCATGATTTGTTTTTGGCACATATCGCATTTCAAGGTATTTCATTCTGAAATTTTAGACACATGCACATCACATCCTTGAATACTTGTCTAGTTTTGTTTTTAGAATTGAAACTGGGAAGTTTGACTTTTGATTATTTAAAAAAAATCGGCATCCATGGAGGCCGAGCTACAAAACGCCCTGCTCGAATAGTAAGTTTGCATGTAGCTACAAAACGCCCTTCTTCACCCCTCCAAGCTGTTGCAAAAGAAAAGGTGGTCGAACTGTTAGTGATTTTGCGCATATCACCCCAGCTCCCGATCGATAGTATACATCCTTCTTCCTTCCCGGCCAGCTACCACCGCAGCACCACCAGTACCGCAGTACGTAGGTGGCGATTGATCGTGCCCTGACGGCGAATGGCAGTGATGCACCCGCGTCAGGCGATCGATCAACACTCAGCAGTACATGACTATGATGGAAGGGAATATAATGAGGTAGCTCTGGTGTCACTTGCTTGGCTGCCCCGTTCGTCGATGAGAGCAAGGGACGGACAGGCAGCTAGCGCGATTCGCGTACGCCCGTCAGCGCAACGTGCCTTGCGGAGTAGCACAAGCCACAGGGGGAAGGGGATATTCGTGTCGCTCGGTCGGCCGAAACAAAGGTCGCGGTCGTTGCCGATCTTTGTCTCGCTAGCCAACGCTCGCTCGTAGGGACAGAATTAACGCCGCCGGTGAGCCCCGGGCCCGATGGATGGAGCATATACTGTATGTTGACAAATCCATCCATCTGTGTACTCCGGCCAGCCCAGCCCAGCCCAGCCTATACGCGCCTCACATGGACTACCGTGTACGAAGACGTAAGCGTGCGCTGCGCCCGACCGTGCGCGCAGGTGCAGCTAGTCCGACCACCAACTCTGACGCTCACCTGTAAATTCACTCTCGCATCAGTCACGAACCGCGGTGGTGAGCGAGCGGTCGAGGGCCCATGCGTCGACGAGGTCCAGGTCATAGCGGACCCCTTCTAGGGGCATTGTCGGACTTGGCGAACGCCAAGCAGTGGGCGGCGTTGCGCCGGTCGTACCTCGTCTACTGCCTCGTCACGCGCTTCCCCTATGAAAACGACAGCCCTTGAGCCCGAGGGCTTGCCGACACCGCCGCCTCTGAGGTAGTGGAGGAGCGGCTGAGGGTGTCCCGGATTAAGGGGTCCTCAGATTCCAGCCTATCTCTCATAGGCCGGATTGATGGGCCGCCCTTGAATCATCAAAGGAAGGCCGGACTGCAGGCGACACCCGTGCTTCAGAAGGAAATCTCCGAAGACTTGGCGTATCCGCCAAGTCTTGTAACCAGCATGTTTGTGCCCTGACAGTAAGCGACTGTATGTAACCCTAGGTACCCCTGCTGTCTATATAAGCCAGAGGGTTAGTCCGTAGAGAGGAAGAACCATTATCGTCATACCCACCTAGGGTTAGTTCATTCGATCTCGTGGTAGATCAACTCTGTAGTTGTCATACAAACTAATCAATACAATCAACCAAGACATAGGGTTTTACCTCCTCGAGAGGGCCCGAACCTGGGTAAACACTGTCTCTACGTTCCCCGTTACCCACCGATCCAAGATCCATAGTTCGGGACCCTCTACCCAAGATCTGTCGGTTTTGACACCGACAGCAGCCCCGCGCCTTCATGATCGCAGGCGGCTGTGTCGGGGCGGCGACGCGGGCCCGTCAATGCGGGTGTACCAGTCGTGCGTCAGTGATGACACATGATTGTCCTTGACACGGCATCCGATCTGGACATCGCTGTTGCACGGGGGCGAGGCCGGTTCCTCCTTGATGCGTCGTCCAATCTAGATGCCACCACGGTTGCGCGGGGAGAGGCCAGTTCCTCCTTGACGTGTCGTCCAATCTAGACACCGCCGCGGTTGCGCGGGGGCGAGGCCGGTTCCTTCTTGACGCGTCGTCCAATCTAGACGCCGTCGCGGTTGCGCGGGGGCGAGGCCAGTTCCTCCTTGACGTGTCGTCCAATCTAGACGCCGCCGCGGTTGAGCGGGGGCGATGCCGGTTCCTCCTTGACTCGTCGTCCAATCTAGACGCCACCGCGGTTGCGCGGGGGCGAGGCTGGTTCCTCCTTGACGCGTCTTCTGAAGGAAATATGCCCTAGAGGCAATAATAAAATTGTTATTTATATTCCTTTATATCATGATAAATGTTTATTATTCATGCTAGAATTGTATTAACTGGAAACTTAGTACATGTGTGAATACATAGACAAAATATATTGTCCCTAGTATGCCTCTACTAGATTAGCTCGTTAGTCAAAGATGGTTATGTTTCCTAACCATAGATATGTGTTGTCATTTGATGAACGAGATCACATCATTAGGAGAATGATGTGATGGACATGATCCATCCGTTAGCTTAGCATTATGATCGTTACAGTTTCATTGTTACTGCTTTCTTCATGACTTATACAAGTTTCTCAGACTATGAAATTATGCAACTCCCGAATACCGGAGGAACACTTTGTGTGCTACTAAACGTCACAACGTAAATGGGTGATTATAAAGGTGCTCTACATGTGTCTTCGAAGGTGTTTGTTGGGTTGGCATATTCGAGATTAGGATTTGTCACTCCGTGTTTCAGAGAAGTATCTCTGGGCCCTCTCGGTAATACTCATCACTATAAGCCTTGCAAGCATTGTGACTAATGAGTTAGTTGCTGGATGAAGTATTACAGAACAAGTAAAGAGACTTGCCGGTAACAAAATTAAACTAGGTATGATGATACCGACGATCGAATCTCAGGCAGGTAACATACCGATGACAAAGGGAACAACGTATGTTGTTATGCGGTTTGACCGATAAAGATCTTCGTGCTAAGGCCCCATTGGACAAACGCAACAGAACAACAACCACCGCCGATGAAGAATAGCATAGATTGGAAGGATCCAACCTGAAGACACACAAACATAGAGAATGACGACCAGATCCACCAAAGACTGGTCCACTAGAGACACACCTCTGCATGATGCTAGACACACCACCGGGGCGATGGCTAGGCTAGGATAACCTTATTCCCTGTTCAAGGAGCCACTGTCGTCTTGACTTCCCGAGAAGGAAACAAACCCTAACAAAAATCAAAAAAACATCTAAAACAAAGGCTTTCCTCCAGCAAGGGCTGGGGTCCATCGCGTCCCCATAGCCCTAAGGTCACTGGAGACGAGGCAGACCGGCACCTGTGCCGAAAGGAGACAATGAAATCCTAACCTTTTTTGGGGAGAGGAGGCAGCGGCTGCGTGAGGTGTAGGAATTATGGGATCCCTTTCTTAACACCGCTGATACTTGGTTGGTGAGCACACTGTTTGAAATTATGCCTACACACTTTTTCCTATAAAGGGCACTTTTATTATCTCAAAATGTAGCATCAAGCGGATAGAAAACATTATGAGTAACACCCGCCCTCTGCATAACTCGAATGCACACAGCCAAACACCAGAAATCTGACAATAGAAAATGTAACAAAACTGATAAATCGGCAACAGTAGAGTCCTATAGACCGATACTATGCCCGTGTCGAAAGTGATGGAATCTATCCAGAGGTTATGCTGCCACCCATGTTGGGAAAAAGAACCTCCGTAGCCATCTACTCCAACCGCATACATCCCGCCTTGAACAACGATTGGTGCACCCGTCGTTGTAGTATAGACCACATACAAAGCGAGTGCATACAACGAAAAATAATCTGCAAAGGAGAATCATTTTTGTCATTAAAAACCAAGTCATTTCTACATAGTCGGAGCGACCAAAGTGAGGCATGCGCTCCCACCCTTATAAGCGCTTTGAACCTGTTTAAAATACCGTCCAACCAGTAACTAAATATATTGGTAGCACTTGTGGGCAGATATAAATTTGACATTATTTGGATGACTGATCATGTAAAATGTGCAAACTTGCATTGAAAAAAAAAGTGTTTGATTGAGCACGAAAGCAACACTTCTTACTTCTTGGCCAATTGCTCGTGCAATGTTGTCTTTGGTTAGCACAACTCCCCTATGAAGATACCACATGAATATTTTAACTTTAATGGAATCTCCGACTTTCAAATTTTCCTGTTATTACTCCATGGTATCTCAGAATGCGTGAGCACACGGTACATAGAGTCCACTGTGAAAGATTTCGATGTAGTAAGGTTCCAGCAAAACACATCCTGACCTTGTGTCATGTTAATCGAATCCAGCAGGGATAAAAGTTTATGCCAATGACATAAGTCGGGGCCAATCAAACCCCAGCTAAACGAAATATCGGTGGGGATGAACCGCGCACATGCACAATAGTATTATTCTTATCGCCAGCAATGGTGTACAAGGCTGGATATTGTTCTCGGAGACTGGCATTGTCTAGCCATATGTCTTCCCAGAAACGAATCTCCGGCCCTTCTTTTATCACGAAAGATCCAAAGAGAAGAGATGTTTCTTTGCCGCCATTAGGCCGGCCCAAAAATGTGAGTCGTCAGATTTCAATAGGTCCGAGATACCATTTTTTGGCACAGATACTTGTTGCGCATCATGGTTTCCAAACACCATCCGCAGTAAGAAGTTTGAACAAAAACAAGAAGGAACTTGTATAATAATAAACACTTTGCACTAATGTTGGCATCATTGTAAGAGGAATAGAGAGGGGTTGGTGAAATCGATGGATTTATTGCTGAGCCTCGCGAGCGTATATATAGTGATTACATGATCAAGAAGTCAGGTTTATATTTGTTGACCCTTTTGGGCTTGTGCTTACACGGACCACGCGATGTGCCCGGAAACTTGAAACGGCCTTGTCCGAGTTCGATCCACCAAAACACACGGCCGGCGACGGCGAGCTCGACGTTTCGCCCGCCGCCCCGACAGACAGAGCAACGCAGAAGCGCCCGGCTCTACTCCATGTCTTCTCCGCGAAGCACGCGTGCATCCAGACTCCAGAGTCCAGACCAGCGGGAATATGTCTGCCTTGCCTGCTGCTTTCTTGCATCCAATTAGTGCAGCCAAGTGACAGGGGAGCTAACCATATTCCGTCCGTCCGATCATCAACCCTGCTGCAGCTGCGGGTGGTGGTGGTACGTATTCTACTCTTTTTTTTTGCATGATAATACGTGTCTCATTTATATCATAAAGATTAAATTACAAGTCACGTAAAGACCGACATGACAAAACTGAAAAGATAGCAGAACATTGCTAAGCTTGACACCAACGTCCGTCACCTGCCTCCGACACCACCACATCAGCCATCAAAGAAAAAAATGACAGATCACCTCCTCATCCGAGCTCGACGCGGCTCCATCGCTGATATGCAGCTTTGCGGACCTCCAAGGTGGCTCAAAAAAGATGAAGTCATTGCCGTTGAACGAATCAGACCAGGGCAACACCCCAGACACGCTATCGAACTTCAGATCTGAGACCCCACAACGACTAAGACGCCGAAGTAGGAAACCATACCTGCCATCCATCAACCACGAACCCAGCACACATTCTGTCTTCCAGATATCGTCGATGCAGATCACAATCTGCATCTGCTCCCGAACTACCTCCCAAGCTCCGCGCCGACGCATGAGCAGATGCCATCGCAACGGCGAAGCCCGAGGACACAAGTCCACCACAAGAATGCCATCGCCGCCATGATATCCCCGCTTGAACAGACTGGTTCCCAAATCCATCACCGAGCAAAGGGACGATCGCCTCGCCGGAGAAGAACCTGGAGCTTCTTTATTCAGCATCGTCGTCACCGCCGTCGAAGCCAAGACGTCGGACGATCTAAAAATCTAAGCTATTCGGGCTCTAAACCTAAAGCAAAAACGATCCGCACGCACGGGATCCCGCGACCCCCCTCACAACCGACGACCAAGAGGTCGCCGGCGGAGGAGAGCCGCCGGAAAACGGCGCCGGAAAGATGGCTCTTTTGGCGGCGACAGCTAGGTTTTGGTCGCTAGCCAAACCCGTCCCCCACGAAAAGACTCGTTGTATGTCGTTACGTACTCTACTCTACCCTAGCTAATAGTAGGAGAAGGACCGGCGGATATGGATATGATCGAGCCGGGTCCTAGGTACAGTATACGTATCCTAGTGCGAATCAACCTGTGGTTGAGTTGGTTAGGTGGACAGTGGTATCCCCAACCCACCAGGGTTCAAATCCTGGTGCTCGCATTATTCCTGGATTTATTTCGGGATTTCCGGCGATGCACTTTCAGTGGGAGGAGACGTTCCCGTCGACGACGAGGCGCCTACGGTGACTTCGTAAATCTCAAGATGATATGCCGGCTCAGTCTCTCGGAGGTGCTCATAGGGGTAGGGTGTGCGTGTGTGCGTTCATAGGGATGAGTGTATGCGTGTATATGAGCGCTTGTGTCTGTACTGATGCTCAAAAAAAGTATATGTATCCTAGTTAATCTGACACGACACAACTGCTCTAGCTCTTCTTCTTTTTTTCTTTTTTTCTTTTTGCGAAAATGACTGGTTGTTGAAATATGGGGTGGGCTTTAGGCCCATCCAACAATTTCAAAAAAAATCTCTAAGGGCCCATGTGGGTTTATTGGCACTAGGTGGAGGTGGGAAGTTTAGTCCCACTCCGGAAGTGGAAGAGGAGTTGGACCTTCTTATAAAGGTGGCTCTTCTACATGCTAGTGGAGCAGGTCTTCGAAACCCTATCTCTCCGGTTCCTGTACGGGAGAGAGGCGAATAGGCTTTTGGGAAGTGACTGCTTGCCTCCGATCCACTACTTTCTCTATGTCCGTGTCGTCTTCGTCATCACCATGTCCACCGTCGCCGAGGCCGTCAAGAAGGATGCCGCTGATGCTGTCACCACCGACGCGGCTTCTGCCTGGCCTAATGGAGGGTATAACACGTTTATCCCGCTCCTGTTTATTTTCATATTAGCAGTATGTGTAGATTTGTCTACTATTTGCTTAGTACTGCATGTTTACATCAGACTCAGTACTAGCAGTATGTGTAGATTTGTCTACTATTTGCTTAGTACGTGCATGTTATTTACATCAAAGTCAGTATGTCGTCAATTCAGTCAATGCCATGCTAGTGATTTATCTATGGATTAAATTAGTCAAAAATTTGCCTATTTACTCAACAATCCAAAAACCTATTATGTGTAGGAATTTTTCGGCAAGTGGCTTTGCCGCTGCACTGAAACCGGCTAAGTTTACCGATACTTACTTTAAGCGTTGGCAGACTAAGACCACTTTATGGCTCACGGCTATGAACGTGTTCTGGGTCACCGGTGTCTCCACGGGAACGATTACTCCTGAACAGGAGAAGGCATTCAGGAAGGCCACCGCTGTGTTTCTCGGAGCAGTTCTTAGCATGGTCGGAGATAAATTGGTCGATGCATATTTACATGTGCATGTCGCCAAGGACTTGTGGGAGGTGCTCGAATTTAAGTTCGGGGCCACCGATGCTGGGAGCGAGATGTATATTATAGAGCAGTTCCACGATTACAAGATGGTTGAGAACCGTTCTATATTGGAGCAAGCTCATGAGATAATATGCATCGTTAAGGAGCTTGAGCTTCTAAAGTGCGAGTTTGTCGCGGGCTGCATAATCGCTAAGCTCCCTAATTCCTATATGAACTTTGCCACCACTCTGAAACATCAGAGGCGTGAATTCTCTGTGGATGATGCCATTGGCCATTTGAGTCTTGAACAGAATTCGAGGGTAAAGGACTTGCATGGAAAAGGGACCGAAGGGACTTCTGTCGCCGACATGGTGAACCAGAGGAACTTCAACTCCCACAAGCCCAAGGAAAAGAACGGTGTCCAACAGAATACCGACTTTAAGAAGAAGGGTAAGAAGACCTTCAAGAAGAACAAGAAGGATGAGGGCTGCTTTACTTGTGGTTCGATTGAACATTGGGCCAACAGGTGCCCAAACAATTTTAAGAAGTCAGGATAGGACTCCAAGTCCATCAACATGATTGTGGGTAACAATGAGAATGGTGCATCTGGGTACGGTAATTTATTTGATGTCTTTTCAGTGTTTCAGCCCACCGATTGGTGGGTGGACACAGGTGCAGGTGTTCATGTGTGTGCTGATATTTCATTGTTCTCTTCTTACTAGGTCACATGACACGGGTCCGTATTGATGGGGAATGGCGTGAGTGCTTCTGTTCATGGTGTTGGCATGGTTGATCTGAAGTTTACTTCGGGAAGGATCGTGCAGCTGAAGAACGTGCAGCATGTCCCCGCCATCAAGAATAACCTCGTTAGTGGCTCCCTTCTATGTAGAGAAGGGTTTAAGTTGGTATTTGAGTATAATAAATTAGTTGTTACTAAGTATGGACTATTTGTTGGAAAAGTTTATGAGAGCGGAGGGATGTTCCGCCTTTCCCTCGCAGATTTTTGTAATAAAGTCGTGAACCATATTCATTCGAGTGTTAATGAATGTGAAGTTTGTCATTCACGTCTTTGCCACATTAGTTTTGGTGTTATGACGTGGTTAGCCAAGTTGTATTTAATCTTGAGTTTCACTTTAGCAAAGGTTCTAAGTGCATTTCATGTGTGCAAGCTAAGCAACCTCGCCAGCCTCACAAGGCTGCGGAGGAGAGACACTTGGAACCATTAGAACTCATACATTCTGATCTTTGTGAGATGAATGGTGTGTTACCTAAAGGTGGAAAGAAATACTTCATGACATTGATAGATGATTCCACTAGATATTGCTATGTGTATCTGTTAAATACTAAAGATGAGGCTCTACACTACTTTAAAATCTATAAGGCAGAAGTTGAGAATCAACTTGAAAATAAAATTAAACGAGTCCGATCAGATCGTTGTGGAGAGTACTTCTCAAATGAGTTTGATTCCTTTTGTGCGGAACACGACATTATTCATGAGAGGACGCCTCCCTATTCTCCCCAGTCAAACGGGGTTGTCGAGCAGAAAAATTGTACTCTAACTGATTTGGTTAACGCCATGTTAGATACATCGGGTTTACCCGAGGCATGGTGGGGGAGGCTATATTGATAGCATCTCATGTCCTGAATAAAGTTCCGACAAAGGATAATGAGATCACTCCCTATGAGAAATGGGCGAAGAGAAGGACAACACTCTCGTACTTGCATACTTGGGGCTGTTTGGCTTAAGTCAATGTGCTGATCCCCAAAAAGCGTAATCTTGGACCCAAGACTGTGGACTGCGTTAATTTGGGCTACGCTAAGAACAGCGTTGGCTATAGATTTCTAGTAGTGAAATCTAAGGTACCTGACCAGAAGGTCGATAAAATTATGGAGTCTAAGGATGCTACATTCTTCGAGGATATTTTTCCTATGAGAGATATGCAAAGCACTTCTAGATAGGAATAAGAGGAGATTCCTGAGCCTGCCATTCCTATGGAATATTACGAACGGACACATGATGATAATCCTGAGGAGGATGACGAAGAAACCCTTGATAGGGGCAAGAGACAAAGGACTGCAAAGACCTTTGGTGATGATTTCTTCATGTACCTCATGGATGATACTCCCAATTCTATTTCAGAAGCGTATGCCCCTCCAGAAGCTGGCTACTGGAAGGATGTGGTTCGTAGCGAGATGTATTCCATCATGGCTAACGGGACATGGGAGATCACTGCGCGCCCCTATGGTTGTAAACCATTGGGATGTAAGTGGGTGTTCAAAAATAAGCTTAGGCCCGATGGTACGATTGAAAAGTACAAGGCTAGGCTTGTGGCCAAGGGCTATGACCAGAAAGAAGAGGAAGATTTCTTCAATACTTATTCACCTGTGGTTAGATTGACCACCATTCGAGTATTACTCTCATTGGTGGCCTCGCACGGTCTTCTCGTCCACTAGATGGATGTTAAGACGACTTTTCTGAATGGAGAGCTAAATGAGGAAATCTACATGCAACAACCAGATGGCTTTGTGATAGATGGCCAGGAAAGAAAGGTGTGTAGGTTGCTGAAATCTTTATATGGCCTGAAGCAAGCACCTAAGCAATGGCATGATAAGTTTAATACAACTCTGACATCTGTTGGCTTCGTTGTTAATGAAGCTGACTAATGTGTATACTATCTCCATGGTGGGGGCGAAGGAGTCATATTGTGCTTGTATGTTGATGACATACTGATATTCGGAACCAACCTCAAAGTCATTGAGGAGGTCAAGTCATTTCTGTCTCAGAACTTTGAGATGAAGGACCTTGGTGTGGCTGATGCACTAGTAGAAAACAGGGCTTACATTTGGGCCAGATAAGCCCATTAGTCCCGGTTCAGTCATGAACCGGGACCCATGGGGGCATTGGCCCCGGTTCGTGAGGCCAGGGGGCCTGCCGGGCCTCGTGGGGGCATTGGTCCCGGTTCGTCTGGCCCCTTTGGTCCCGGTTGGTGGGATGAACCGGGGCCAATGGGCCTCGCTCCTAGCCCACCACCATTGGTCCCGGTTGGTGGCTTGAACCGGGACCAAAGGTTGCCCTTTAGTACCGGTTCCAGTCACAAACTGGGACCAATGAGATGCCTATATATACCCCTCGCCCCCGAGCAGAGCAGTGGAGTGCTCTGTTTTTTCTGGCCGTTGAGGGGAGGGTTTTGTGATGCTCTGGCTCACCTCCTATGCACATGAGGTGTTCGATGAAATACCCGAGCCACACTACTTAAGCTTTCTCCTCTCCACCTCCAAGCTCCATTTTCCTCAATATTTGTCTAGGTTTAGCGGTCCGCCGCGTCTCGTCCCCGTCTTCACCGCCGTCGATCGCCCGCGCCGATCTCGTCGCCGGCAACACCATGGTGAGCCTCTTGTTCTTATCTTCTTTCTGAAAGGAAAAAATTCTTACTTGTATGTTTAGATAGATACTTGTATAATTTTCTTACTTTTACTATTGCTTCTTATTATTTAGTGCGATGGTTTTGGTATCCGCCCCCGTCGACCCTCGTTCTGTCTATGATTCGGATGTGGTATATATCATCTTTATAACTATTTGGTTCATTTATTGTTTATGGAAATTATGCCGACCAACGTGACATAGATTTTATTTATCTAGGAGGTATGTGAATCGTAAATTCCAACGGATCCTCTTATCGAGAGGTTAAATTTAGTTGAAGAAGAAAACAATTTCTTGAAGGAAAAAATAAAAAATTGAGGAGGAGAAGATGATATTGGAGTTGCATGTTGCGGATGTCGTCGATGATCATAAGATCAAGATGGATGCAATGCGCTTGAAGATTAGAAAGATTAGAAAATATGCCATTCATACCGAGGCTTGGTATCATTATGCCATTGGATCAATTGTTACCTTGGTTGCGATTATGATCACATTTGTTTTCGCATTGAAATGTTTTACATAGTTTCAATGTATGGTTTAATTAATTAGGTGCTCTAGAGAGCTATATGTTGTTCAAAGAGAACTATGTATGTACTTTGGTTTTAATGTGATGATGAACTTATATTAATTTGGTCACTTAATTATCTATTCATGATGTTCTGTAATGGTTTTTGACACACTTAATTTTATATAATGCACACAGATGAACCATCAATGGATGTACGGTGACAGACACACCTCCGAGTACATTAAGGGCGTGCATGATTTTCTCGAAGTGGCTGAGGCAAACAAGCAGAATGGTTTTATGTGTTGTCCATGCCCTATCTGTGAGAATACGAAGTCTTACTCTAACCAGAAAACCCTTCACATCCACCTTCTTGAGAAGGGTTTCATGCCACACTACAATGTTTGGACCAAGCACGGAGAAATAGGGGTTATGATGGAACACAGCGAAGAAGAAGAGGATGATGACAACTATGTGCCCCCTGAATACGGTGATGCTACAACAGGGGAAGCTGTTGAAGATCAAGAGGAACCAGACGATGTGCCTGGTGATGATCTCCGCCGAGTCATTGTTGATGCAAGGAGTCAGTGCGAAAGTGAAAAGGAGAAGGTGAAGTTCGATCGCATGCTAGAGGATCACAAAAAAGGTTTGTACCCAAATTGCGAAGATGGCAACACAAAGCTCGGTATCGTACTGGAATTGCTGCAGTGAAAGGCAAAGAATGGTGTGCCTGACAAAGGATTTGAGAAGCTACTGAAAATAATGAAGAAGAAGTTTCCAAAGGATAACGAATTGCCCGATAGTACGTATGCAGCAAAGAAGGTTGTATGCCCTCTAGGATTGGAGGTGCAGAAGATACATGCATGCCCTAATGACTGCATCCTGTACCGTGGTGCGTACGAGGATTTGAACGCATGCCCAGTATGTGGTGCATTGTGGTATAAGATCAGACGAGATGACCCTGGTGATGTTGATGATGAGCACCGCTAGAAGAGGGTTCCTGCCAAGGTGATGTGGTATGCTCCTATAATACCACGGTTGAAATGCATGTTCTGAAACAAAGAGCATGCCAAGTTGATGCGATGGCACAGAGATGACCGTAAGAAAGACGGGAAGTTGAGAGCACCCGCTGACGGGTAGCAGTGGAGAAAAATCGAGAGAAAGTACTGGGAGGAGTTTGCAGGTGACGCAAGGAACGTATGGTTTTGTTTAAGCGTGGATGGCATTAATCCTTTCGGGGAGCAGAGCAGCAATCACAGCACCTGGCCCATGACTCTATGTATCTATAACCTTCCTCCTTGGTTGTGCATGAAGCGGAAGTTCATTAGGATGCCAGTTCTCATCCAAGGCCCTAATTAAGCAACCCGGCAACGACATTGATGTGTACCTAAGGCCATTAGTTGAAGAACTTTTACAGCTGTGGATTGGAAATTTTGTACGTGCGTGGGATGAGCACAAACAGGAGGAATTTAGCCTGCATGCGTTGTTCTTTGTCACCATCAATGATTGGCCTGCTCTCAGTAACCTTTCAGGACATACAAACAAGGGATACCAAGCATGCACGCACTATTTAGATGACACCGAAAGTATATACCTGGACAAATGCAGGAAGAATGTTTACTTGGGGCATTGTCGATTCCTTCCGACCAACCATCAATGTTGAAAGAAAGGCAAGCACCTCAAAGGCGAGGCAGATCACCGGAGGAAGCTCGCCATGCGTACCGGTGATCACGTACTGGCTATGGTCAATGATTTAAAAGTAATCTTCGGAAAGGGTCCCGGTAGACTATCTGTTCCGAATGACGCTGAGGGACACGCACCCATGTGGAAGAAGAAATCTATATTATGGGACCTACCCTACTGGAAAGACCTAGAGGTCCACTCTTCAATCAAAGTGATGCACCTGACAAAGAACCTTTGCGTGAACCTGCTAGGCTTCTTGGGCGTGTTGTGATAGCCTGGATTTTGCCTTCTCTCTTTTTTGGGACATGCCTTCTCTCTCTTTTCGAACTTGGTTTTTATCGTGGTTTTGCCCTGATTTAATTTGGAGTTTGAATCATTTCATATGGACTTGGCACTTGGGCATATCCTTGACTTCCACCCAAGTGACCTATCTTATTTATTCTTCTGATCAAAACCCCAAACTAATCAAACGAATATTTTTCATAAAAGAAAAATAGTCATTTCTCTCTCTGAAACTCACTTCAGAAACTAGTGCTTCAAAGCAACCTCAATTTTTCTTGCTCAGAAAAATATGATATAAACACTAAATATTCTTAGAACCATGGCACAACTTCCCATGCAAAAATATTGCATCACTTTTTGCAATATTTTTGTTGTAGAAAATCTTTTCACTTCTGGACAATAAATGCACTTGTACAGCAAGTACATTTTTCCTTGATCTTTTAGCCTTGATCTTTCTTGAGCTTAAACACCTTCCTAAGAAACCCTAAACCCCAGGAGATCAGCCCTAATGGCCGTCTAGAAGGTGGTCAAACTTGGCGACAAAGTTTCTGGATAGAAACTTGTCAGCTAAGTGGAGACAATTTTGGTCGGCCTGGGCATGAACTATCAACTCCTCTAGACTAAACACTGCACGGTCGAGCGCGTGGACAAGGTTTGGCAGCTCCTGGGCATCATTTTGGCCATGCCAGCTTGGTGACCGCGTGTGGACACGACGCCTTCATGCATTTCGGCGCGCTCTGGCTAGCGCCTCGCACTCTGTTTCGCGCGTGCTCGTTCCAGCGCTCGCTGCCGACTGCGACTCCGTGTTGCAAGCCTCGACCCATCACCCTTGACCGCTCCCTAGCGCTCGACGACACCGGAGCCGCCGTAGCAAGCACGGGCACATCGCAGCCAAAAGGCCATAGTGCGCGCGTGCACTTGTCCGCTTCTCCAACCGCCTCCTGTGCTCGTCTGCGAGCGTGGGCAAGCTTCTACATGACGCTGTGCGTTTGCCCCCTCTCGTTGGAGCTTCTCGTCGCCATTCGCGGCGTGTCCCAAGAGCTCCGGCGGCGACACCTTCCCCCCCCCTCGCTCCGGCTATATATAGTGCTCCTCTCCTCGAATCCTAGCCACGCACCACTCCTCACCACCTCCACGAACACGTAGACGAGCAGAAGCTCAGTCGGGCAGGCCTCCGGCCGTCGCCTTGACTAGAGGACTCCGGTGATCCCCTCAGTCCAGCCGCCGTGCTCCGGTGGCTCTCGAGCTCAAGCAGCTGCTTGGGTGGGGCATTGAGGGTCTGCTGGTGATGCATGGACCCCGCTAAGCCCTTGGAGCCGCCTCTAGCCGTCGTCTTCATCCTCTCCCGCGAATCCCGTCCGCCACCAAAGCTTGCGAGCTCGACTGCGACCAGCTCCGTCCACCTCTCGCTAAGCCACGGGTATGGGCAAGTGCGGCTCGAGCCCCGCTTCAATCCTATCCCTCTAGCCTAGCCCCAAAACCCCTCGTTGCCGGTGTGAGCTCCAGCGAAGCCCCGCCTCCCTATGATCTCGCCCGCTCTCTCTCTCTCTCTCCTGACGCACGGGACCCACCTGTCGGTCTCACCATTCGCGCCCAAAGCGGTACGAGTGGAGGCGTTTCTGTTATACGCTTTCGACGTCACCCCCCCCCTAGGATTTCTATTTAATTCAAATTTATTCAGAAATTTGACTAAACTTTGACGAGCCACCATTTCTAAACCATAAGTCCAAATGATTTGATTCTTTTTGCATTGTCTTTGTAACAGAAAGCTCTAGCAGCACACCTGAAGGTGGATTTTTCCTTGCTGCCTAGAATTTCTGATGAATTTCAGAGTGTGTTTTGATAATTCTTTTTGTGGTTTAAATTCTTTTTTAGAAGGAGAAGCTTGTCTCGAAGCAAACCAAGAGGGGTGTGATCCACCTTTACACTAAGGCAAGACACACCAGCATTTGGATGGTGTTATTTCAATATCTATGATTTTCTACTTGAATATGAGTTATTATTTGCATTTAAAAGTTGATAAACTTTTGTTAATTTCTAGCTACTTTACCATGCTTAATATGCTTGTTTTAGCTACTGGTTGAATGCATGCACTAGCTTGGCTAAGTAGAGTAATATTTTGCACTATGAATATTGCTATGGAAATTAACGATAGTTATTCTACTAGTGATAGTTTTATTTAAATAAAGAACTAATAAAAATATTGCTTGGTTATAAAAATGAGTTATAACCAGAGAAGTTTCGGTTCTTAGTATTGCAAGATGCATATATTGTTAAGTTTGATCCATGAATATGAGTTGCTTGCTTTGCATGACGAGTAGTTGCATGATTCTTTTTGAGTATATCATGTTGATGATAAAAAGTTTTTATCAAAGCTAAACTTGATTAAGCTCAACTTGAATATGATGTTGATCATGTCATGGTGCCACTGAATCGGGTTTTAATTCAGTGCGACCACATTTACCTTATGGGAAGGTCTTGATTCGGTCCTTTGTTGTGGCTCTCACCGGTGCCTCCCGCGAGGGAAGGTTATGGGCGTGCATACCCTGGCCCGGTAGGCAGACATAATCTTGTGTGCTCGTTTTTGTTTTTATGGTACCTTATCCCTGTTTGGGACCGTTTTGCCACGACGGTGGCCGTTGGTGTCTTTGGTAGACACGGGGCCACCCAAGACCTAGCCCTGAGAGGGATATGGTCAGAGTGGCCGGGGAGAGTGCATGACAAAGGGAGGGTTTCATCCGAATGCTTTGGTCCACCCGAATGGGATGCGAGGCTAGGTATTCCGTAGTGTGGGTAAAGTGTGCTACCTCTGCAGAGTGTAATTAATCTATCGGTAGCCGCGTCCTCGGTTATGGGCATAACTCAGAAGTAAGTCACACCATGGATCAACTTTTTCTAATAAATCTTGCAAACTAAGTGATGACTGTGATGTTTTGGTTCGCGGCAAAGCATGAACACTCGAGGTGTTCATGAGCGATTGGTTCCAGTTGTAACCCAGGTATGGTCACCGTTTGGTTACGAGGTGACCGTCTGTTAAGCGAGTCAGTGGGACTATTGCATGAAACATTGTTTTCCTTCAGTAGTAGTAGTTTTGCATTGAACTAATCTGTTTAAATATCATGATATTGTTTGTCATCATGCTTATGTTTGTTGTGACCTTGCAAGTACATTCAATGTACTGACCTGGCGTGTTATGCCATATTTTAGGCAAGTCAATTCGCATCGGAGCGCATCTCGTGTCTAGGACGTGTTCACGTCGGTGTCCCTGTGCTATGGAGTTCCTCTACGTCGTCCTTCCGCTGCCGCGTAGCTCGTGTGATCGAGGCCCCGTCATGTTCATTAAATAATGTACATATTGTCCAGCAGCACCGTGTGTACCGCTTGGCCTCGAATCTCGATGTAATATCAGACCTATGTAATTCCGCTAGTATCAATAAAGCGGTTGTTTCTGTACCATGTTGTTGTGTATTGCCAGACCCGGGGTGCTCTGACCCGGGGTGCCACAACGCTTGGCATCAGAGCCGCGCTGATTGTAGGACATGCTAGACCGTTAGTGCGCTTGCGAAACGGTAGATAGATTCGTTTGAATGCCGATTGTTGCATTGCATGCATGTTTATTTGTTATTACTAACCATATGACTTGTGAATGTAGATGGCACCAGTACCGATCTTGTACCATCCTGAGCTAGCTCCGTACACATCGATGCATCTGCTTCAGAACGTGTGGCGATGACTCTACCCAAAGGGTGCTGATCCAGAGTATTGAGTGTATCGCGAGCAGTTGGCCGGTGCATTGTATGAGTATTATGCTAAGGTCACTCTACACCATAGTTCACCTTCCGGCGCTTACACTCGTTCGACTAAGGATGGTCTTGCTTCTACGCCATCTTAGGCGGTTCATTTTGCTGCTCTTGAGGCTCTTGTAGACTTGCGCTACAACGAGGTCTGCATGCATACCCACCCTGGTCTCTTCTACTACCCATCTCTGCACGAGAATGGGCGTATCCGTTTTCCTTTGATTAATCCGGCGTGTGACCGTCCCATTAGCCACCTTTCTCGCTACATCACAGCTAGTTACCTCTTGAACTACGAGTTAGCTCGGGAGCTTTCACGTGCTGGCACCGCTCCCGTTGCTGCTCATATGAGGAGCCCTCTTCCCGCTGCCATCTATACTTCTGCTCTGGTTTCTTCCACCTCTGTTCCACCGACGACCTCACATGGTACCGTTAATCCTCTGACGGTGAACCCTTACAGCACTCCTTCTGCATGGTCTTCCCTTGTCGCTACTCCTACTGCTCCTATGCTTAGATCCCATCCCCCGCCTGCCCTTGAGGGAGAGCCCTCAAGGCAGCATTGTTGCATCCCTCTTGACCCGGAGTTCTCTCCTATCAGTTCAGGATCAGGGTCCGGCTCAGGAGACGAGCCTGCAGCAGCACCGACCGAGTAGTAGACCGTTAGCGTATCGCTATAGTCATGAGCATGATGTATGGTTGTAATCGCCTTGTCATGATGCATAGTATCATGTACGAGGGTAGTAGACCCACTGTGATGTTACTTTCATGTTGGGACTATGTATAATTATGTTGGAACTTTTTATTTGCCTTGGTTTCCATTCGCTGTTTTCTTCCGGGTGTCATTGGCTTTTCCCCCCATTTTGGAATTTTCTCATCATGGTTGCTATGTATTGGGAAACCGAAAAATAGGATGACGTGTGGAGGCAGCAGCAGCCAAGCTTGTGAGGATGTTCCTGTCCATCGTTCCGCAAGACAGGCGGGACATTCCCCCGAGCCGTACCAGCCACCTCCGCCGCCACCGCCACATCCGCCTTCCACTGATCAGATCATGAGAATGTTTGAAGAAAGAAGAAGCAACGACCTGTTGGAAATCCTAAAGAGTGTGCAAGTTATGGTTGGGCAGAATGGAAACCAGAATGGCCATCACTCCAAGCTTTCAGATTTTCAGCAAGCCAAGCCTCCCAGTTTCAGCCACGCTACCGATCCCCTGGACGCCGATGACTGGCTAAGGACTATGGAGCGGAAACTGGAGATTGCTCGCACTGAAGAAGGAGACAAGGTTCCTTTCGCAATGCATTATCTCGAAGGAGCTGCTGCAATGTGGTGGAATAATACCAAGGCAATATGGCCTGCAGACGAGGAAATTACTTGGGGCAAATTCAGGGAGCAATTCCGCAAGTATCATATTCCCAACGGAGTTATGAAAATCAAGCAGCACGAATTCCTCGCTCTCACTCAAGACAGCATGACCGTCAACGAGTACCTGAACAAGTTCAACCATTTGGCCCGCTATTCTCTCCACGATGTTGCCACAGAAGAGAGGAAGATCGATCGGTTCCTTGGAGGCCTGAATTAGCATCTCAGGTGCACTCTCAGCATGTTTGATTTTCCAGACTTCCTGACACTGGTGAACAAGGCCCTCATCGCCGAAAGGGAACACAAGCTCCTACACGACCACAAGCCAGCTGTCAACGACCACAAGCGCAAATTCGAGCCGAAGAAGGATATGCAACCAGTGCAAAAGGCTCGTACTTGGCAACAGACTCAGGTGGAGTACAAACCAAATTGGCAGTAGAATGTCAACAAGACTACTACGCAACTCAAGAATGTCGTGACCATCCCGGTGCGCGAAGACTGTCAACGCAACAATTCATGTTTCAGCTGTGGTCAAACCGGACACTACGCCAGATAGTGTCCCAAGAACAGCAAGCACGTAGCTCCATTCCAGCCGCAAGTCAACTACATGGAGCCGTATTCCGCCCCGGATGTGATTCAAGGGCAAATTCATCACATCTCCACAAACGAAGCTCAAGAGGACCCGGAAGTCGTCATTGGTATGTTTCTTGTTAATGACATACCCGCAGTAATTTTATTTGACTCTGGGGCTTCCCACTCTTTTATATCGCGGAGTTTTGCTTCTCAAAACAATTTTCCTTGCTCGATTTTGGGAAAGCACATGCTGGTACAATCCCCGGGTTCCCTACTCAGAAGCAATCTCGTCTACCGAAATTTGGAAATTGACATCAAGGGCATCAAGTTTCCAACCTCGTTGATAATCATCGATTCCAACAAATTGGACATCATTCTAGGCATGAATTGGCTAACTCAATATCAAGTCTGCATCAGCTGTGCGACCAGAGAAGTTACCCTAAAAAATATGGAAGGTCGCACCACAAGTTTTTATGCCCGCAGGCACATACCCTCAAAAGATATGGTTTTCGCAGCAGTGGCCGAAGAAGTGGATTTAGATCATGTGGTCAGTGAGTATCCAGACGTATTTCCTGAAGAATTACCAGGCATGCCACCAGACCGAGAATTGGAGTTCGCAATTGACTTGGTGCCTGGAACCACTCCGATACATAAGAAATATTATCAGATGCCTTCCTCAGAATTGGTGGAATTGAAGAAACAACTGGATGAGATGCTACAAAAAGGATACATTCGTCCAAGCTCTTCACCATGGTGATCACCAGCAATCTTCGTGGACAAAAACGATGGCAGTCTATGAATGTGTGTAGACTACCGACAGCTGAATGACGTCACCATCAAAAACAAGTGTCCACTGCCGAGGATCGATGATCTGTTTGATGAACATAGTGGGGCCAAAGTATTCTCAAAAATTGATTTTAGGACTGGATATCAACAACTCAAGATAAAGAAGGAAGATATTCTAAGACTGCGTTCACTACTCGATACGGTCTTTATGAGTATACCGTTATGTCCTTCGGCCTCACCAACGCTCCTGCATTCTTTATGCATATGATGAACAAGGTGTTTATGGACTTCTTGGATAAATTTGTGGTGGTATTCATTGATGACATCCTCAGTTACTCCAAGAGCAAGGATGAACACAAGGAGCATCTTCGGGCTGTTCTGCAAAGGCTTCGCGACCATCAGCTTTATGCCAAATTCAGCAAATGTGAGTTCTGGCTCCAACAAGTGGGATTCCTCGGGCATATCCTCTCAGCAGAAGGAATCTCAGTGGACCCAGGAAAGGCGAAGGTGTACTTGATTGGTCCGCACCCACCACGGTCTCAGAAATCCGGAGTTTCCTTGGACTAGCCGGATATTATCTCCGTTTTATCGAAGGCTTCTCGAAGATCGCCAAGCCTATGACTGAGCTTCTTAAGAAGGATAAGAAGTTTGTATGGACTGAGGAATGCGGGTAGAGTTTCAACGAGTTAAAAACCAGGCTGACATCGGCACCAGTATTGACTCTTCCAGACATCTACCACGGTTTTGATGTCTACTGTGACGCATCTAGAAGAGGACTGGGATGCGTACTCATGCAAGACGGCGAAGTGGTGGCATATGCATATCGACAATTGTGGCAACACGAAGGAAATTACCCTACTCATGATTTGGAATTGGCCGCGGTGGTGCAAGCTTTAAAGATCTGGAGACACTATCTAATTGGAAAGAGGTGCCAGATATTCACCGATCATAAGAATCTCAAGTATATATTCACTCAGCCAGAACTGAACCTTCGACAGCGAAGATGGCTCGAATTGGTTAAGGACTATGACCTCAGGATAAATTATCACCCGGGCAAAGCTAATGTGGTGGCTGACGCCCTCAGTCGCAAACCAGCCAACCTTAATGCTCTAATGGATTCCTTGCCACCAGAGCTTTATGAAGAAATCATGCAGCTCAATTTGGTAATCATCGACGCCCGTCTTGCTAATATATTGGAAGTTGCCCTTACTCTCGAAGAAGAGATCCGCGGTGCTCAAGCGAATGATGAGAGGTTAAAAAGATATATTCAGAAGATGCACCAAGGGTGTGCACCACACTTCTCTATGGATCATCATGGTTCGCTAAGGTTCCGAGGAAGACTCTGCGTACCCAACCAAGGAAGTCTGAAGAAGAAGATATTGGCAGAAGCGCATGAAGCACCATACTCAATTCATCCCGGTGGTACCAAAAAGTATGAGGACCTTCGTCAGGTATTTTCGTGGGATGGAATGAAGAAAGACATCGCATATTTTGTGGCCTGTTGCAACATATGCAGTAAGGTAAAGGCGGAACACCAAAAGCCTGCCGATCTCCTCCAACCCCTACCAATATCCCTATAGAAATGGGATGATATCTGCATGGACTTCATCACCGGACAACCAAGGTCTCATCGAGGAAATGATGCAATATGGGTCATAGTGGACACCTTAACCAAGGTGGCACACTTTCTTCCTATCCGGACCACATACCGTGCAAATCAACTTGCACAGCTATATGTGTCCAGAATCGTCAGTCTGCACGGAGTACCCAAGACTATCACCTCCGACAGGGGATCTCTCTTCACCTCTGCATTTTGGTCCTGACTACATCAAGCGTTGGGGACCGCTTCGAAATACAGTACGGCTATCATACTCAGACAGATGGACAGACTGAACGAGTAAATCAAATACTCGAAGTTATGCTCAGGGCATGTACATTGGCCCAAGGAACCAAGTGGGAAGACTGTCTGCCTTATGCCGAGTTCTCCTACAACAACAGTTTCCAGGCCAGCTTAAAAATGGCATCCTATGTAGCCATGTATGGCCGGAAATGCCGCACTCCATTGAAATGGTCTCAAACCGGAGACAGCCGCATTTTTGGAACTGATTTAATACTCGAAGCGGAGAAGCAAGTCAAGGAGATCCGGGACAGACTGCAATTGGCCAAATCTCGACAGAAGAGCTACTATGATGCCAAACATCGTCAGATCAGTTTCGAACCCAGAGAACACGTATATCTCCGAGTCACCCCTATGAAAGGAGTCAAGAGGTTTTAGACCCGCGGAAAATTGGCACCCAGATATATCGGCCCATTCCTCATCATGTCCAGAGTTGGAACAGTTGCATATCAGTTGGAATTGCCACCAGAACTGTCAAAAGTACACAACGTGTTCCACATCTCACAGCTAAGAAGATGTATCTCGCCACCGGAGAAAAGGACTGATATGGCGAAGATAGAATTGTCTAAGGATTTGATTTATGAGCAAAAGCCAATCAGAATATTGGATTAGACAGACAGGATCACTCGCAGCAAAGAAATAAGGTTTTACAAGGTTCAGTGGGAGCACCACACAAAAGAGGAAGCGGCCTGGGAAAGAGAGGAATTTTGAAGGACTGCATACCCAGAATGGTTTTCCCAAGCAACTGAATCTCGAGGACGAGATTCATCTTAAGTGGGGGAGGTTTGTGACAGCCTGGATTTTGCCTTCTCTCTTTTTCCGGACTTGCCTTCTCTCTCTTTCCGGAATTGGTTTTTATCGTAGTTTTGCCCTGATTTGGTTTGGAGTTTGAATCATTTCATATGGACTTGGCACTTGGGCATATCCTTGACTTCCACCCAAGTGACCTATCTTCTCTATTCCTCTGATCAAAACCCTAAAATAATCAAATGAATATTTTTCATAAAAGAAAAATATTCATTTCTTTCTCTGAAACTCGCTTCAGAAACTAGTGCTCCAAAGCAACCTCAATTTTTCTTGCTCAGAAAAATCTGAGATAAATCCTAAATATTCTTAGAACCATGGCACAACTTCCCATGCAAAAATATCGCATCACTTTTTGCAATATTTTTTCTGTAGAAAATCTTTTCACTTCTGGACCAGAAATGCACTTGTACATCAAGTACATTTTTCCTTGATATTTTAGCCTTGATCTTTCTTGAGCTTAAAGACCTTCCTAAGAAACCCTAAACCCCAGGAGATCAGCCCTAATGGCCATCTAGAAGGTGGTCAAACTTGGCGACCAAGTTTCTAGACAGAAACTTGTCAGCTAAGTGGGGTCAATTCTGGTCGGCCTAGGCATGAGCTATCAACTCCTCTAGACTAAACATTGCACGGTCGAGCGCGTGGACAAGGTTTGGCAGCTTCTGGGCGTCGTTTTGACCATGCCAGCTTGGTGACCGTGTGTGGACACGGCGCCTCGGATGCATTTCGGCGCGCTCTGGCTGGCGCCTCACGCTCTGTTTCGCGCGTGCTCATTCCAGCGCTCATCGCCAACTGCCACTCCGTGCTGCAAGCCTCGACCCATCACCCTTGACCGCTCCCTGGCGCTCGCCGACGCCGGAGCCGCTGCAGCAAGCACGGGCACGTCGCAGCCAAAAGGCCACAGTGTGCGCGTGCACTTGTCCGCTTCTCCAACCGCCTCCTATGCTCGTCCGCGAGCGTGGGCAAGCTTCTGCATTGATGCTGAATGTTTTCCCCCTCTCGTTGGAGCTTCTCGTCGCTGTTCGCCGCGTGTACCGAGAGCTCCGCCGGTGACACGTTCCCCCCTCCCTCGCTCCGGCTATATATAGCGCCCCTCTCCTCGATTCCTAGCCACACACCACTCGTCACCACCTCCACGAACACGTAGACGAGCAGAAGCTCAGTCGGGCAGGCCTCTGGCCGTCGCTCCGACCAGAGGACTCCGACGATCCCCGTAGTCCAGCCGCTGCGCTCCGGTGCCTCTCTAACCCTAGCAGCTGCTTGGGCATTGAGGGTCTGCTAGTGCTGCCTGGACCCCGCTGAGCCCTTGGGGCCGCCTCTAGTCGTCGTCTTCATCCTCTCCAGTGAATCCCATCTGCCACCGAAGCTTATGAGCTCGACTGCGACCAGCTCCGTCCACCTCTCGCTAAGCCACGGGTACGGGCAGGTGCGCCTCGAGCCCCACTTCAATCCTATCCCTCTAGCCTAGCCCCAAAACCCCTCGTCGCCGGCGTTAGCTCCGGCGAAGCCCCGCCTCCCTCTGATCTTGCCCGCTCTCTCTCTCTCTCACACCTAACGCACGGGACCCACCTGTCGGTCTCACCACTCACGCCCGAAGCGTTACGAGTGGGGGCGTATTTCTGTTATACGCTTCCGACACCCCCCCCCCAGGATTTCTGTTTAATTCAAATTTATTTAGAAATTTGACTAAACTTTGACCAGCCACCATTTCTAAACCATAGTCCAAATGATTTGATTCTTTTTGCATTGTCTTTGTTACAGAAAGCTCTAGCAGCACACCTGAAGGTGGATTTTTCCTTGCTGCCTAGAATTTCTGATGAATTTCAGAGTGTGTTTTGATAATTCTTTTTGTGGTTTAAATTATTTTTTAGAAGGAGAAGCTTGTCTTGAAACAAACCAAGAGTGGTGTGATCCACCTCTACACTAAGGCAAAACACACCAGCATTTGGATGGTGTTATTTCAATATCTATGATTTTCTACTTGAATATAAGTTATTATTTGGATTCAAAAGTTGATAAATGACTTTGGTTAATTTCTAGCTACTTTACCATGCTTGATATGCTTGTTTTAGCTACTGGTTGTATGCATGCACTAGCTTGGCTAAGTAGAGTAATATTTTTCAGTATGAATATTGCTATGGAAATTAATGATAGTTATTCTACTAGTGATAGTTTTATTTAAATAAAGAACTAATAAAAATATTGCTTGGTTATAAAAATGAGTTATAACCAGAGAAGTTTTGGTTCTTAGTATTGCAAGATGCATATATTATTAAGTTTGATCCATGAATATGAGTTATTTGCTTTGCATGACGAGTAGTTGCATGATTCTTTTTGAGTATATCATGTTGATGATAAAAAGTTTTTATCAAAGCTAAACTTGATTAAGCTCAACTTGAATATGATGTTGATCTCATCATGGTGCCACTGAATCAGGTTTTAATTTAGTGCGACCACATTTACCTTATTGGAAGGTCTTGATTCGGTCCTTTGTTGTGGCTCTCACCGGTGCCTCCCGCGAGGGAAGGTTATGGGCGTGCATACCCTGGCCCGGTAGGTAGACATAACCTTGTGTGCTCGTTTTTGTTTTTATGGTACCTTGTCCCCGTTTGGGACCGTTTTGCCATGACGGTGGCCGTTGGTGTCTTTGGTAGACACGGGGCCACCCAAGACCTAGCCCTGAGAGGGAGTTGGTCGGAGTGGCCGGGGAGAGTGCATGACAAAGGGAGGGTTTCGTCGGAATGCTTTGGTCCACCTGAATGCGATGCGAGGCCAGGTATTCTGTAGTGTGGGTAAAGTGCACTACCTCTGCAGAGTGTAATTAATCTATTGATAGCTGCGTCCTCGGTTATGGGCCTAACTCGGAAGTAAGTCACACCATGGATCAACTTTTCTAATAAAACTTGCAAACTAAGTGATGAATGTGATGTTTTGGTTCGTGGCAGAGCATGAACACTCGAGGTGTTCATGAGTGATTGGTTCCAGTTGTGACCCAGGTATGGTCACCGTTTGGTTACGAGGTAACCGTCTGGTAAGCGAGTCTGTGGGACTCATTGCATGAATCGTTGTTTTCCTTCGGTAGTAGTAGTTTTGCATTGAACTAATCTGTTTAAATATCATGATATTGTTTGTCATCGTGCTTATGTTTGTTGTGAGCTTGCAAGTACATTCAATGTACTGACTTGGCGTGTTATGCCAGATTTCAGGCAAGTCAGTTCGCATCGGAGTGCATCTCGTGTCTAGGTCATGTTCACGTCGGTGTCCCTGTGCTATGGAGTTCCTCTACGTCGTCCTTCCGCTGCCACATAGCTCGTGTGATCGAGGCCCCGTCATGTTCATTAAATAATGTACATATTGTCGAGCAGCACCGCGTGTGCCGCTTGGCCTCAAATCTCGATGTCATATAAGACCTATGTAATTCCGCTAGTATCAATAAAGCGGTTGTTTCTGTACCATGTTGTTGTGTATTGCCAAAAGACTTGATCTCTGGGCTGGCAATGCAAGGTAAACCGGTTGCTCTGAGCTGGGGTGCCACACGTGTATGGGAAGATAAAAGATACACCGGAGGCACGGGAGGACCTGTAATGTTTGCACGAAAAAGACGGCATGCCTCCAAAGCAGTATGAAGGTCCTGCCAGCTACACTCTTACCAAAGAAGAGAAGGAAATCTTCTTTGAATGCCTGCTTAGTATGAAGGTCCCATCTGGCTACTCGTCGAATATAAAGGGAATAATAAATATGCCAGAGAAAAAGTTCCAGAACCTAAAGTCTAATGACTGCCACGTGATTATGACGCAACTGCTTCCGGTTGCATTGAGGGGGCTTCTAATGGAAAACGTTCGATTAGCCATTGTGAAGCTATGTTCATTCCTCAATGCAATCTCTCAGAAGGTGATCGATCCAGAAATCCTACCAAGGTTAAGGAGTGATGTGGCGCAATGTCTTGTCAGTTTCGAGGTAGTGTTCCCACCATCCTTCTTCAATATCATGACACACGTCCTAGTTCATCTAGTCGACGAGATTGTCGTTCTGGGCCCTGTATTTCTACACAATATGTTCCCCTTTGAGAGGTTCATGGGAGTCCTAAAGAAATATGTCTGTAACTGCGCTAGGCCAGAAGGAAGCACCGCCATGGGCCAACAAACAAAGGATGTCATTGGTTTTTGTGTTGACTTCATTCCTGACCTTAAGAAGATAGGTCTCCCTCAATCGCGGTACGAGGGAAGATTGGGTGGAAAAGGCACGCTAGGAGGGGACTCAATAGTATGTAGGGACGGGCATTCTTGGTCTCAAGCACACTACACGGTTCTACAGAATTCTACCTTGATGACCTCGTATGTCAATGAACACAAGAACATTCTGCGCTCCAAACACCCGGACCAGTGTGACGACTGGATTACATGTGAACACATCAGGAGTTTTTGCAGTTGGTTCCAAACACGTCTCGGGTGTGACACCATTGTTTTTGATGACCTGTACTCGTTGGCGAGGGAACCATCTTCGACTATAATGACTTATAAAGGGTACGAGATAAATGGGAATACATTTTACACGATCGCCCAAGATCAAAAGAGCACCAACCAAAACAGTGGTGTCCGCTTTGATGCAGCAACCAAGAGGAGAAAGGACACATATTATGGTTACATAGTGGACATATGGGAACTTGACTATGGATATGATATTAAAGTCCCTTTGTTTAAGTGTAAATGGGTCAATCTGTCAGGAGGCGGGGTACAGGTAGACCCACAGTACGGAATGACATCAGTGGATTTGAACAATCTGGGGTACACAGACGAGCCATTCGTCCTAGCCAATGATATGGCGCAGGTTTTCTATGTGAAGGACATGTCTACCAAACCAAGAAAAAGAAAAGATAAGAAAGCGGATACATCATACGATGAGCCAAAGCGCCACATAATTCTTTCAAGAAAAAGAGACATCGTGGGATTGGAGGGCAAGACAGACGTGTCTGAAGATTATGAAAAGTTTCATGAAATCCCTCCCTTCAAAGTCAAGGCTGACCCAAGCACCCTGTTAAACGATGAAGATTATCCATGGTTACGGCGCAATAAGCAAAGAACACAAGCGAAGAAAAAGTGAAGACTTTCTATCAACAACTATTATGATAATGCCTTTGATGTAGAATATCACTGTAGTTACATTTGAACAAATGAAATCCCTTTGTAACAGATGAGTTTTCGTCCGAAACCATGATACTTCCAAAGAGATTGTCTGTTTTGTACACGAAGTGCATCCAGTTTTTGTCGTAACCCTCTCAACTTTTTAGCACATGTTATGTGGGTGAAATGATGATACCATGCCAACTTTCAACCTTTTCAGAGTTCATTTGAAATGCTTTTCAATTTCAGGGATCAACCAAAAAGCTTTTATAAACCTCTAGTATTATTGAAAGTAAAATTATATAAAATTTATGCAACTAAAATTATCAAAGTATTTTCTGTTCAAAACATTAAAAGCAAAAGGAATTTTCATAAAATAAATTAAAAAGCAAAAAAGAAAAGAAAAGAAATAAGTAGAAACAAAATAAATTAAATAAATAGAAACAAAATAAACTTTAATAAATAAGTAGAAACAAAATAAACTTTAATAAAGTAAAATAAATAAACTTTAATAAAATAAATAAAAATAGCAACAGTAAGTAGAAACAAAATAAAACATTTTCAGAGTTCATTTGAAATGCTTTTCAATTTCAGGGATCAACCAAAAAGCTTTTATAAACCTCTAGTACTATTGAAACTAAAATTATTTAAAATTTATGCAACTAAAATTATCAAAGTATTTTCTATTCAAAATATTAAAAGCAACAGAATTTTCATAAAATGAATAAAAAAGCAAAAAAGAAAAGAAAATAAATAAGTAGAAACAAAATAAAATAAATAAGTAGAAACAAAATAAACTTTAATAAATAAGTAGAAACAAAATAAACTTTAATAAAGTAAAATGAATAAACTTTAATAAAATAAATAAAAATAGCAACAGTAAGTAGAAATAAAATAAAATAAATAAAGCAAAAAAAGTGCCACCTACTGGGCCACACGGCCTGAATACGACTAGAAACCCAATCATGGGCCAGGATTCAGGCCCGCAGCAGGCCCAGTAGGCCCACATGCACACAGTGACAGGTCAGGCCCGAAAGCCTGCAGTTGAGAGGAGCTCGAGAGGGTGGGTGCAGCAGCGCTTATAAACCACTCTCGAGCTCTCTCAACTAGCGATGTGGGACTAAACTTTTGACGCGGCCAGCAGAGGCCTTTGGTCACGGTTGGTGGCACCAACCGGGACTAAAGGGGGGCATTGGTACCGGTTGGTGCCACGAACCGGGATCAATGTCCCCCTTTAGTCC
>NC_041389.1:687721592-687725878 GCF_002162155.2 Triticum dicoccoides | reverse complement strand
GCCGCCCCTGCCCCCGACTACGCCGTCGGCCGCGCCCGTCGTCGCGCCGCCCCTGCTCCTCGTCACCATCATCTGCGCCCGTCGTTGCGCCGCCCCTGCCCCGAGTACACCGTCGCCGCGCAGGCCCCTGCCCGCGGCCCGCCGGCGCCCTCGCCGCCACCGCCGTCACCGTCGTCATTGCCGTGGCCATCGCCATCATCGTCGCCGTCGCCAGCCGCCCCCGCTGTGAGCCGCCGCGCCTCGCCCTGGCTCTGTTTTTATATATTTTTTATTAGATTAAAATTTTGTTCATATGTATATATATGTATGTATGTGGCTATATGTATATTCAGAGCATGTTTTTGTTAGATTAATTTTTTATTAGATCTATATTTATGTGGCTATATATGCAAGGGGGGTGGGGGTCGATATACCCCCTCCCCGATAACTTCGACATGAGGGGGGCTCGATATACCCCATCCCCAATAACTTCAACATGAGGGGGGTGGGTGTTGATATACCCCCTCCTCGATAACTTTGACATGAGGGGGTGGGGGTCGATATACCCCCTCCCTGATAACTTTGACATGAGGGGGGTGGGGGACGAGGGGTCGAGGGGTGGGGGTCGATATACCCACCGCTGCCTCGATGTCGTCGCCGTCACCTCCCCGCACCGCCCCGACGCCGTCGCCGCCCCGACGCCATCGCCGCTACGGTCCGGCGATGTTGATATGTTGATATGTTTTTTTCATGCATATATGTGATGATGTTGTTATGTTGGTTTTTTTATATGATGTTTTTTTGTGCATATGATGTTTTTTTTCATATATGTATTAATTTTTTTATTTAGGTTGTTAATTAGTCAGTATCGATTTTAGGAAGAAAAGAGGAAGAAGGAAGAAGGAAGAAAAGAAAAAGGAGTGGAAAAAGGAAAATAAGAAGAGGAAGAAGGAGAAGAAGAAAGGAGAAGAAGAGGAGAGGAAGAAGAGGAGGAATAAATAAGAAGAGAAAAAAAAGAAAAAAAAGAGGAGAAGAAGAAAGGAATAGAGGTGAAGAAGAAAAAAATAGAATAATTTCTATTTTTTTCTTCTTCACCTCTATTCCTTTCTTCTTCTCCTCTTTTTTTTCTTCGATCTTCTTCTTCTTCCTCTTCTTATTTTTTATCGGGGTCGAGAGGTTGCATAGTGTCAAAGTATTGAAGAAATCCATGGCTTCATCATTAGTCGTAAGTAACCGGGGCATGATGGTACGAAGTTCTTCAAAGTTATTCTGGAACAGAGTCCCGGATAGGATAATCCGCCTTTTGGTACAAAATTTCAGCAAAGGCCTTCCAAATAGCGATATTCGGAAGGCTCCTATTTTACTTTGTACCAAAAAGCGAATTATCCTATCTAAGATTTCATTCCAAAATAACTTTGGAGAGCTTCGTACCATCATGCACCTGTTACTTTCGCCTAATGATGAAGACATGGTTTTGTTGAATCCTTTGACACTAGACAAACATCGGACAATCATGAGAGAGGCGGTCCGGCTCAAACCCTAGAAGCGCTGCCAAGGCCACCCAAATTTACCAAGTTAAAAGAGCGTTATCGTCGAGGCCACCCCAAACCCTAGAAGCGCTGCCGAGGCCACCCAACTTTACCAAGTTAAAAGAGCGTTATCATCGAGGCCACCCCGAACCCTTGAAGCGTTGCCGAGTCCACCTCAAACCCTAGAGAAGCGTCGAGGCCACTAATTAATATAATTCCTTGTTGTGATTAGCTAGCTAGGTCTACGTTTGCCACTAATATATCCATCTGTCATGTTTGTATAATAATTGTCATGTTGTAATATTTGCAGAAACTAAGGAGCACGGCCGAGATGAGGAAGCAGAACAGGTGTTGGGGGACATAATCATAGACGGAGGTGATGTCATGTCGTATCTCAACAAACTGATGGTCTGGAAGGAGAGGGTGAAGCAGGCTACGGTTATCGAACAACAGAGGAGGAAGGACATGATTATGATGGCTCCGGTGACCGAATGCCGGTGCAAGAAGGAGACCGGGATGACGGCTCCGGTGACCTAACAGAGTCCGGCCAGGTATCTAGTGACCGAATGCCGGTGCAAGAAGGAGACCATGATGATGGCTCCGGTGACCGAACAGAGTCCGACCAGGTATATATATATTAATTAAGCATGTGCTGACTAGCTAATTGATGCATTAACTGTTTTGGTATGTACATATATTAACTCTTCTTTCTTCTTTTATATAGCCCTCCGGATCAAGCAATACTTCAGTAAAGAAACGAGGCCCGAAGAAAAACTTGCGCCCGGATGAAAGGTTCACGATCACAGAAATCACGCGCGATGGCTAACCGATTAAACCCCTCCGGACCAAGGAAGCATTTTCTGCTCAGTGCGGGGTTCTTGTTAGGGACATGATCCCGATCAGCATCGAGCTATAGAATGACCCTAAGAAGGAAGAGCTTCAAGTTTCTTTTGAAGAAGATAGACAGAAAGAAGATCTTTGGAAAGTGCTGAAGGTAAATTTCACCCTACCGGAAGAGGAGGATATGGAGAATCCAGTTATAGAGCCATTGATCAAGTCATGTGCTCTTAAGAAGATGGCAGATCTATTCGGGAGGTGGAAGAATGAGTTGAAAGCAACGTATGTCGACCAAGACAAGACTCCAGAATTCACCGGCCGATTTGAGAAGATAAGAGATCACTGGCCCGCATTTGTGGCCAACAAGACATCGGAGACGAGTAAGAAGATATTAGAGATTAACAAGATAAATGCTACAAAGAAGGAGCATCGCCATCGCACGGGGTCAGGTGGCTACCTCAAAGCCCGGCCGTTGTGGGACAAGGCTGAGCAGGACCTGATTGCTAAAGGGGTCGAACCAGAGACATTGCACTGGCCAGACCGTTGTAGGACTTCGTTCTTTGGGGCTGGTGGAACACTGGACCCTGAAATAAGGAGGTGCTGCTGGACAGACGAGCAACTTGCAACACCCGTCGCGAAGCTTCGGAAAGCAATCAACGAAGTGCGGGAAGGGAAGTTCGTTCCTGACAGAGAGAACGACGAGCTCACAAGAGCCCTCGGAATAAAAACACCCTGGATGAACAATAGGCACGCCAGGCTCCGTTGCGTGGAAGGTTGGGTTTCCCGACGCAGGCGGTTACAAAACCCAAGAGAGGAGGAGGAAAGTGGAGCAGCGCGAACTGCATGAGCTTAAGGCAAGGGTACGAAAGCTAGAGCAACAACAAGATGTTGAGAACCAACAGCTGCGAGATCCTGCCCAAGAAGCTACCCTGCCATCTCAGCGGAGAAGCGACGTGGCTTCCACCAAGCTCGTTCAGCAGCCTAACTTGACGGGTCCTAGCTACCCCATGGATTTTATCACGGATTCACACCAGTGCCACCTTATGACGCAATGGCTTCAACTCAAAGTCAAGGCGGTTGTCGGCTCTGTGTTCCCTCCTTCACCCGGAGCAACTTTTCACTGTCGTCCGATTCCACAAGGCTATGTTGTTGTGGTGGTGGACGAAATAATGGAGGGATTTGAGAAGCTCCAGCTTGACCACCCTACAGGTGATGGGGAGACTCAGTTGGGTCTTGCTATGCATACTCCGTGTCTATGGCGGAAGGAGCACATCAAGCTACTGAACTTTATGGCTCCTGCTAGTCAGCTGGGCACTCCTCCTCCGCCGCCGCCTCCTCCTCCTCCGGTGAGTGATCAGGGCACTTCGCCTCCTGCTCCGGCGCGTGAGGGCGGTAGTACTCCGCCTCCTTCTCCGCCTGCTCCGGCGTGTCCGAGCAGCCCGCCTCCTCCTTCGCCGCCTCGTAAGCAACGGCGGAACACAAACGCCGCTGCTCCGGCAACTCCGGCGCATCGTAGCAGTCCGCCTCCGGCTGCTCCGCCTTGTCAGCAACGAAAGAAGACAGCCACAGCCACTCCAACTGCTCCGGTGTCTAGCAGTACTGCCAGAGGCGAGAGGCAATACAGACTCGGTCCATCGTCTCTCAGGCCTCTAAAGAAGTTACCAAACAAGATGACCATGGAGGAAAACGAGCAGGTCGTTCAAGGCCAAGTGAACGACTTCTTTGAAGCGGTAAAAGCTAAGAAACATCCACCTCTGGAGGAGAAGATAGATACGGTGAAAGCGAAGCACACTTTGGATGCCCTGCAGTGACCATCACCGCCTCCGCCGCAATCCAACTATGACTGCATCATTGAAAGGACATATAAAGAAGCGGAGCGGTCGGGAAGTACTTGCAGTGATCAAAGACTAGCAGAATGAAGAAGAGGGGGGAATCCCCAGC
>NC_041389.1:687719944-687721388 GCF_002162155.2 Triticum dicoccoides | reverse complement strand
TGATATCATCGCTAATCTTTCAGGGATGCTGCCCGGTACCAATCCTGGAGATTACATGACCGACGACAATGCAAATTTTTTTGAAACAATGGAGGTTGAGACATTAAGATTCGAGCATGGGAAGCCTCTCGTCGGACCTGTTACTTCCCTAACAACGATGATGCGAAGATTCCATGATTGGTACCTGGACATCTCCAGGAAGTCTGGGAAAAATACTTTGTCGCTGAGAGTTAAAGAGGAGCACGACCTCGTTGGAATTGATTTGTTGTTAGTTCCATATGAGGAGTTCTTCTAGTTTTTCAATCAAAAGGCCCTCGATAAAACAATCATCACTTGCTACTGTCTGTAAGTACTACTTCTCTATAATTAATTAAGTCTCTATATATAGCTCAGCTCTTTCATTGCATGTATATATAATTATCCTCACTATATTATGCAGATTGAAGATCGCCGAATTGAATAAAAGACAAGTAGGTGATATTGGGTTCATCAACATAAATCTCATGGATGAATGGAGTGTTAAACATGATGCCAAACTAACCGAGGCCAACTTGCTCGCATCGTTATTTAGAAATCAAAACAAAGCTACAATACTCTTTCCGTACAAATACAGGTGAGTGTTACTGTCTTGTGCTTATTCGGTTTCCCTTATTACTCGAGGTTATAGTAATGTAATTGATGAGTTATGCATGCGTGCGCAGCTTCCACTTTATTCTGCTAGAGATTAAGCTTGAGCAGGGACTAGTAACCATGATAGACTCCAAACGAAAAAATCCGGAGGAGTATGCGACCATGACTAAAATGCTCGAGAAGTAAGTTCAATCGATCATTATCGCACCATATCGTCAACTTTGTACATTTCCTGATATAAAGTAATTGTTTTCTTTGTCTGGCAGGGTTTGGAAAAAGTTCACCACACAAGCTCCGGGACTGTCGGCGCAGCTGCGATTTAACCACCCGAAAGTAAGTACTAGCTACTAGCTAGTTCCGCACATCTTCCATTGATTCCAGCTAGTTTCATCAATACCATTTAGCATGCTTGCTTATCAGTTTGATTGAGCTCTATTTCTTGTAAAGTGGTTGTGGCAGGAACCCAAGAATGCTTTCTGTGGATACTACATTTGCGAGTTCATCCACCACACCACGTGTGAGCGAGGCTACTCTAAACAACAATATGAAGTGTGTAAGCAATAATATTCACAATTTTATTTTATTACCATCATTTGTGTTGAGTTTCATTCATATATATGTATTGACCCCCTTCTTGAAATTAGATGTGGCAGATGTAGGATGAACTCCTACCACAAGATCGCATACGAGCAATTCAAGAGGAATTGGCGGGATTCTTTCTTGACCACGTCATCGACAAACACGAAGAATACCATGTGCAAGTTGAGTTCAAATGTTAGGGGATTTTGTAATAGATCTTATATTATGTGTATAT